>NC_090928.1:240515102-240818132 GCF_040938575.1 Ambystoma mexicanum | reverse complement strand
CCGCCTGTTCTAGCACTTAGCCTGAGGTCCCCCGCCTTGGCCCCCTTATCACTTCCCGTGGACCCTCCTCCAGCCCTTGTCCACCCTTCTACTCCTCCTTGCATCCCCTTCCCTGCACTTCTCCCCAATGCACTTTCACAGTTGAATGCCATCTTCCCTGCACTTCTCCCCAATGCACTTTCACGGTTGAATGCCACAAGGCGTAGTAGGACCACGACTGTATATTACTGTTATTGCCATTGTTATTATTTCCCATGTCCCCTTCCCATTTAGCCTTGTAGTGCTTTGAAACACAATTCTGTTGTATAAAGCACCTTAAAAATGTTCAATAAATAAATAAATAAAATAACATCTCTCGTACACTCAATGCGGTACTGGGATAATACCTGGTGTCATGCACAGTGTCTTCCTTACGTTCATCCAGTATGATTGAGGTGGGGGGCAGAGCCTATTAGTGATGTACATGTCTGCTCCTCTACATTCCCCACTATGGTTGAGTCATCAACCACCGCCACCTCCTCAAATCTCTTCATTTTCCTAGAAAATGACTTCTTCTGAATCCATATTTAGTCACCCCCTCAGGTCACCTGCATTCTTGATGTGTTAATCCACGCTCCAAGTCATATGGCAGCATTCTCCAGTTGGGTGACAGAACACCCAACGCCCTACATAGCTTTTGGGATCATTAGGATAATAGAATTCTGTTCCTGGGTCTGCCAGGGGACTTCCTTTCAAGTGCTCATGTGTAGTGTTTTCAGTCTGTGTGTGCTCATCAGTTGAAGCATTTACATCGATCATTATCTTCATCCCAATTGCTTTTTTTTGCTGTCTTCTTGCATTGTCCAATGAATATTCTTATAATACAGCATCCCAGCAACATTAACATTAGTATTGCTCCAAGTAGCTTGACGGCATTTGCCAACCAAGTTGGAACCCATGAGAACAGTCTTCATCCTCATTCTCGTCTACTTCATCACTATCTTCGTATGCAGGGTTGACAGCATAGTTATTTCTTCAGTCAGAGTTCCATTCTCTTCATCCTGAGCAGGTTTAAATGTACAGCAAGCAGGCCCGATCTTGGCGCAAACGTCTCCTTCCATTGCTGTAATTATGTCCAGGACATGCCTGTTCTGGAGGGCCATGAGCCTGATTGGCCTCAGTTATTCTCTTATCTCATTAAATCCTTTTATTATTGTGTTGATTGTTTGTAGCAGCTCCCACCTAGTGATCTGTAACCACTTGGAATTTGCTGCAGCCTGAATTCATGACATGAATATGGCTGTAAATATCACTGTGGTTCTGCTGAACAACTTATGCTCATCTGGGATATCATGATAGGCTTCTATCAATTTTGCCAAAAAATTGTTCTCCCTCCTTCATTGTGTGAGGTTAAGCGATTTCTTCTTCCTCAAGTGTACATCAATTTTCAGAAAGTCTGTAATCTGCAGGTCACTTTGTGGCACTACCAAGGCTGGTATGCTTGTCAGTACCAATGAGCATACTCCTCCCCATTCTGATAGCAACTTCATATATGCTCTTGATCCACAGGTGCAGTAGTGATCCATTGGGACTGCAGTTCCTCCATTCATCCCTGGTACATCAAAAAATGGGCCACACTTGAAGTTTTCTCCAACTGTTAATGTGCCTTTCTTTCTGAAGCACAGGGGTGCAATCTTTAGGGGTAGTATCTGTATTGGTCCCCCTTCATCATAAACCCATGTTAGCAACCTTGCAAACTTAGGCCATTGATCCTTGCATTTCTTTCTGCATTCACCACAACTACTTCCTATTGGCCTAGCAATGCCATTGCCTTGCACACAATCAATCCAGCGGTCCATCCTTCAGGAGTAGGACTGTTCCTTTAATTCATAGTTGGCCTCTTTCCCAGCGTTCTCATATTTCCTTTCTGTTCTTGTCTTTGCAATGTAACATCTTATCTTCCTCGATTTCGATTCCTGCTCCATTTATTCCAGGTGGTTCATATTTTATTATTTGGTGCATTGTCTCCTGCTTTGCTCTTGACTTAATTTCTTGCACATAATTATCTTTTCTTTGGGATGTCGCTTTATTCACCCACACTATGGATGCTGTTCTGCCTTGGAACTGCCCTTTGGTTAAGCAAAGTGCAAGGTGCGTCAGGAAATGTGCCTTTATCACTGATAATTCTGTTGCTAAGCATAAAACATACATCTTATTCCTAATAGCAGAACTATCTTGACAAAGCATAAGGTATAAGGGAACATAAATAGGAGCTTTCATCTAATGCTTTTCTCCCCACTTTCTTCATGTGTTGATACCACATGTTATTCTTTAAATGGCCCGAATGATCAAGATATGAATTTATACCTTCATAATCTTCCCTAATATCTCTTTTAGAACTGACAATTTGTTCAGGAATATCAGAAAAAAATCACTTGTGGCTTTGTCAGATATAGAAAGAAATTTCTCATTCTCAGGTATTTCACTTGAATTGTAAAACAATATCTCACGAAATGTAAAGGGCATAAAAAAATACAAATACAACATAAGGCAAAATGTAATTGTAAAAAGCATTGCCATAGTATTCAAATGTTATATGATCTCTCTTGGAGTAGCTAGTCTTCTTGTGAATGTGCGTTTTATGTACTGGAAAATTCTCATTTTTAATGTACTGTGTTCAACTTTCAATTACTTTAAAATGTTGCAATTTTGTTATAATAAGAACTAGATTATGATGGATATAACAACTCTGCGAATAATAGGTCTGTTTATAGGATTTCCCAAAAAGGCAACAGCATCTACGTGTCGTCACAATAAAGCTGGATAGGTTTGTAAATATGTAAACAAAAACAGGATGCAAAAACACATGCAACGTATCAGGCAACATAGAATGTGTTATACAATTTTTGTGTCATGTTTTTCAATGTTCAATTTTAATTTTAATTCAACAGAGAAAGTTTTGGAACAGTGGCAAGTCCAGTTGTTCCCTTTTAGACTGTCAATGTCAATTTTGTTTCAGACTATTTTTTTCGAATCCATTGATTCTTTGTTCTTGCCTTTAGCCGATCTGGTCTGTATGTGCAGAACTTCTTCTCTTGTGTCACTGTCACAGGGTGCCGGATGGGTGGGGGTCTCTCATTTTGAGGAGCTTTATGTCATTCAGCTGCACCCAGGCTCTTCTCGCTTGGATTTTAATGGCGGTGGGGATGACCATCTCAACTAAATATGGTCCTTTGAAATGGGGCTTGTTCCAGGTTCTAACAAAGCTCTTCACAAGTACCTTGTCCCCTGGATACAGAATAGTATGCTTAAGAAAGACAATTAAATCAATCGGTTGTTTATCTTCCTCAATCTTCTTCGCCCCTACCCTCCGATTTTTGATCTGTTGAGAAATAAAAGAAACACTAGCAGTCATACTTGTTCCAATCATGCATCTCATCACCTAAAGTTTTTGCTACACTTTGGGCTTCAGTTTTTACTCGAGTGATAGGAGCAAGATGTACTCTCATGCTGCATCCAGTCACCAACTCATGAGGAGTCTGGTGGTGATCTAAGCTAGGCTGATTTCTTAGAGCAAATAAAGCAAGGGGTAGGCAATTGAGCCATCTCTTCTTTAGGGACATTTTAATTTTAGCAATCCTTTCTTTTAGTAGCCCATTTAACCTCTCACAGATACCATTCGCCCATGGGTGATATACTGAGGAAAACATATGTCTTATTCCTAATAGCAGAACTTTCTTCTCAAACACCTCATTTACAAAATGCTGGCCATTGTCAGATTGCAGCACTTCGCACATGTCCCATCTAGGAAACACATCATGCACGAGAAACTTGGCAGTGCATGTAGCATTGGGATGCATGCCTGGACCTGCCTTGATCCATCTGGAAAAGGGACATATGACTACCAGCATGTACCTATATCTGTTGCATACTTGTAGCATATCCACATAATCTATATGTAGATGTTGAAACAGACCATTGCTCATACTAATTGCTCATCTCACTGTTCACAAGGTGTGCCCTGCTGTACCTTTCTGGCACACAATGCAATTTACAATAAACTGTGCCACAGGTTCTAATTAATTTGGTGTGAACCAGTCTTCTGCGATAGTTGCAGCAAGACTCTCTCTGGTAGTGTGCGCAGGGTAGTGAAGCAGCTCCAGCATCACCTTCAATAATGCTAGAGGCATAACTGGCTTTCCAGTGATGTCCTGTCTCCATAAAGCCTCAGTGGGGGATAAAGAACACCCCGTCTTTTCCATGATTCCTGCTCTTGCTGTGGGGCTCAGCCTTGTAGCTCAATTAACTGTACAATGGATAACATATTAAATCCTTCCTGCATCAGCATGCATCGCTCTGGTCCTTGCTTAACATCTTCTAATTCAAAATCACAAATGTTTGGAAATTATGCTGCTCTTTTTACCTCTACATCTGCGGCTTCATTTCCACAAGAAATTAGGTCTGCCCCTTTAGTATGGGCGACGCACTTCATCAAGGCAATAGCCAGAGGGGGCTTTAGTACTTTAATAAGCTTGCCCAATAGAGATGCATGTTGCATTGGAGTGCGGTCTGCACGGAGGAAAAGCCTTCTTTTACAACATGACAACCCTGAGTGTACGGTGGTCATCACATAGGTGGAGGCTGAATACACCATGACTTCTTCATCTTCAAATTGCAGAAGCGGGCAATGAGCACCACTAGTTCTACATCCTGCACTGAACAATATGAAGGCATGCTTGCACATGTCACTACTTCAAATTCACCATTCTTTTTAAATGTCACTACTGCCATCCCAGTGTGCCTTTTGCCAGTCGGTTGGTCAATTTTCAAAGAACCGTCAATAAAGAGAACCTCTCCCTTTCCGATAGCATTTTCCCTAACATGGGGAATATCATTATAAAATTTAGTATAATGTCACTGGATTCACTATTCTACATCTAACAATTTTGACTGCTGGATTCTAAATGATCACCTCGTATCCAGATGCTCTTTGTGTAGTTAATGTACTTTTGGGTTTCTCCAAAATAGCAAATAGGGAGTGCTCGACAAATAATGTTATTGAGCATCCCATTGTAATACTGGTACTTTCAGTTGTGAAGGCAGTAGCTGCTCAAGCTTGTTCGCAAGGATAATGTCCTTTCATTACTGGGTCTAGAATACCACTGTAAAAAGGTTTGTGTCCATGTCCTAATAGCGTCTTCTGTTTAAGTACTGCTGTCATCACTTCTACATTTGAATGTGAGAATAAGTAAAACTCTTCAGTATACTCTGGTATTCCTAACAGTGGGGCTGTGCAAATATCCCTTTTTAATTGTTTGAATCCTTCAGTCATGTCGCCTTCACATACTATTTTACTTTTGCCTAGCTGTGCTTCCTTAAGTCCTTTTAAAAGTGGTTGAATGTATGTGCTATAGTCAAAAACCTAGGCCCTGCAATAATTACATAGGCCCAGAAACAATTGTATTTCCCTTTCTCTCTCAGGTTTTGGAGTTTTCATGATTGCCTCTGCTTCTCAAGTGTCACTTTTCTCCCCTCTTGAGAGATGAGCTGTCCTATGTACTCGACCTCTTCCTGACAATATTTTATTTTTACTTTGTCTGCCTTGTATCCTTTCTCCACTAGTATTGTCATTAGTCAAGCTGAGTCTTCTCTGCACCCTTCCTCTGTCTCACTCCACACCAAAAAGACATCCACGTACTGATTATTGTGCTCTCGAGTTGTACATTGCCCAAGTCCATGTGAAGGACCCTATTAAAGATGGAGGGGGCTCACAGTACCCCTGAGGCAGCCTTGCATGTTTCAGGTGCTAGTTTCTATATGAAAACAAAGTGAAATCCTGTGAGTCTTCATGAAGGGGAATTGAAAAGAAAGCATTCTTTAAATCTATGATGGTAACATTTTGGGCTTTAGTTGGGATGTTACATTATATCGTAGCAGGGTTCGGCACCAAAGGAAACGCTGCTTCAACAATATTGTTTAGGGGTGGAGATCCTGAATAAATTTCCATGACCCCCCATCCCACAGTTCATTTCTTTACTGGTGTACACAGCCATGTTACATGGGAACTCTCATGACACTAATATTCCCTGATTTATTAAGGTAGCAATGCTCTCAAATATGCCTTTGTCTGCTTCTTTAGACATATGATACTGTTTTGTACCTGGCAGAGTTGCTCTTGGTTTAAGCTTGATCTTCATTGCACCTTCTCCACTCAATAGACCCACGTCATAGGGACTATTAGTCCACAAGATGCTTGGCACCTTCTCTAAATCTTCCTGGAAAAAGTATGTCTTTTTCTTTTTACCAATGCCATTCTCTGTGGTATATCTCTATTCTCATGGACAACCACCCTTTCTTGACTTACTGCTGCTGTCTGTAGCTCTATGGGAATTACCTGTCCTTCCTCATCATCCATAGGTATTTCTGCTCTAAACATAAAATTCATCAGGTATTCTCAATATTTTCCCTGTCAGTCCAGGAAGTCATGTCAACAAAATATTTACTCCATACAAACATATTTCTGGTTCTAAAGGAACCCCTCATAATGCTTTCTGGCTTGTACAGGCTAATATAAATTCTCCTAAATTCATCTATCACTATAGTTCCACACTATCCCTTAGTCAGTAAAGGATATCGTCATATAAAGTTTTGTCATCAAGTCACATCCTAATATATTAACCAGTGTCTGCAGAGAATATATTAGTGGCATTCACACATCATGTTAACCTATAGAAAATGGTAATTAGTCAGTAAAAGGAACCAGACGTGTGTCCCCAGAGAATCCCTGCGCTTTCATGGCAAACTCAGACATTGTGTTTTTCCCTCTTGATCACAGAACTATTTGCTTCTGTGTCCACAAGGAACGAAAATGTCTTGACTCCTATCATCACCCTGACCCTTGGTTCCTCTTGTGGGTCTGGTGTCACAGATAGTACCGAACATATCAAGTCGTTCTGTAGACCTTCCAATTGTGTATATACATTCATCCGTGTACCTGTAAAAGGATTCCCTCCCACTACTTTCTTACTCCCTATCCTGGGTGTGGAAGCCTGTGGGGTCCCTGTGTTTGCGTTCCATTGTGGCAGTGTTGCTTGCTGCACTGATGTGTATGGTGGCTGCAGTGCTTGTGCTTGTTGTGTCTGCATGGGTTCTTGCTGGGGTTGCCCTTGTGGTGATTGCATTTGCTGTGGGACATGTTTGCTGTATTTGTGGCTTGATGTATTTGTGGTGCATTTGTGTGATACTGTGTGTGATCTTGAGCATAATATTCCTGTGGTTCGGTATTGTGCTGTAGAGAATAGCCCATCCCCCTCTTGGAGCTTGCCAGTTCTGTTTCCTATTTTCTCCTCTACCTTTAGATTTTCAAGCTATATGTCCCATCCTCCCACAAATCCAGCATTGTTGTGGCTGTCCTCCATTAAATCCTCCTCCCTCTTGAGCGTTTTGAAATCCTCCTTGCCCTCTAGGTGCATTCCCTCTACCTCTTGGCCAGAAGTTATACCCAGTCTGATCCATACGATGCACTACATTGCTTTGCTGCACTGACTGTGCTTCGTGTGGGGTCACGCCTTCACCACTCGTCAATACTGCTCCTTATATAGCAAACTTTGACAATTTCTTCTGAACTATCTTTACTTCCTCCTGCTTTCTATTCTCAGCTTCCTTCTTATTTTTCTCTTGTAACAATCAAATGGTGTACAGTAGTAAACTGTATTTCTGGACATGGGTTTGCTTCCATCCCTACCTGTTTCTTCATCTGCTGCTACACCAGCTCTGGCAGTCACTGACATAAAATATGATAAAATAATGTGACTGTTCTATCCCATGGTTCTTTTGTCTCGAGACACCATTGCTCTTGAATCTCTTGAATAAAGGCAACAGGATCTTCGTACTCTCCCATTTTCCTAGACATAATCATGCCCATGTCTGATATGTCAGGATACTGTGTCTAAGTGCTGTCCATATGTCTGCCCTGCAAGTATTAAATGGCTTTCTGTCATGTGTCATGCTCCTGCAGTTACACTTGCACACTCCACTCTTCTCAAAGTGTCATCAGCTCTCTCCCCTATGGTGGCTGGCAGTAGGACCGTTATGTTGCCCACTGTCATTCCTGCTGTCATTCTCCCAAACTCATAAATCTGCTTTCCCGCACCTGCAGTCAAACTAGGTAATTTTCATTTTAGATTTTCCTTGTCCATTTGTGGCCATTAAATATACCGTGGTCTTCCTCCCCCTTTCTTTATTAATGGTAATTGTGTAAATCCTGGTCCAAATTCATATCCCCTACACTTTGCGTCTTCAAGGAGGGGCTAGTTTCACCTGTTTGGTTTCTTCCTGGCAGCAACCTTAACCTACTTACGTAAGGCGGGGACATATCCCCTGCACTGCACGACCGTGCTTTTGGTTGTTCAGAATATGGTGTTGGTTCTGTCGTTTTCTCTTTGGAGTCTTCTAAATCTGACCATTTCACCCCTCTCTCTATGTTCAGGTCTGTCGAAAGCCGCATGTGCCTTCTCTTCAAGCTTTCTAATTCTCGTCCCTTTCATCATCTGACATCATTATTCCCCAACTAGCATGACTATCATCTATTTCCTCATCATCAAGATCTAGTCTGCATAGGGACAGTGTTCTATGCTCCTCCATCAATGTGTTATCTGCTCTGTTTCCTGTTTCCTTCGGCAGAGATCCTTCGATGCTCCCCATAGCCTTGTAGCCCCTCTCTCTCTCATCTGTCTATATAGATCCCAAATCCTTTTCCCTATGCTTTCTGCCTCATGCTCATCAAACCATGTCTGTATTCTCGGTATTCCTTGCAGCGCCCAGCGGGGCTGTTGTGATCCTCCCTCTTCTTCGCATCGCTCTCGTGCTTCGATGGTTACCATAATCCTGTTAACAATATGATCTATTTCATACATCTCTTTGTCCCCTTCTCTTTCTCATTTCTTCTTCCCTTCTCCTCGTCCCTCTATTCTCTTCTTGCTCTCAACTTCTTTGCAACCAATGTTGTTTCAATCTTTGGGTTTCTACTTCTTCATGTTTCTTCTCTTCTATTCTCTCTTTCTTCTGTTCTTCATGCCTTCTTTGTCCTTCCTTTTCTTTCCTGGCTCTCTCATTCTCTTCCTTGCATGCCCTTTCTCATTCCTTTTACTTCTTTTTTCTTTCTCTCTTTCTTTAATATCGTCAACGCCTTTCCCATCTAAATTCAATTGTATCTGTCCTCCCATCCACTCATTCTGTACTATTGTCATCCTACTTGCCTTGTATTTCTCTCTTCTTTGTCTTCTGGCTTCCTCTTCTATTTCTATCTGTCTATCCTTTCTCTCATCCCACTCTTTATGTTCGTCACATGTGGACATATACTTACCTTCCTCAGTCTTACTTTGTTCCATGCTGTCTTCACTATTACGAGCGGGAGGTGCATACGTTGGATTAACATACCCAGCTGCTGCTTTTAATTCTTTCAGAGGATAAATCCCGTTTGCCTTCTATTGTGCTGTCATTTTTAGGAGGAGAAAGAGCAGCTGAGGGCGTTATATCCTCCTCTTTATGCCGATTAAGGATCCACTCATTCTCTGGTGGGTCTTCTATCTCACTCTGGCACATATCCCAAAGCTCTAAAACAGCTAACCTTTTTTGTAGCATCTTTCCCACGAATGTAGCATGCAAGTATGTCGTCATGTTTCACAGTACTACGTTTGATAATGAACCTTATTGAGGCCACGGCATGAGTGCTTTATTAGCAGTGCCCTTCACCCACTCAGCATGCTACTTTCTTATTTTAGGTGTGTATCGTGGTAATGTCCTGCATAATATGTAACAGGGGAGTGTCCCCCATAATGACAAGTCATTTCTGACTGTCAATACTTATTGAAATGTTATTGTTTATTATTTAAGAAATTAATCACACTTCAACAATCACTTTGGCCCAGCACCATCAATCACGGCCGGTATATAAAAATCTATTTTTTCAAACAATTTCCAATTTTATACAATGACATCCATTTCATCTTTTCGTTTAACAATTCGACCTATCCTGTTACGGTTAAAGATAGTTTTAAGGATCTTATTGTATCCTATGTTTCTCAAATACTACTCTCCTAAGTTTGATCAAATTCTGCTTTTCTTTAAATACTCCCCTCCCTTAGTTTGATTGGCACCAATCGCTTGTTTTCTAGGGCCTAATAATTGGTCGACTCTTATTCTTATCGTTCTTATATTTTTTAAGCCATCAACCTATTTTATCACCACTAATATAAAGTGCATCAATATATTTTCTACACTGATATTTTTCAAAATCCTCCAAAACACATGTGCACGCTTTTTCTACTATCGTCTTGTCTCATCCTCCTGATAGACGTATCTCATCTCTATTTTACAACATTTAGGAGTGTGCCACGCACTCTTCTTTGGCTGTATCTGCAGGAATCCCTAAAATAATACTCCAATCCAGAGTAAGATGCAGTCCCTTCTCCCTCCTTGAGGACAGGTATTGAGGTATCTCCTTTTCGCGAATTAATCTTGTTATGTATCCCACTATATACATGCAATATGACCCCTCCCCTTTTTTTTGTCACGCTCAATGTTTCTACTTACGTCCATTGTTCAGCCTGAGTCCTTCTGTATTGACTGTTCCCCAGTAAACCAGTTCGTCCTTCAGTCCACGGGGCGCCTGCGGGGACCAGACAGGAATTTCTTCAAAGTGGCCTTAGCCAATTCGTCTCGGGTCACACATGTTATAGCACTGCTCTCCACAGGAAACTCCATGGTCTTCCGGCTAATAGTGGAAGACGTCAGGCATCCAAATGGTCTGGATCTTGAACCATCCGCACCGCTACCAAATGTGCAGTAGCACATTTTGGAGGTATCTATGCGCAGAATGGAATTACCATAGCAAATAATCTTGGGCCCGAATAACCAGACAGACTCAAAGATTATGACAAAATACTATTTTATTATCAGTTCAATAAAGCCGGGCAATCTGGCGAACAAAGAATTGTAGTCCGCACACTCACACTGCAGATTGGTTACACAAAGTCTTTATACCTAGATGTGCGTCAGCTATGACATCATCCTACGTGGCAAATAAAACCTGTGGGGTTTAGGTATTGGTTAGGGGAACACATCTACTTATAGAGTCTATGAGTGTTACTTATTTTATTGGCTGCTCCTCTTTGGTAGGCAAGCCTTGAATTTCCCTCTATGTATAATAACAGGTTATAACAATATAACAGTAGGGTGTTGGCTCATGCAACATTGTATGCTCATTGTTGCATAGGCCCTCATGATAGTTTGGCATCGTCTCCCAACCATGGACACTCGGCTCACTAGCAGCACGCATACAAAATGAAACTCAGGTGTGGAGAACAACGTCAAACTACTGCCCAATTGCCCAACTAGTTCAGCCAAGCCTTCAGCCAAGGCTTCTTCTTTGTGGTTGACCTTGTGGACTGTTCTCTTCTCTGGGACTTTTAAGGGGGTGTAGGTACACCACCAGCCTCCAGAGACTTGGTTGCTCTGTCTCACATAGGCTTTTCTGCATCTTTATTGTCAATACTTGGCACTCATAAATGTTTGCTCATTTACTTACTCTAAGAGAAATATATCCTGCGTATGTTGCTTATCCTCGTTGACTCCCCTTGTACCCATCAGTAGCTTCTCGTTGAGGCACCCTTCATCTTTGGCCAGCCGCTATTTCTGTCAGCTCTGCATTTCTGGTCTCTCTCCTACGGGCTCTTCACTGAGAGCCTGCGTCCATCTTTTCAATATGGTCCCTTCACCCGTGTTATGTTTTCTACTGCAGCAAGCTTCTATATGGCTCAAATACCTCTCATTTCTGCGTATATACATTCACTACTCATTTGGTTAATTATCTTTTCTGTATATATGGTTTCTTCTCACTCATCTATATTTACTTTTGTTTCTTCAGTTACATCTTCTTTCTTTAAGTATTCTAATATCATTTCGGTGCGTCATTGTATCTTCTCCTTAGGACATCACTTTGCATTTGTCAAGTTTTCATTGCAGCTCCTCGATGTTCAGTGGTGTCTGTAAATCTCCTGCTACCACCTCAGTACGAGGGTACATTCAATACAGTTGTCTGAGTACATAACGTCTCTCATACACTCGATGCAGTATTGGGATGATACCTGGTGTCATACACAGTGTCTTCCTGTCGTTCATCCAGTAATATGGAGGTGGGGGCAGAGCCTATCAGTGACGTACACGTCTGCTCCTCTACACAACCACTACCAGAATTAATTGCAAATGCCGCCTGCCATGTCAGACAGATGGTAATTTCATGGATTTCAATGGAATCCAGTGCTTTCCGCTGGTGCCGAAACATGCAGATTCCATAGGAATCTAAAGTACATATTTGCCTGTAGTCGACGTATCCACCATCTTGAATAGACTATTAAATATTCTTATGGTTTGTTTGCTAAGGCATCTTATATCATTGATTTGTTATTGACTACTTAGACTATTTGATTGACTAGTTTCTGTATGGACAGTGTAAGCCTAACATGAAATCATCTGACAGCTCGTCGAAGCTATTTTTGTGTCTTAACATTATAACATGGTCCCAATGTTAGGTGCTGCTGGCAGTGATCCAGTGAAATGGCCCCCATTCTAAGGCAGAGCCTTCTCCCCTTCATGCCTCCCCCCTGCAGCATGCTCCAGCTTCCACCTTCCTTCCCACAGAGCCTATTCCATGGTGCAACTTCTGTATGCAGGGAAATGGAGTGGTTGGCCTCTCAGCTTATCCCAACAGCCTGTTTATGGTGAATGCATGGCTGTGTAAATTATAGGAGTCTGCTTGCAATAGGCAAAAGCTCTCAGGTGAAGGACAAAATAGCAAGGACGAGCCATCCCCCGCACAATGCCAAAAAGAAGGCAGACCATTGGAGTTTGCACTTTTGAAGGGGGACAATTTGTCAGAAGTGGGCATTGTAAAGTGGTTAACACCCTCTCCTGACCCATTGTCATAAGTGGAACACAAATGTTACTTAAATGCCAGTGCCCTTCAGGAAGGCAGGAATTCTGCCATTATGTGTCTGGAAAGCCCAATTTACCTGCCTTGGGTGAAGCAAGGGCCATTACTTAATGGTGTGTATGCCTCCCCCCTGAGGGTACAAGGCTTTTTGTGCCCGTCGAGGAGCAGGAGAGACTATTTTAACCCCACAGAAAGAGAAGCAAGGAAGAGGATCTAGTGCACTATACCAGGTTGCCCAGGAGATGCATCACTGCACACAGATGAAGGTGAGCAAGTGTTCTGAACTTGATGGTCGTGCAGATTAATGTTACCTCCGTTCCCAAGTACCACATGGGTACAAATCAAAACTACTACCCGTGCAATCTATGAGGCCACAGGTGTAGAGTGCTGTCAATTTGGAACCAGGAACACCGGAAGGACCCCCTGACCACTGCAAGGCAAGGAATGGTTAGTCAAACGGTGGCAATGGACAATAATGCAGTGTGGCAGAGGATGTTGTAAGAGGGCTTACCTAAGTGTGATGAGAAAAACAAGCTTAGTAGTAAAAGGATGGGCAGGAGGGACCGGCAGCATCAACAGGTTGGTAGGGTCCCAGCAGCACTCTGGGTAGTGGAAGACACATGAGCCAAGTGTACAGTACACAGGATAATCCATGGGCAGTCCAGTAAACAAATCCGAGGTCGGGAGCCAATAGTAACAACAAAGTCAAGAGAGTTTGTTTCCAAAATCCAGAGGTCGAAATACCAAAAAACAAACAGTGCGACTTAATTCCAGGGACAAAGACAAAGGAAATCTGTAGAACGTTCCGTGGTCGTAGCAGCTGAAGAATCCAAAAGTATCCAAAATGTCAAACAGTACTCGAAGGAAGCAGCTGTGAAGTGTTCCTTCTGTGTTTCCCTGATCCTTTTGACTGCGTAAAATAGTCACATGACGTAGGTTTCGGGGAAACGTGAGATCCGTGTCACATGACCGGCGATGTTGACGGAGGCTGTTGTTGACACCTGGTCACGTGACGCGAGAATCTCTGTGCGCCCGTGCGGTAGCGCTGCCCATGCGGAAATCTCCATGGCAGAAGCCAGTGTAAGAAGAGGCGCAAAACTCCCGGATTGCCAGTTAGGAACTTCCCCTGCCTGGTGAGTTGCTGCCGTTGTTTATGTGTATGGATACGGGAACTGCAGGGGCCTCGGTGGGTGATGTCTGCTGAACCAGGTGGGGAGAACTGGCTGGGGATCTGGTTTGGGATAAACAGGGACATGCAATGGGTGACATGACACCAATTAATGAAGTCTCCAGCCCCGGCATCCAAGGGAATGCGGATGAGGTGGTGCCGCTGATTGGCAGGTTGCGACCCTGCAGAAGGACAGCACACAGTTCCTGGAGGCTCTAAGGTGGAGGAACCACCAAATGAGTGAACCTTGTCCGCGGACTGCAGCGGAGAAAGGAGAAGGCTGGAGGAGAAACAAAGGTGAGCTATGACTGAGCAGCGAGGCTCAGAACGTTTGGTGTGCCTGGCCGCAGAGAAGCAGACATTCCGAGCCATTATAAGCACAAAGTGCCCAGAACTCTTCCATCCTGCTTGGCCAATCCATACCCAATGTTCTAAACAGTTATAATATCTGTCAAAATACAATACCCATATAGAAGTCTCTAAATATTCTTCTCATTACAGGCTAGTAGTGACATCATGACTGATCTGTAACAAGAACATAACAGGAGATAGTGTCTAAACTTTAGACTTTAGACACTCCCGTCCCCTGCACACCATTAATGCTGAACGACACACGGGTGCTCAGCTACCCGGGAAGTCACCTTGTAACAGACACTCCATGCATGTGCATGATGAGACACACAAGTGAATAGTTGAAATGTACAGTAGGGGTGCCACAGTTGGAACTGTCAATACCCACTTTTGTTATTGTATACTAATGTTTTGCCTGACATGTGATGTTAGGGGGATGCAGACTTGGTGATGGGCACAAGAACAAGCAGATTATTGATACAAACATATGTTCCTGTACACTATATGAATTTTGGGGCAAGTGCAGTTTGCATATTGGCTCTGGACTATGCAAACTATGGTTGCCCAAATATTTAGTTGTACAATTTGTAAACTGGTCCTTGTTTATGTTTTGTACCTACAGAAGTCCGCTCCTGAAGAAGGGGCCTATTACCCCGAAAGGCGTACAGCTTGAAGGACTTTATGAAAGAATAGAACATTATTGGAAAAAGATTGGAAGCTTTATTTTGGAATACATTTACATGCTATTTTTGTTCGAACTGTATTAAACTATGGTTGGTATGTAAGAAGAAAAAAAGGTTTTGGCTGTCATTCAGCATTAATGGTGTGCAGGGGACGGGAATGTCTAAAGTTTAGACACTATGGGCCTCATTATGAGTCCGATAGTAGCCGTGCCTGTAAATGCCGGAGTCATTTTTTTTCTGTCCCCCGGCAATGGGGTTGTACCGGGGTATTACAGCCCCAGTGGTCCCGGTAATTCCCTATTGCCGGGCGCCGGAAAATATTACTCCCCATTCCCATTCGAGTCCCACTGGACTCAATGGGAATGGGGAGGACGGATGCACCGGCACCATCCATGAATGGTGCCGGTGCATCCGTCAAGGTCTGAGAGCGGGTGCCGTTTCGCCCGCCAGAGCGGAAAGGCACCCGCTCACAGAACTTGTAGTTTGCCGGTCCGGAAACAACAGTACCGGCAAGCTTACCGGCTCCGTTGTTTCCAGACCGGCAACCTTATAATGAGGCCCTATCTCTTGTTATTTTATGTCACGGCTCCGTGCCACGGCCGTTATTCCTCCCCTGCACCCTTACACTTTTTGAAACACTATTGGGAATAGTTGGAAGAACATGTTCACAAATTGGTATCCATCAATTGATTATATTACCTGTAATAATAACATGACATCACTACTGCTCTGTAATCAGTTATCATGCTTCAAGTGTGACGTCACAATGCCTGCTGCTTGAGGCAGCCCAGGGCAGAATTCCATCTGCCACTGCAGCACTTAATTAAAGCTGTGACAAGTTTTTCAAATTCCTATCTTGTAAATGCAGCTTTCTTTTACACTTTACAGACATTAGCCTATACGGAACTGTTTATAGTAGTATGTTCATTTTGAGCACTGCTGGAGTTTAACCAAGGAAAGCAAGAATCTGCATGTTATTGCTTATTTTAAGGTACAAACTAAAAAGTTGGTGGATGCATTTTATAAATCGACTTAAATTATTTTTCTGCAACACATTAGAAGCTGCATATTAGTTTTATTTTGAATCCAAACAGAGTCTTCATTGATTATATGTATCAGAAACTGAAAGATGTCTTGCGTTACATGAAGCAATATGCCAGGCATTAAAAGGGATGACTGTTTATCGACGGGTATTATAAGGAACAAACTATCTCTTACAGTACGTAAAAAGGATATTGCAAGTTACCCTGGAGTTCCGTGACCTTATAAAGGGACATAGCCTTTGGCCTTCTTCCTCTATTTGGTTGGGGAACTCCTTGGTGATTTGCAATAGCCTTCTAACATACAGTAGTGGGTACTTTATCACATATATAATGATTGTTTGTGAGCAGGTTGGTATGGTATGGTGTTAGAACGTACAGAGCTCAGACTGTCTAGGCGCAAAACAAAGATCTGAAAGATACCTTGGCAAACCACAAGGCCATTTTAGAGACCAGATTCATGTGGAAACAGGAAAGTCTTTAAAGGGATAGTGCGCTCAAAAATATTATTGTCCCGATCGCTTGGGCATGTGTTTTTCAGCATACGGTGATCGATCGTAAAAAATGTTCCTATGCATCTTCTTGGTTTTCCTCACTTGTATACATGCGAAAACAAGGAGTCGGGCGCTGACATCTTGTGCTAATCTTATCCGTCGATTGAACGCCCTAAGTGCAAGCGCCCTTGTGGCACTAAATCATATCCCCTGCCCCTCAAGCTGACATCACTCGACGCTTACACCCCTTGTCACAAAGCCAATGCACGTCTCGTGTCAAGGTTCTCTGTGCGCAAGCTATTGGCGTATCTCCATGGAAATGGCTGGACACTCCTTTCCTCAATAAGTATAAACAGACCCCTTCTCATCAGACAACATCAGAGTTGCTTTTTCAATCGTTTCACTGTGGTTTTTTTTTATTGCCTGTGACTGGTTTCTGCTCTGTTTAGCTACTTTCTTAGCACAAAGCCCATGCAAACAGATACTTGGACTAGCATTACTACTGATTTCAATCGTCACGTTTTATTAAAAAATGGTTGTATAATGGCAGCAATACAGCCCTAGTAGTATGAGCCTGAGTATTCTGAGGAGAAAGTAATTGAAAGAGAAAGGTGCGGAAACAGTGGGGAATCGAACGATAGTTGGGAAGATGAATCACTGAAGCATGACAGTGGGCCTAGTCGCATGGAAGACGTTTCCACCTGGTGTACCTGCAATCGCTGCAAAGTCATGCGAACCGAGGTGGAGAACTGCTGCTGCAGAGAAAACTCTGGATGCTTGGCCTACATATCAGAAGAAGACACACCACCGCTATGTGTTACTGAGCTGCATGACTTCAGGGCAGCCTGCCTCACAAGGTCCGTGTTGAGGATTATGATGGTGCTTATGCACGAACTTCGCGCAACAGTTCGCCCTCACAATCCAAGTAACGAGTAAGTGTACTCTAGGCGGGATGTCATTTTTACCACTGAGACGAAAAATATTTAATGTTTGTACCCTACAGTGTCGTCACTTTGATCGATCACCGACGAATTAATTCAGTCTTCAAATTGGATATACTTCTCTCTCTTATTGCAAAGCGCAGTGTTCAACTAAAAAACAATATTTATCTGTGCCCCAAACCGTTATGGATTGAATGGGTGTTCACTCTTGTAATGTGTCTAGACTCCAAAGCCCAAGTTCATTTATCACTAAAGTGACGTTTGTAAGGGCATCTATGTCATAGAATTCAGGATGCATTTTCAAGTAAGGCTGGAACACTTACAGTATGTTTGTTTCTCTTTCACAGGTGGTACAGGCCAGTCGCCTGCCATTCATTTACATGGTGGGTTTAGGGGAGACTTGGATTCCACGTTCGACAAGTAATACCTGCCTGTGTCGTTGGAGCCATTTGCGCAAAATTCCCCAGTGACAGCGGACAGTACAGGGGATTTTCGCACACTGTGCTGCAATCTCAAGTATACAATTTGTAGTTTGTTTGTGCAATCAACATCACCTAACAAAATACAATACAAATGAGCATATACAAATAGTTGTTTCAATTTTTCAGTGAATCAAGAACAGGCTCATTCATTTCTTAGGGACATGAAATTATGGTTGGTGCCTTTTTGTGCTCACATTGGCCGCAACAAGCCATCCCCCCTCCATTATACCCCACTCCAGTACGGGGTGGGAACAGCCAAGGTGCCAAACACCATGTACACTTCAAAAGGGCTCTTCTGCATGGTGACCATTGTTCTCATGGCCTGCCCAGACCCAGTGTCTCCAGACTCCCCTCTGCAAGGCCACGCCTTTGCAATCCACATAAGTGTGTCTCTCTTCAGCAGTGTTCCGGGTCTTAAGATTTTTGCGTTGTAAAAAAGGGAAATTGTTCTATTTGCATATTGGAGAATTTAGCGACGTGCTAAAATGGCATTTTGACATGTTATGTTATGTTATGCATTTACATAGTGCCTTATGTACCATTGGTATGGTCTCAAGGCGCTGGTAGGTTGAACGCCCTTGGGAACCGAAGTTCACGTCAGTAGAGAGAATAGAGAGAGTCAAAAGGTACGTGTGAGCACCAGATATGTGTGCAGCTGGTGTGGCATTCGTGTGATAGCTGCTTCTTAGCGGTAGGTGTGGTGGTTGAGAGATCAAGAGTAAGTGTTCGTTCTGGCAGGTTGTTATACAGACCGATTCTGGCTGCGTTAGGCCTGAGGAGAACACCTGGGCTGGAGGGTGTGTAACCAGCAGTGTTTAGTTAGGGTGATGGGGAGTATGACGCAAATGATGGTATGAGAACAGCTATACCGAATGGTGTCATAGTATCGCTGTGTTGTAGTTGAGTGGTGATGTAGAGAAGAGAGTAAGCGTGGAAATGTGATATGGTGGTTTACCTTAGGTGCTTGAGATCGAGCCCACTCCAATAGTTCCATGTACTCCATCCGTTCTATGTACTCCGACTGTTCCATGCATTACGACCGTTTCAAGCATTCAAAACCGTTCCTTTCAGTGCTCTTTCAAACGTTCCATGCACTCCAAACCATTCCATGTAAGTTACGCCATTCTATGCACTCCAATCCGTTCCATGCACTCCAATACGTTCCATGCACTCCAATCTGTTCCATGCACTCCAATCCATTCCATGCACTCCATTCCTTTCCATGCACTCAAATCCGTTCCATGCACTCCAATCCGTTCCATTCACTCCAATCCGTTCCATGTACTCCAAGACATTTTATGCACTCCAACCATTTTATGCACTTCAACCATTTTATGTGTTCTACCCAGGTTATCCTTTCTCCATGCATCATCCATCCACATATGTCAGCTTCACATGTTCCATCCACTTCACTGGTTCCACTCACTTCACCGGTTCCACCCACTTCACCGGTTCCAGACACATCACTCGTTCATCCACCTACTTCATCCGTTCTACCATTTCACCCGTTCCACCCACTTCACCCATTCTACACCAGTTCATCCGTTCCATCCACATACTTCACCCGTACCTTCCACATATTTCACCTGTTCCTCCACATATTTCACCCCTTCCATCCACATACTTCACCGGTTCCACCCACATACTTCACCCATTCCATCCACATACTTCACGCGTTCCATCCACATACTTCATCCGTTCCATCCACATACTTCACGCGTTCCACCCTGTTCATCCGTTCCACCCTGTTCATCCGTTCCACCCAGTTCATTCGTTCCACCCAGTTCATCCATTGCACCCAGTTCATCCGTTCCACCCAGTTCATCCGTTCCACCCAGTTCATCCGTTCCACTCACATACTTTACCCGTTCCAACCCCATACTTCCTCTGTTCCAACCACATTTTCACTTGATCCATCCATTTCACCCGTTCCATCCACATACTTCAATCGTTCTATTCAATATATTTGACCCATTTTGTTCACATACTTCACCCGTTCCTTCCTCATACTTTACCCGTCTCGTCCATATACATCACCCGTTCTTCCAGATCCATCCTCTGTTCCTACCACCCACTTCATCTGTTTCTTCCGCTTACTACACCCGATCCTTCCAACCACTTCACCCGTTCCTTCCAGCCACTTCACCCGCTCCTTCCACATACATCACCCGTTTGCTCCACACTCGACACCCGCTCCGCACTCTACACCCGCTCAGCACTCTACACCCTCTCCGCACTCTACACCCGCTCCTCGCTTCGCACTGTACACCCGTTCCGCACTCTACACCCGCTCTGCACCCGCACCATACCCCACACCCGCTCAACACCCTACATCGGCTCAAAACCACTGCACCCTACATCTGCTTACACCCTTAAATCTGCTCAACACCCTAAATCTGCTCAACACCCTACATCTGCTCAACACCTTACATCCGATCCATTTTATTATCCACTCATACCCTACATCCGCACCACAGCCTACTTCCACACCACGCTCTTATCTGCTTCACGCTCTCATCCGCTCCATGCCCTCATTCATTATGCGCTCTCATCTGCTCTACTCACTCATCCGCTCTATGCACTCATCCGCTCTACACACTCATCCGCTCTACACACTCATCCGCTCAATGCACTCATCCTCTCTACGCGCTTCATCCACTCCACCGACTTCATCCGCTCCACTCACTTCATTCATTCATCCTGCATTATCGGTTCAGCCCATGTCACTTGTCCACACGGACTCGATCCGTTCCGTACTCTCCATCTGTCCCATGCACTACACCTGTCTCATGTACTCGAATCGTCTATTCAGTACTTTATATTTATACCATGCACTCATACATTCCATGCCATCTGTCTGTGCACTCATCCGTCTCCTGTATTCATCTTTTTACTCATTCTATTTTGTTTGTCCTTTTTAGCTAACCAATAGAGGTTATTAGTTTTCAATTTCTCGCTCGGATCATGATGCTGCATTGCTATTTATGATCTAGCATTTGGCAAAGTCATTGAGATGCTGTTATCCAGTTTGAGTTAGTTTGAGTTTGGGGTCGGTTTTAGGGGATGAGCCAAGTTTTCAGTAATTTGCGGAAAGACATGAGGTTTTCAGTGAGTCGGATGTGGGGTGGGAGTGCGTTCCACAGCGTGGGGGCCAAGGCTGAGAATGATGATCCGCCTAACCTGACTGAGTTTGTTTTTGGTATGATTAGGAGGCCGGCTGAGCTTGATTTTAGAGTACGTACAGGGTGATAGGGTTTTAGTTTGTCTTGAAGATATTGAAGTCCGGTTTTATGCAGTGCTCGGGTTGAAATGCATAAGGTTTTGAAGGTCACCCTTCGGACAACCGGAAGCCAGTGCAGAGTTTTGAGGGCTGGGGAGATGTGGTCTCTCGGGCCAAGTGCTAGTAGCAGTTTGGCTGCGGCGTTTTGTGCTCTTTGTAGTTTAGTCAGTTGGTATGCGTGGACACCGAGGTAGAGGGGGTTAGCATAGTCCAGTCTTGATATAACAATTGATTTGACCGCGGAGAGTCTGTTGGGAAAGGAGAGGTATGGAAAAATGCGCCTAAGAGTTTTAAGGTGGTAGTGGCAGGACTTTGAGACGTTGTTGAATTGGCGCGAGAGTGTTAGGTTAGAAACTAGGGTGCATCCAAGGTTTTTTACTGAATTAGAGGGAGTCAGTGAGTTGCCCATGGCAGATGGCCAGGGTAGTGGGTGTGGAAGAAGTTCAGTGTTGCCACATACCATGATTTCGGTTTTGGAGGGGTTTAGCAAGAGGTGGTTTGTGGTCATCCAGAGCTCTATGTCGAGGAGGCAGGAAATGAGGTCAGGTCGGCAGATGGTTTTGAGTTCAGGAGTTTTAGAATTAGTTGAGTGTCATCAGCGTAGTTGTAGCACAGGATGTTGTGTGAACGAATTATTTGTGGGAGGGTGGCCATGTAGAGATTGAACAGGAGGGCTGATAGGCATGCTCCTTGTGGAACTCCTGTGTCGACTGGTCGGGCTTGGGAGGAATAGGTGGAGAGTAGGGTTATTTGGTTCCTATTTTTGAGGAAGGATGCTATCCATTTGAGAGCGGTTCAACGAATTCCTAGGGACTGGAGACGGTCAAGGAAGATTGAGTGGTTGATTGTGTCGAAGGCGGCGGATAGGTCAAGAAGGATTAATGCGGCATATACCGCAGAGTCTGCCGTGTTTTTAAGGTCATCCCACATTGAGGTTAGGGTGGTTTTGGTTCCGTGTCGGGCTCTGAAACCTGATTGAGCGGGGTCTAGGAGATTGTTGGCTTCGACAAAGGCATTTAGTTGGGAGTAGGCGGTTTGGTCGATGAGTTTGGCAAGGAACCTGGTGTTTGAGATGGGGCAGTAGTTTTTGGGCTGGAGAGGGTCAAGGGAAGGTTTTTTTATTAGAGGTTTGACATGAACCATTTTGAATGCGTCGGGAAAAATTCCTGAGGAAATTGAGTCATTTAAGATGGTTCTTGCGTGTTCTCCTGCGCAGGTAGATGTGAAAATTTCTTTGAGGGTTGTGGCCAGGCAAGGGTCCAGCAGAGAGCTGGGTGGTTTGCGGGCAGAGAGAAGTTTGAGAAATTGGTCAGCTGATATTGGACTAAAGGAGTCGAACGTTGGTTGGGTAGTGGTCGCAGGCGGTGGGTTGGCCGGTATGGAGGGTGGGTTGCCTGGTGGGTAAAAGAGAGCTAGTTTGTTGGTTACAGCGTTCGTTCTTTCGAGAGCTGTGGTGTAAAAGTGGAGAGAGAGTGAGTCGCACAGCGATTGTGAGGGGGTTGGGACGGTGGTGGTGCATGATGGTTTGGTAAATTCGGTGATGATGTTGTGAAGTTCTTTGCTGGGGTTTTTACAGTTTAGGATTCGGGAGTTGTAATGGGCTTTTTTTGCTTTCCAGATTTCAGCCTTGTACTGATGAAGGTGCCGGGCCAAGGTGGATCTGCTCAGGGGGGTTTTGTCTTTATGCCATTTGCGTTCTAGGTATTTATATAGTTGTTTACTGGTCTTCAATTCAGGTGTGAACCATCTAGGGAAAAGGCCACGGCGGGCAGATGGTTTGCAAGAGGGTGTGAGCTGCATTATTGAGGTGTTGAGCCATGAGTCAAAGGCGTCAGGGGTTAGTTGATTATTGAGTAGGCAGGTAGGCGGAGGAGACTGGAAGAGTGTGTCGGCTAGGTCAGGAAGGATTATTAGTTTCTTCCAGCATTTGCGTAGATTCAGAGGTTCAGGATTGGGAATCGGGTTGGGTGAGCGAATGGCGAAGGAAACAATGAAGTGATCGGACCAGATGATAGGGGTGGGGGGGTTTAGATGTATCAGGTTGTGGGAGCTGAAGATGGCATCAAGAGTGTGTCCTTTATAGTGAGTCAGGCTGTTTATGTGGGGTTGGAGGTTAATCACGTCTAGGCCGTCAACCAGACAGTGTGTCATAGGGTTGGTGGGAATGTCAAGCCATATGTTGAAATCTCCTAGAAGGGTGAGGTTGGGATGGTTTAGTTGGATGGTGGCAATAGTGTCGCAGAGGTTGGTTGAGAATTGTCTATCATAGCCAGGGGGGTCTGTAGATTATTAGGAAGCTGTGGGAGAATGAAGGGGGAAGGGATAGTTTTACGAGGAGTGATTCGCAGGAAGGAATGGAAGGTTGGTTGTCGATGATTGCCGCGTGGAAATGAGTCTTGAAGGCAAATGCTATTGCTCCTCCTCTAGAGGGGTGGTTCAGTGGGATGAGGGAGTAGTCGGGGGGGGAGGCTTCATTGGCGATAGGGGCAAAGTCGTCAGAGAGCCAGGTTTCGGTGATGAAGACCAGGTCTGGTTTGTCAGAGGCGAGGAGGTCAAAGATGCTGTGTCTGTTTTTTGCTACGGATCGGGCATTTAATAGGATGCAATTCACTTCGGTAAATGACGTTGATGTCGGAGCTGCAGAGAAGGGGGCTGGGGGAGGAGAGGGTGGAAACAGGAGAGCGAGAGGGGTGGGGTGGTTGATGGTCGATGGGAAGAGTGGGCGAGCAGAAAAGTTGGTGGGTTTCGGGTGGGAGTGGATGGACGCGTGAGTTGGGAAGATTGGGTTCGGCAAGGGGGATTTAAAGGTGGGGTGTGGGGGGAGTTAGGAGTTTCAGTTGTGGTCGGTGAGAAATCGAGGGAGAGGGGTTTCAGGCAGGGTGAGGCGTGGGGGGAGGGTGGTGATTGGGGGGATGAGGTGGTGGGTTGAGACAGGGGAGGAGATGAGTGCTGAGAGATTGAGGGGGACCAGGTACGTTTTCTTTTTAGTTGCTTTGTTGTCATTGGATTTGTGTGAGGGGGTAGGGGGGACAGAGGAGGAGAGGGATGAGGCTTCTGTTCTTGCTAGGGCTAGGCATGCAGTTTTTAGGGAGGGGAAGGAGTGTGTTCGGGGGGATGATGGTGGGGGTTGATGGGAAAAGTGGGCGGTGCATGATAGCTGGGCAGGGTGTGCCTGGCAGGCTAGTGAGGGGAGTGGGTATGATCATAGTAGGCTGATCGGTGGAGGGGTTGGGAGGAGCAGTGGTCTTAGGGTGGTTGGCTCGCCATCGTGCCCCTCTGGCTTGGTGTTTGGAAAGGGGATGGGTAGGGGATGGGGTGGAGGGTGGGATGATTTGGGGAGGGGGGCCGGGAGGTAGGGGCTGGCAGGAGCGGGGGGCAGTGCACAGGGGTCGTTTCCAGCAGACCTTTGTGGATTGGGTGCACTCATGGTTAGTAACTGTGATATAGATGGGTTGGAAGATTTCGTTCACACCATCCCACTTTAGCTGTAACACTGGATGTTAACTGTTCACTCTTTCTATGATTAACAGTACCTCAGCTACCTGCTATTAGGTATAGTTTCAGATGCAAATTACACTTTATATTTGGACTTTATGAGTTCAGCTATACCACTGGGTGAGATTATTCACGGTTTCTAGGTTCAACTGAACAGGGTGATATTATTCACATATTCTAAGTTGTAATGTTCTAATTGCAAACTAGGCTGCAGATATGCCTTTAGGCAGTTTTGAAATGTAGCTAGACCATAGAATCTGCTACAGCAACTACAGCCCACCTATGCTATTAGGTAGACTTTCTTCTAGCAAGCTGGGATACAGGTATGCTATTAGGCAGAATTTCGAATGTAACAACACAACAGATATGCTTTTAGGTGGATTTTTAAGTGCAATTTAGGAGGACTTTCTAAATGTAGTTATGACACAGATATGCTATTGGTAAACTTTCTAAATGCAACTATCAAATGCAATTATGACACTGATATGCTATAGGGCAGAGTTTCTGATTGCAATTATGACATAGATAAGCTATAGGGCAGACTTTGGAAATGCAATTATGCCACGATATGCTACAGGGCAGACTTTCTAAATGCAATTATGACACAGATAAACTATAGGGCAGACTTTCTAGACTTTGGCACAGTGACGTTATTAGGGACACTGTATAAATTCTGCTATGCCAAAGTGATGTTGTTATATACACTTCTAAATTCACCTTTGCACAGAGAGGGTATTAGGCACACTTCTAAATTCAACTTTGCACAGAGAGGATATTAGGCACACTTCTAAATTCAACTTTGCACAGAGAGGAATTCCGGGGCCTCGAAATGTACTTTAAATTAAGTAATGGCAGGGCCCAGGACGGCTAAGTGGAACTATGCACTCACCTCAGAAGGAACAGAGAAAGGAGGGGAGCGGGAGGCAGTACGGCCGGTTGGCCTTCAGGTACAACAGACTATTCACCAATCAGGGCCCGGTGGGTGGGTTGGGAGGCGGGGAGAGGGGAAGGCAACCAGGAAGAGGGGTCGGGGAAGGAATGGGCGCACAACGGGGCTGGGTGCTTGAAATTTACTTTAAATTAAGTAATGGCAGGGCCCAGGATGGCCAAGTGGAACAATGCACTCACCTCAGAAGAGGCAGAGAAAGGAGGGGAGCGGGATGCAGTACGTGCCGGTAGGCCTTCAGGCACAACAGACTATTCACCAATCAGGGCACAGTGGGCAGGTTGGGAGGCGGTGAGAGGGCAAGGCAACCAGGAAGAG
Source organism: Ambystoma mexicanum (assembly GCF_040938575.1). NCBI lineage: Eukaryota > Metazoa > Chordata > Amphibia > Caudata > Ambystomatidae > Ambystoma > Ambystoma mexicanum. Next base: position 240,791,964 of record NC_090928.1, on the reverse strand, counting down.
GGGTCGGGGAGGGAATGGGCGCACAACGGGGCTGGGGGCTCCAAATGTACTTTAAATTAAGTAATGGCAGGGCTCAGGATGGCCAAGTGGAACGATGCACTCACCTCAGAAGGAACAGAGAAAGGAGGGGAGCGGGAGGCAGTACGGGCCGGTAGGCCTTCAGGCGCAACAGACTATTCACCAATCAGGGCACGGTGGGCGGGTTGGGAGGCAGGGATAGGGGAAGGCAACAAGGAAGAGGGGTAGGGGAGGGAATGGGCGCACAACGGGGCTGAGGGCTCGAAATGTAATTTAAATTAAGTCATGGCAGGGCCCAGGACGGCCAAGTGGAACAATGCACTCACCTCAGAAGGGGCAGATAAAGGAGGGGAGCGGGAGGCAGTACGTGCCGGTAGGCCTTCAGGCACAACAGACTATTCACCAATCAGGGCACGGTGGGCAGGTTGGGAGGCGGGGAGAGGGGAAGGCAACCAGGAAGAGGGGTTGGGGAGGGAATGGGTGCACAACGGGGCTGGGGGCTCCAAATTTACTTTAAATTAAGTAATGGCAGGGCCCAGGACGGCCAATTGAAACGATGCACTCACCTCAGAAGGAGCAGAGAAAGGAGGGGAGCGGGAGGCAGTACAGGCCGGTAGGCCTTCAGGCGCAACAGACTATTCACCAATTGGGGCACGGTGGGCAGGTTGGGAGGCGTGGAGAGGATAAGGCAACCAGGAAGAGGGGTCGGGAAGGGAATGGGGGCACAACAGAGCTGGGGGCTCGAAATTTACTTTAAATTAAGTAATGGCAGGGCCCAGGACGGCCAAGTGGAACGATGCACTCACCTCAGAAGGGACAGAGAAAGAGTGGACAGAATACGTTGTGCCGTATACCACACCTTATTTAAAATACTGAGGGCAGAACTTGCGGTTTATTCATAAGTCTACTAATAATTGTTATTGGTGTTTTGGTTAAGTCAGGGTGAGTAAAGGTTGGGATTTTTGGCCTTTATTGATTATTGATATTGTGATTGGTTGTTCGTTGGAGCATGTTGTGACGATTACTCATAGACGAGACAAAAGCTCTACCTGTATGCAGGCTAGTGATATTTAAACCACTTCGTCTCATGGAATATCGGGATGTGCAATTAAGGTTGCATTATTGATAGGGCCGGGGTCAGAACATTTTCCAAGGGTAATTGGTTCGCTTTTCTATAAATAACATTCCCAGTTTCGTTACAATGCCATCTGTCTGTTGTCCCATATCTGAGTCACTTTATCCATACCTTTGGGAGCTGTACCGACTGACTTCTCAGTGCTAACCTTTCATGCACATCATAGTCTAAAATAGACTCCCACGTTGTCTGTGTGTGTTCATTGTGTGTGGATTGTGTTTGTTATTTTGTTTCATCCGTTGCAGAATTACAACTTAAATTAGTATAAAGAACGGATACTAAAATTTATTTTTATTCTGTCTACACAGCTACATTGTACTGTTCTGTGAATGCCATAGTTTACAGATACCGACAGATGGTTTCTTCAGCCAGCAGTGGCAGATACGCCTAAACGGATGGATTTCCATTACACTGATGTGGGACGATCGGCCGGGACCGACATGCCCTTTCGCGGTACCAGCGACAAGGAGCAACCTGTCATCGTTTACGGTGTAGCAAGAATCTGATGAGTCAAATCCACATCTCCTTAAAGATACACCATGTGCATCATTTTAAACTTTTGCCACTCGAGCCTAAGGTCACAAAAACCGTTGGTGGTTTATCGCAATCAGTGGATCTAAATTTGGTTTGTGGAGCATTCTTTGATAAATAAAAGCACTTGCGAAATTGCAGATTAATGATGTTTCGTCAACTGACATTATAACGTGGGTGATGACTAGGCGTGTTTGGCTAGGCTACCCATTAACGTCATGAAAATAGGTGGAGCATATCATTTGGAATAGTGATTTCAGCTTGAGGGGAGGGGGATATGATTTAGTGCCGCAGGAACGCTTGAATGTAGGGCGATCAGTCCACCGATAACATTAGCACAAGACGGCCGCGCCCGACTCCTTGTTTTCGCATGTGTAGAAGTGAGGAAAACCAAGGTAAAATGCATAGGAATGTTTTTTACGATAGATCACTGTATGCTGAAAAACACATGCCCGAACGATCGGGACAATAATATTTTTGAGCGCACTATCCCTTTAAGCACGTCTGAATTCCAGGATGATTACAATTAGGTGGAGGAAGACCAGTAAAGAATTCCAAAGCCTGTATTCCTGCACTGAGAATGAACACCTACTCCATCTAACATATTTACATTTAGGGATGGTGAGAAGCCCGGCTGAGGTCGAGCGCAGTACACATGGTGGTAAACGGTGGCAGAACATGCTCCTGAAAAAGGAAGGAGCAAGGATATAATAGAATTTGTGCACACGACACAAGGCCCTAAATTTCAATCTTTGTTACACCGGTGTCTGAAGAACTGAGGACACATAGGACCTGCGCCCCAGGTGAAAGATAAGTCTTGCGGCAGGGCTCTGGACCATTTGTAATTTGTGTATGCCAGATTTGGGCAAACCCAAGTAAATCGCATTGCCAGAGTCCAGTCTGCTGGATACAAAAAAGTGTTTAGCAGCTGGATTTGTGAGGGAAAGAGAAATAATCAAAGTCTTCTTAGAGAATGTAAATGAAACAAGTAGACTCTGGAGACTGTTGAAATGTGGGAATCTAGAGAGAGCAGGGGGTCTAACCAGGCCCCCAAGTCCCTCACTTTCTGCGATGGAGTAGGGCAAGTACCAAGGAAATTGGGATAGAACTCGCCAGATCACATATCTGAAATTCAAAGTTCTGCTTTGTTGTTATGTGGGAGATTTTCTCGACAACTATGAGGTAGGGATGCGCAGGAGCTGAGGACTTACTGACAAACAAAATATGTAGTTGGTGTTTGCATGACATTTTCTGCCTAATTCCCAGAAAAACGTTGTTTTCCCCCCGTTTCCCCGTCTCCACTATTTCATTGTTTGATATATGTTTTCTCAAATATTAAGCAGCCTCTCATAAAATAAAGTTGACAGGTTCAAACTACAAAATCCTCAAAGTATGGCGATATCTCTTTTTATAGTATCTATTTGTGTGTTATACATATATATATATATATATATTAATGTATTATTATTTATTTTTTGTACACACGCTGTATATCTCCTTCAACGTGTTGATGCCATAAAGACAAAGAACTGCTGCACTGTGTGTAGGCGGAGTGTAAAGGTGCATTGTGCTTTGTGCGCAGTGATTTGTTGTTGTTTTTTTTAGAAACTTTAGTAGGATAACTCTAGGTGTGGCTTGTGGTACCGTGGGATGTCGCAATACTATGTACCGCTCATTAGATGACTAGCACATGCGCAGTACTCTGTAATGCGAGGGAAGCTGGCTCCGCCCCTCCCGTGGATATCTACATGTTTACGGTTTGATGGAGGTAGCTGTTGAAAGGCTGTGGGTTGTCTGCGTTGGCAAGCACGTGAAGAAAAACAGCACTGCCTGCTGCTGGCATCGCCCCTACTTGCCCATTGCAAAACTAACCGCTGGCAAAACGGATGTACGAAAACACACTCTTCAAGGGCTTCTTTCATTTCACAACCATGAGCAGCTCGTTTGGCATTCAGTTGGCATTCTCAAAATGCATATTCATCAACCACTAACTAACAGCTTTGCGCCGAAATAAGTGCAGAAAGCCGCAGAGATGTTCAAATTAAAAAAAAACAGTGACTCATAAAAAAACATGTAAGGATACAAGCAAGAAAAAAATAGGGCCAGCCTCACTGTTTTTTTCTTTCCAAGCTGAGACATATTTCCCTTTTGAAGCTTGCTAGGCACAATAGAGAACATGCTTTGTCGTAAAATACACACTCGTGTGCCAGATGGGCCCTCTGTCTTCCCAGAGGAAAGTGGCACTTCAAACACTGTGTAATGGTCGTCCGTTTGAGATCGCTCTGAAAAAGGGCTGTTTATTTTGCCACAGCATAGTGGCCTCAAACAGGCCATGAATAGACATACCTAGCAGTTATCTGAGGTGAACAGTCGTGAGCTCCGCGCCAAGTGTCCCCAATGGGGGTAACTTTTCCGATCTGTTCTTCTCCACCTCTCTCACAGCCACTAAACCTAGTGTCACACCATCCATAATCTGATCACTCAATTGTTTACACCACCATCTCCTTTCCACCCTCTGACCTTTCCTTACCACTTGCTTCACCTATTACTAAACGGAAATTGAAACCTTCTGCCATTCCCCCATTTCTCTCTGCCTTACAGTTCTCACTTTCCTCCTTCGCACCCAATGCCTCTTCCACCAACACTGCCAAGTCTCAGCATCCTCAGCGATGGGTCACCCGATTCATACATTCTCTCTGCACAGACACGCATCAGCTTAGGCGCAAATGGAGGTGTACCCACTCGCACGAGGACCTGGAACTCTACCTCTCTGCTCTGAACTCCACAAGCCACTCTTGATAGAGCAAAAAGGGAATTCTACCTAACCCTCATTGGCTCTCACTACAACCATCCTCGCCGGCTACGGGTCACCCTAAACTCACTCCTCACTCCTCTCTAGTCTATGACTACCAACTCCACTCTCACAGCTACTGACCTCGCTGAATACTTTGCTGCAAATATTTCCAAAATTATAGTCTATCCTGACCTTCATTACACTTCCTCCTCCTAAATTTTACACTCCGCCTACTCTACCATCATCCTCTGCCTCTATCTCCCACATTAGTCACACTAATACTGACAAAGTGCTATTTGTACTGATGAAGGATAAACCCTCTTGTGCCCAGGACATCCTAAATCCACTCCTCACTCCTCCTAAGCCTATGACTATCAACTCCACTCTCACAGCTAACTACTAGCTGAATACTTTGCAGCAAAAATTCTTAAAATGAGAGACTCTCTACTGACCTTCCTCACACTCTCTCTTGCTACATTCTACACTCCGCCTTCTCTACCATCATCCTCTGATGCTAAATCCAACTTTAGTCACACTTATACAGAAGATGTTCTACCTCTACTGATGAAGGATAACCGCTCTTGTGCCCCATCAGACCCTCTTGCTCCTCAGATAGTCAAGGCTATTGCCCCTTTAGTGGCCTCTCACCTAGGTGAACTCTTCAACCCGTCCTTCTACTCCACTTGCTTTTCCTCTGTTTTCAAAACAGCCACAGTCATCCCTCTCATAAAAAAGCAAGGGGCTGACCCAAAGTTACCGGCACATTTTTGCCCTGTGTCTCTCCTTCCACACTACTCTGAATTGCTCGAAAAGGTTGTGTTCAACCGTCTTTCCAATTTCTTAAACATCCACAACCTTAGAGACCCCCTACAAACAGGGTTCCGTACCTGTCACTCCATGGAAACTGCTCTCATGAATGTGTCCAACGTCATCGCCTGTGCTAAGCACTCCAACCTATCCTCTATCCTAATTCTCCATGACCTGTCTGCTGCCTTTAACACTGTCTATCACTCTAACCTCCTTAATTATCTATTTCTTCTTTGGATTCGCGATCAAGCCCTTGCCTCGATTGAATCCTACCTTGCACCTCGCCATTTCTCTGTCTCCTGGAGCAACAACACCTCACAACTCACTCCTCTAACTGTTGGTGTTCCACAAGGCTCTGTCTTTGGTGCGCTCCTCTTTACATGCTACACCTCTGCTCTTGAGGCCCTAATTTTGTCCTTTGGGTTCTCGTACCAACTCTTCGTGGACGACACCCAAACCTTCTTCTCTTTTCCTGAACTCTCATCTGATCTCGCTATCAAAATTTCAAACTATCCCCCTGCATTAAATATTGGATGGGTATGCACTCTCTGATGTTAAACTCTTCCAAAACAGAGGTGCTATCTCTCATCTCTTCCTCTGCCTTTCAAGTACCTATCTGACACTCTCCCCTACTCTTCTTCATCTAGAAACCTCTGCATTATCTATAACCCTTCTCACACTTTTCTACTTTCATCTCCAAAACTGGAACAGCAGCTCACCTCAGCCTCCTAAATATTAGGAAAATCAGACACCCCCTTTCCTTTCAATGCCACCAAGCATCTCTTGACCACTCTTGTCTTCTCTAAACTGGACTACTGTGCCAGCATCGTCTTTGATCTCCCCAACTATGCTTTCTGTCCTCTCGACAAGATCATTAATTTTGCTACCAGGACTCTCTTATAATGCCCTCACTTCACACCTACCTCCTTATACCATCACCTGGCTGGTAGGCTGATGATGCAAAACAGGGCTAAATTGAAATGTCTTCTGCTGGTTCACAAATCTATCCACAATAAGGCCCCACTGTATCTATCCCCCTCTATCCAACTATACAAGCCTTCTCATAATCTCTGCTCTGCTTCCTCGACTACCCTTCTGGCTCCTTGTCCTCCCTGTGGTTCCTCTTGCTTCCGCTCCTTCTCTATTCTTGTTCCACTTGCATGGAATTCTCGTCTCCAGGAAAGCCGAGAAACAGTAAGCACAGATTTGTTCAAAACCAAACTAACAACATACCTCCTCTTCTCCGAGTTACTGTCTTAACCTACCTCTCATCTGCCTGCTAGCTAACATTTATTCCTCACCTCTAACTTGCCTCTGTCCCTCACTTCCTCTGCCTCCACTCTAGCACTTCACCCATCATGGCACATCCTGAGCACAGCTGGCCGAACCGCCTACCTGCACTTAAAAAAGTCCAATGTTCCTTGTCCTTAATCTATGTATGTCTACTTATGTATTGTCCCCAGTGACTGTTCCATTTAATCCTCTCCACAACCTGGTGAGAATGTCCCTCAAACTCACCCCATTGTGTCACAAGTCTCTCCCCTTCTCACCTGCTTTTATTGTTTACTTGCAACCTTCTGTGATGTCTTCTTTCTCACGGTCCGGGATTTGTACAAACCCGAGCGCTGGTCCTCGGATTCCAGCGTGAGGTTCGCTATCCAACTTCCGGGAACGTTCAGAAGTCAGGGTGGATACCAGGAAGGAATGATGTTCGCACTCGGAGGCACGGAACGCCGTGACCCGAGCACAGAAGAAAATCCAGGAAGATCGGAGGTAAGGTAGAGGAATGGGAGCAAGGAAGGGGGATTCAAGAAACCGGAAACCAGGAATCAGAAGAGAGCCCTGAGCGAACTCCGGCAACACACGTCCGACTACAGCAAGCGGTAGCGTTGAGACTTGCAGAGCCGCGGGGGCGTGTCTGTTTTGTAGAGCGTACAGCGTGCAGGGTAGAGACTGGCCAGCAGCATTCCGTTTCAAGCGGCCATGTTGGAAGGATCACTGTATTCAATCCCCTATGGGTCAGGGACCAGGAAGTCCAGAAGGGACGCAGATGACGGTTCATGACAGTATGCCTCCTCTGAAGCCCTGCTCTTCCGGGCTTGCCCGGATGGATAAGATGGTATCTTCGAACCAGCCTGGAGGCATTCATGTTTGACATGGGTTCCCAGGTGCGCTCACTGGGAGGGTATCCTTTCCATTCGACCAAATACTGTAGTTGACCACGTCGGTACCTAGAGTCACAGATTCTGGAAACCTTGTATTCGAGTTGGTCATTGATAATCACTGGGGTAGATTTTGGAGCTGTTCGAGATGACTGAAGATATGGTTTTAACAGTGAGGTGTGGAAGACTGGATGGATCCTTTTCAATGATTCTGGTAGTCGGATTCGAAAGGCCACTGGATTGACAATTTCTTGTATAGAAAAGGGCCCGTAATACCTGGGAGCCAATTTATTTGGGCGCAGATGTCGAGGAATGAGCTTCGAGGATAACCAGACTTTATCGCCTACTGAGTAGGAAGGTCCAGGTCTTCTTTTGGAGTCAGCATAATGTTTAACGTCTCTTCGGGCCTTTTCTAAGTGTTCCTTTGCTTCTTTGTGTACGGTAATAAGGGTTTTAATCCAGGAATCTACCGCAGGAACTGGGGTAGGGTGTGGGAGAACGGAGGGTAGAACTGAAGGATTAAATCCTTGACTACAGAGGAAAGGACTGGTTTTGATAGGTGAATGATCTGTATTGTTATAAGCAAATTCGGCCACAGGTATTAAGAGTGACCAATCATCTTGGACCTTGGTAGCAAAGCAGCAAAGGTATTGTTCCAGAGTTTGGTTTACACGTTCAGTGGCTCCATTGGTCTGTGGGTGATAACCTGAAGACAAGGCACGTTGGATTCCCAGTATACAACATAATTGCTTTCAGAACTGAGATATGTACTGGGGTCCTTGATCTGAAATGATCTTGGGGGGTAGCCCATGAAGCCGGAATATGTGTTCCAGGAAGATTCCGGCAGGTTCAGATGAGGAAGCCGTTTGTATAAAGGTGTAAAATGAGCCATATGAGTAAACAAATCAATAGTAACCATGATAGTTGTGTAGCCCCTGGAAGATGGTAGTTCCACGATAAAATCTGTGGCGATGATTTCCCAGGGTCTTGTTGGTATTGCTGGTTGGAGCAGGAGACCTGCCGGTTTCTTATTATCATGTTTGTTCTGATTGCAGACTGCACATGTCTGGATATGGATCCTGATATCATCCTTCATCTTTGGCCACCAAAACTGTCTTTGTATTAGATGGAGGGTGTTGGTGATGCCACGGTGTCCTGAATAAAAGGTATCATGACATAGGCTTGTGAGCTTTTGTCTCAGTCCAGGAGTGGGAATGACCAACCAATTGTCCTTGAATAGATATCCGCCCTTTGTTTTGAGATTCCATCGATTGTTTCTATTAAACTCCTTCCAGATTTCAGAGGATTGAGTTTGAATTCGAATATTCTCCAGGAGGGTAAGTGCTTGGGCAACAAATATTGTGTGGGGAAACATCTTTGGGAAGGTCCGATCTTCAAGGGGTTCGTAATCAGGACGTCTGGATAAGACATCGGCTATTATGTTGTGTGTTCCAGGGACATGATGGATTTGAAACTGGTATTGAGCAAAAAAGAAGGCCCAATGAGCTTGGCGACTGTTTCTACATTCTAGAGATTGTAGGACTTGAAGATTCCAATGGTCCATGCGAACTTGCACTGGGTGTTTGGCTCCCAGGAGGAGATGACGCTAGTCAGTGAAGGCTTGACGGATGGCTAGTAATTCCTTTTCCAGAACGGAGTACTGAGTCTCACTGAAAGTCGAGGTGCGAGAAAGATAGGCGATGGGGTGTTCTAACTTGTCACCCAATTTTTTTTTTTAGGACTGCCCCAATGGTGTAGTTGGAAGCATCAGTTTCAACAAGGAAGGGTCGATCAATGTCGGGTTGAGCTAGGATGGGGGCTTGTGTGAACACCAACTTCAACCGTTGGAACGCCGTATCTTGGGCTGAGGTCCACAGGAAGGGAGTGTCCTTCTTTAACAATGTAACGATAGGATGCACAATCTCTGAAAAAGTTGGTATAAATTTCCGATAGAAATTAGCAAGCCCCAGGAAGGATTGAATTTGTTTTACAGTAGTTGGAACGGGCCAGGATAAAATGGAGTCTACCTTCGAAGAGTCCATTCCAATTCCCTTTGGGCTGAGAATGAATCCGAGGTAGTGAACTATTGATACATGGAAAAGGCACTTCTCGGGCTTGGCCAGGAGCTTATGTTCACGTAGACATTGTAAGACTGCCTTCATGTGCTCTTCATGTTTTAGATGGTCCTTGGAGTATATCAGTATGTCGTCCAGATATACAATGACGAAGATGAACAGCATATCAGAGAACACTCAGTCCATAAAACGTTGGAAGACCGCTGGGGCATTAGCAAGTCCAAAGGGCATACTCAGGTATTCAAAATGGCCAAAGGGGGTTCTAAAGGCTGTTTTCCATTCGTCACCTTCCTTTACACGAATAAGATTGTAGGCACCCCTTAGGTTTAGTTTTGTGAAGACTACTGCACCTCTGACTGCTTCCAGGATATCCGAGATGAGAGGCAATGGGTAGCGGTCCTTGAGAGTGCACTGGTTAAGGCCACGGTAATCTAGATATGGTCTGAGCTCCTCTGTGTCTTTCTTGGGAACAAAAAACAACGAAGCACCCGCTGGGGATTTAGATGGTCTTATGGTGCCATTTTCCAGGTTAGTATCCCGGTATTCCCGGAGGGCCCTTTTTTCAGGTTCTGATAAAATAAACATCCTCCCGAAAGGAATCACTGCTGAAGGTTCAGTATCGATGGCGCAATCCTCTGGTCTGTGAGGAGGGTGAGCTTGAACTATAGCGGTCGAAAATACATCAGTGAAGGCCTGGTAGGCCCTGGGAAATCCGGATGATGTTAGAGACGGTGACTGGATTTTGCTGACTCTCTTGCGAGTCTTCAGGAGACTTTGGTAAGGAATCTAGGGATAAGCAGTGAGACATACAGTGTTCAGAACCAAGGAACAAGGAGGCTGCTGCCCAATTGATGTAGGGGTTATGCTTTTGTAACCAGGGCATTCCTAGAACCATTGGATAATGGGCTGATTTTATAATGTCAAATTTGATCCTCTCTTGATGGTGGTTTATAGGGTTACCAGTCAAATGGTCGAAAACATTTGGTCGACAGACAATTTGGTCGACACCATTTGGTCGAATGCCAAATGGTCGAATTTTTTTTTTTTTTTTTTTTTTTTACCCATTTTTTGGGGGGGTCCCCCCCCCCCCCAACCCCCTTTTTTTTCTTTTTTATTTTTTTTCCCCACACAAAAACCCACAAAACACATATATATTAAAAAAAAAAAATTCAACCATTTGGCATTCGACCAAATGGTGTCGACCAAATTGCAGTCGACCAGTTTGTTGTCGACCAGTTGACTGGACACCGGTTTATAGAGAGTAGGATCTCTTTAGTCTGAAGGGTTATGGGTCCTGAAGACAGAGGTCTCCCATCAATAGCCTCTAGAGGTTGCATAGTTCCTCGAGTTTCATGTGGAATGTTGTGAGCAGTGACCCAATCATGATCTATGAATATGCCCATGGCTCCGCAATCTACTAATGCCAGGGTGGGGTAAGATACTTTCTTGGAAGGCGATAGAAAGGGCTGTAGAACCACAAGATTATTTTGTCCAGGAGAGTTCAAGGATGGAATTGATGTGGAGCAAACATCTCTCTCCCAAAACTGTGCCCCTTCTAGGATCGGGAGCTGGCGTTTCCCGAACGCTGCGGAGGAGTAATAGGGCATTCTCTCACGAGGTGTTTATCGGAGGCGCAATACATGCACAGACCAGTGTGAATCCGTTGCATCCTTTCTTGTGGGGTAATGGGTCCATGGAAGGCCCCCAGTTGCATGGGTTCTGGGTCCGGGGTTGGAGAAACTGTGGGCTCAGATCTAGACGGGTGTTCTGTGGTGGTTTTTTGGAAAGCCAGTTTAGATTGTTTTTCTCCGCTCTTCTTTCTTGGATTCGGAAGTCTATTTGCAAGTAAAGGTCCATGAGAGCCTGGAAGGAGCTTGGGCGAGCTACCCTAGCTAACTCATCCTTTATTTCTTCATTCAGACCTTTTCGGAAGAGGGTGAAGCTGGCTTCTTTAGACCAATCTGCTTCCTTCACCAGTTGTTTAAAACGGGTCACATAGGTGAGCATATCGTGGGATCCTTGTTGAAATTCGAGTAGTCGTTCTTGAGCACTGTACACCTGTTCTGGCCGATCAAACATGGCCTTTAGAGCTTCCGCAAACCCATCATAATCATCCAGGAGGGCGTTGCCCGAATGGACTAGGGGGATTGCCCAGGTCAAGGTATTTCCAGTGAGGTGAGATCATAAAGCCCACCTTTGCTCTAGGAGTGGAAAAGTAGTAGGGCTTGAAGGTGAAGTGCACTAAACATGAATCAAGGAAAGCACGGAGAGTCTTTGAAGAACCATTATATTTGTCCACTACTCCTCCCAATAACACGCTTTCCTTAGTTGCAGAGTCACGTGACAAAACTAGCTGTTTTAATGCAGCATTATCAGCCTTAAGGTTCTGTACCTCCATGGTTAGTTCCTGCATGCCTCGCATGAGGTCTTGAACAGCGGCTTCCATCTCTGTATCTGTATCGTTTTTTAGGCGTCTCAATCTGTCACGAGTCTCTCCCCTTCTCACCTGCTTTTGTTGTTTGCTTGCGACCTTCTGTGATGTCTTCTTTCTCACGGTCCGGGATTTGTACAAACCCGAGCGCTGGTCCTCGGATTCCAACGTGAGGTTCGCTAACCAACTTCCGGGAGCGTTCAGAAGTCCAGGGTGGATAGCAGGAAGGAATGATGTTCGCACTCGGAGGCACGAAACGCCGTGGCCCGAGCGCGGAAGAAAATCCAGGAAGATCGGAGGTAAGGTAGAGGAATGGGAGGAAGGAAGGGGGATTCAAGAAACCGGGAACCAGAAATCAGAAGAGAGCCCAGAGCGAACTCCGGCAACACACGTCCGACTACAGCAGGTGGTAGCGTTGAGATGCGCAGAGCCGCGGGGCATGTCTGTTTTGTAGAGTGTACAGTGTGGAGCGTAGAGACTGGCCAGCAGCATTCCGTTTCAAGCGGCCATGTTGGAAGGATCACTGTATTCAATCCCCTATGGATCACGGACCAGGAAGTCCAGAAGGGACGCAGACGGCGGTTCATGACACATTGTAAAATGCTCACCACTGTCAAATCTGATTTCTTATCTATTGTACGTTCTTTTGTTATCAAAAGAGCATTGTTCCTCCTGTATATGAATATCAATAAATGAATACAGCCCTCTAACCCCTCGGCTACAACTCCTTTGTCACTCAACACCCTCAACCCCATCCACTCACCCCAAAAACCCACCAGGTACAATATAACTGCTTCCCAGTGCCCTGTCTGCCCCCCTCCAATCCCTCCCACCCCTTCCAATCCCCTCACCCATGCATACAAACCACTTATCTGTTCACCCCACTTGTGCCTCTGCCCTCCTTTCGGGCCTGCTCACCACATTTGCACCTTCCACTTTCGCTGGTGAGATCCTGTGGGTGGCACTTCCTGTGCAGCCTCTTTTGTGTACAGCACAGGAAAGGCGGTCCACAGACTACAACGAAAAAGAGGCATAGCCACTAATGGGCTATTAAAATTCATCCATGAGGCCTTTTGCCTTTCCATTGAGCGAACAATGATCCTTAGGCCCACGGTTTATGGCTAACCCCATGGCGGCCCTTTGTACCCATGTAGCTTGTCCTCCTGCCTTGCTGAACAACCGATTAGAATGCAGAAGTTGGGCATGGCTTTGGCGGTACTGGAATATGCGGTCCAAGGAGAAAACACAGAGCAAGGGAAGGGCAAGCACATGATAGCATCGTCATGCAACTAAAGTCATGAATGTGCCTTTGTAATCCCTTCTCAATCTTTCTTGTCTGCCATCCTGAGTGGTCACTACCCCTGCCCAGCCTCCTTTTCAATCCCCCACTACTGCACTTACTGTGACTTCCTGCTCTGTGCTCCTGCTAGCCTCAGTTGCGCTTGCTCTGCATTTCTAATCAGTGGCGGCTGGTGGATTTTGTAACTGGAGAGGCGTAAATATTTGTCCTAGATATACTAAAGCGACCGAGCGCAGCGAGGGACCCCGCACCAATCAATGGGGTTTCGGACGGGTTCTCCCTCCGGCAATTGTTTTTAAATAATGGGTTAAAATGGTGCATTTTAAAGCACATTTTTTTAGAAAAATTGGGTAAAAAGCCAAACAGTTGGCAATTGGTTTTGTAGGATAACTCATGAGAAAGTCCAATGGATGCAAGTCACCAACAGTGCACAGGAGCATTTCTCCAACACATTGTCATGATGCCTTTTCCCACAATATGTGCCAGTATAAAACATTTTCACACTGGCCATATATTTCCATGCTGACTGCACCATTATACCCTAGAATTCCCATTTAAGAACATACTCATGTTTGCTTTGCACATAATGCCAGTAATGATACTATAAGAAAAAATGTCCATGTTTGTTCTGCCAATATATGGCAGTATTCCCACGTAATAACACACTCCAGTTGACTTTTTCATAAAAAATGCATGCCAAACTAAGAAAACATGTTCAAACTGGCTGCACTAAAATGCCAGTCGAGCTACATTTAAACACTTACAATGTTTGCTTGATCATACAGGCCCAATACAAAATGTCATACCACAATAAGACATGGCTAGACTGGTTGCATAAAAGTGCCAGTCTTGCCTCATAATAATACGTATCATGCTTGCTTTACCAAAAGATGCCCACTACAAAATGTCATACCACAACAAGAAATTCATAGTAATAATTAATGATGAATGTGCTTATGTGTGAGTGCGAAGCGCTGGTCAGCACAGGAGGGAGACACGTGTCAGGAGCTCGGGTCCCAGGGTACATCCATGGCATTTGTTACTGGGCATATATGCCATGCCTTCCCCGATAGGCCCGAGCGCCTCACAGGCACACATTAATTGTGTGCATGCGAGGTGCTGGGGTGCACAGTCATGGTATTTTTTACTGGGCATCTATCAGGTGCCCATTAATAAATGGCATGCCTTCCTCCACTGCATGGCGCCTCACGTGGACAAATAATCAATTCTGTGTACATGTGAGGCATCTGGGTCTTAGGGTCAGGCGCGACATTGCATGAAATACAAGGAATCCCAGCGGACTGGGCTACATTCTTTGCTGGGCATACCTAGTAAAAATTCCAGGCCTGCCCCGTGGACCACAGTGCCTCCCACTGACACGATGAATGTGATTGTGTGTATGCGAGGCACTGGGGGGACAGGGACGGCATGGTATTTTTCATTGGACATCTATCATAGATGCCCAGTAAAAAAATGACTTGCCTATCCCCTGGGTCCTCAGATCCTCAAACAAGCACACAATCAATTCAACGTGGTTATGTGTGTATGCCAGGCACTGAGTGCGCAGCAGGGGGTGGGCATGGTAGTTTTTACTAGAACTACCATGCCTGGCCCCTGGGCCCCACAGCACCTCAGAAGGAGAGTTTATTTTGGCCGGTGGGGAGGGGGATTGTGCAACAAAGGCATCTTAAAATGCCTTTGTTGTACAAACCTCCTCCCCCACTCACCAAAATCAGCTCCACTGACCAGCACAAACACACACACACACACGCACATGCACACACACACACACACAACATTCACACAGCAAGTACTCATTCACACAAGCACGCATCTTCATGCACTCACTCATAACACAAGTATACACGCATCCATATACATATTTAAATAATACATACATTAATATATAAACACACACATTTACACAACATACACACAGCAAGCACTCTCTCATTCACACAAGTGTGCACCCATCATTATGCACTCACTCATAACACAAGCATACACGCATTGATACACATATTAAATCATAAATAAATGAACACACAAACACACACATTTACACAACCTACACATGGCAAGCACTCTCTCATTCACACCAGCATCCATCATCATACATTCACCTAACAACACAAGCATGCACACATCCATAGACATAATTTAAATAAAAAATACATGACCATAAACAAACGTACCTTTTGCTGCGGGTCCTGAAGTTTCCTCTCCAGTGCTCCAGCCCCTGCTAGCATGAACAGGAATCAGGAAGCTGGGCGCAGGTGAGCAGATGCCCCACTTCAGCCTTCTCTCTCCGTATGTGTGAGGAGGCCCAGGAGCGCCCCTTGCACATACAGACATGCTGTTCCCCAGCCAGCATTTCCAATGAGCTATGCAAGGCTGGGGAAGCAGGACACTCCCAGCCTTGCATAGCTCATTGAGCTTGCATGGCTGGGAGCTGTAATTGTCAAAGGGAACAGTTCAGAGCAGTCCCTCAGCTGAAATAAACAGTTGAGGGAGCTCTCTGTCTTTCACAGGGCTGACTTTTCCATAATGGGCAAGAGGGGTCCAAGACCCGGTGGGTTGATGCTTCCTCGCCCTTTATGGATGAGCCACCCCTGCATTTCGTTCATCACAAAGCTATCTTGATCTTCACCTGCCCCACAGATTTGTCCCTTGCACTCAAGACAGGATTAGTGTGTGGCCAGTGTGTCAGTGAACATGACAGCCCCATGTGATGGACGGGGTTTCCTGAAGTAAATAATACATTCCAGGGATGTAGGAGGTGAATGCAGCACCCCACAGGAGCACGTGACACGGCCAAGAATGTTAGCGGAGCATGAGTCACACGGCGGTAATGTGGCAGCCCCACCTGGTAGATGGAGCATCATAGGATAAAAAGGAGGTGCGAACTGTGTGCAATGTGACGCGCCAACAACAGAATAACAGTGCTTGCTACGGGATCGCCCCATTTAAAAGCCTGGTGAAGACCCAGCCCACCCCACCAATGACAACACCAGACAACTACTAGAAAGGCGTGGCTGACTGCAGCAGACACATCAAAGTCACTATGGTATAAAAGTTAAATATATATATTTATTGGTAGTGTTTAGTGATTAGCCTTTATAGTGTATATAAATATTAATTATGCTATGCTCATATAGATGAATGTATTTATTTAGGATTGTTTAGGGTAATAATTGTTTAGGTCTATTGGTGGTTGTAAAAGGTTATTTATGTATTTTACTTTCTGCAGGGGTACAGGGATGAATAGTGGCTAAGCCGCCCATTCAGCACCACACTACTAATAAACCAGCAGTGATCCCAATCATAAAGGTGAAACGGGCAAAGCCTGAAAGGTATACCTTCTTCACAGCTTTTGAGCGCTCAAGCCGAGGTCAAGATCTTCAGAACGGTGCAAACTGATTACAGTAGCAATCCAAACAGCCTAGGTGCAAAAGTGCAAAAGTACAAAATAAACAAATGTCCAATAAAGGTTCTATACAAATATAGGGTTTGAATCAAACAATAAAATGTAAAAATACTAATAAAAAATCACTAGAAAAGCCCACCTGTGTAATTATTAAATGCCTTGTTGCTTACTTCCAAGGACTTGTGAGGGAGGAGACCGGGCATTACTGTCTGGGTCGCCAGCGTTATGTTTCAACAAGTATCTTGTGGCCTTGCTCAATGCATGAACAAAAATGTAATAGTGGAGCAGAATAAGCTTTCAGCAAAGCAAAGCAGTTTCAACAGAAGGCAAGAGGCAAAAGTTGGCCGCACTTTAGTCAAGCTCATGAATCTGTGTTTTAATACCAAACACATGAGGCGGTTGGTCTTCGGCCAACAAAATACATTGGGCCTCATTACGACCCAGGCGGTAAGTTACCGCCTGGGTCGTACCTTAACCACCATGGCGTAAACTACGTTTACGCCATGGTGGTTGGTTGGCGGACTTACCGCCCCAATCCCCATTTACCCTTCCCCATTCCCATTTTTGCCCCATAGGGCATAATGGGAGTGGGGAAGGCGTTAATTACGCCACCGTAAATTACGGTGGCGTAATTAACAACAAGGTCCCTTAGCGCCATGGATTTTAACACCTGCTAAAAGCAGGTGTTAAATCCTCCATGGCGCTAAGGGACCTCGGAATCAGGCGGTAAGGGTCGGCGCTGTTTACGCCGCCGTAAACCCCTTACCGCCTGGGTCGTAATGAGGCCCATTGGGCCTCATTACACGGTAGGCGGTAACCATGGCGCTAATAGCGCCATGGTTGCTGCCGGTATTTTACCGTGTCCGCCTTGGTGGATGGCAGAATTACCGCCCTACTCCAAGGTGAGCGGGGGGGTAATTCCCCATTCACCAAGGCTCTTCCCGATTCCCATTTTTGCCCCCATAGGCCATAATGGGAATGGGGAAGGTGCTAATTACGGTACCACAAATTGCGGTACCGTAATTAGCTCCGAGGTCCCTTTGCGGCACCCTACTTTAATGGCTGGTAAAACCAGCCGTTAAAGTCGGGTCCCGCAAAGGGAACTCGTAGTAAGGCAGTAGGGGTTTACCGGTACCGGTGCCCTTACCGGTACTGGTAAACCCCTACCGCCTACCGTGTAATGAGGCCCATTGCCTCCATTATTAAGGGGTATCTACTTTTTCTGGACTGACACCCTCTAGAAAGAAACAGAGAGAATGCAGTATTTTGTGAAAGGATACGCTGGGTAGATGAGATGGGGTGTTTGGATACAATATTGGCACCAATGTCACTGTTGAAGGATATGTCCTAAAGAATAATGTAAAGAAGGAGGCTTCAAATTAACTAGGGTCCCAAAAATGTGCACCAGGAGGATTTGCCCTCTTCTTAGTACCCTAACTCTTGTCTTTGGTGCCCCACAGTGTCGAGCTGGACTTCTCAGCACGTTTGCCGAGATCGAACAAGCATCAAGAATTATTAGTAGATGCAATCTCACTGGGGGTCAGCGTTGAGTCTTTTCGAAGATGACTGTTCCCCGATGGGTCGAGTTGTCATTCGAGATGGCGAGACAATGGCTTCCAATGGGTTGGGGCGGCGGTCAAGTCGATGGTGCGGAAAAGGGTTCTGCACGGTTGAGTTGTCTTTCCAGATGACAAGGTCAGTGGATTCCAGAAGTTGCTTTTTTGTGAATATAACTACTCTCTTTTAAATATTCTGTATAATCTGACTTCAACACCCAACCCAGCATTTTCTCTGCAACTCAGCTTGAAGCATTGTCGTTTGCATTGCAACCTTCAAGTCATACATTTGGCCCATTTTAACCTTTATAATATCTTGCCTAATGTCAAGTAAATGCATTTCAAACGTGTTTATTAAACTGGTAGGCGAAAATGCATTTTGGTCCATGGTTACCTGTAATTCCCTAAGCACTGGCCAAAGGCAACAAGTTTTGTCAGGAATTCTGGAAATTGAAATATTTTGGTTTAAAACCTGTAGTTTGTAAACCCAGCTGGCATTTTCAAAGCATGCATTTTGGAATTGTTACATTTGTGTGATGTAACATACTCAGTGTTGTATGGGCTGGCAGCATGTGAGAATATAACATTTTACATGTTGTGTTGTAAAACCAAATGCCTGCAAAGATTTATTTAACTTAATTCCATTGCCTTTAGAGCAGGGGTCAAGTCCTAAAAGAAAACTAGGGGGACTAAATAACAAACGTCACCAGAAATTAGCATATCAAGTTGAAATATGCAAATGTCATTCAATTGGCTTTGCATAACCACACAAATTGCACAGGACGATTGGCATTTGCCACACACACAAAACCAACGGAGGATATTTTCTCCTAATAGTGTCAAAGCGTGAAAAGATCTGCGTGTTTTAAACCCCAAGAACCAATACCAATGTTTTCACTGGAACATGCAGTACCGAAATGTGACATTTCACCTTTACTTGTTGGTTATTTTCCATCAGATTGTATAGTGCATTGATGAAGTGGCCGGCCTGCAAACATGACGACTGCGGTTCGATCTCTGAGGTCAGAGTTAATTCATAAATTCAAAGAAGACAATCAATGTTTCTCATTTTACACACAGCCTACAAAGTACGGTATTGAAGAAAGTGGGTGAACTCCGTCCACCTGCGTGTACCCTCGACTTGAGGCCTGCTTTAGAGGTAAATCCCTTCCCCTCTTGCAAAACATCTGCTTGAGTGAGCTAACTCACACACAGATCTTCATCATCTGAAGAATCTTTTGTGTGGATGTCCAAGTGATGGGCCTAGTGTGCCCCTTGCTGTCGTCTTCAGTGATATGATGGTAGCACATTTTTATAAAAGTAAGCTCTTTCACATGTGCGTCATTAAGGCATTACCTGTGTCCTGAGACAATAGCCCCGGGAGGGCTATACACATAATCACACTATACACTAGCCAGTGGGCAGTTTCGGCTTTCCACAGGTTAACAGACAAGTACAGATGGCAACACGGACCACTTTCTAAGGCAGAACTACAGCAGATCACCAACACTATCCAGTTGGCATGTGTTGAAAACTGAGGCATAAACCACCTGGGCTGCAGTGCGCCTGCTGAATTCTTGGAGGGACCACAATGCATGTAGCAAGCCAGAGTAGGGGAGGAGTCTCTTACATTTTTCAGCTCCATGGAATGTCCACTTTGTGCCCCTGGAACGAAGAGTTATGGAGAATGAGTATATACTGTCTGATTTATATCTTTCTCTTCTTGTTGCAACCGGGCTTTTAAACATCTTTTAAGAGCCTCATTATTCATGGATAGCATGGCCTCGTGCAAATAACAAACCCCTGCATTTTACTGATACACACACACCTGCTGTTTAAAAGTTGCCACCTTGAATTTAAACCATAAATCAAGGAAAAAATACCTGCAGATACTCCTTATTCTCCTTCATCCCAACAATGTGTGTATCCTGTCAGAAGGTTGTGGGCAGATTCAGAACGAGTTGTTCTGCTTCTGCATTGCCAGACGGTTCATGTATTAGGTCGGATTGTTCTAATTCTAACAGATGCACCAGTGCCAATGGTGTGGAGTGAAAATCTCTCTTTTTTCCAGGAAAATAAATTGATTTAGGAAGACCTCTCAGAGGCAGCGCTGAGTGGTCTTTCTACTGCATTGGCTGGTGTCGCCATGTTAAATTGAAAATTGTTAATAACTGTTCTCCCTCTATCCTGGTTTCCCGAGTGTAGGCGCTGCTGTTACATGTAGGGTGACCATATATTACTTGCTACTGCATTGGCTGGTGTCGCCATGTTAGATTGAAAATTGTTAATACTCTATTTTGTCATTTCTATAGAGTGCCAATATAGAATTGCCCCCTGTATAAGGCCCTTTCTCCCTCTATCCTGGTCTCCCGACTCTAGGCGCTGCTGTTACATCTAGGGTGATCGTCTATTACTTCCTACCGCATTGGCTGCTGTAACCATGTTAGATTGAAAATTGGTAATAATTGTTCTCCCTATATCCTGGTCTCCTGAGGCTACGTGCTGCTGTTACATCTAGGGCGACCGTATATTACTTGCTACTGCATTGGCTGGTGTTGCCAGGTTAGATTGAAAATTGTTAATACTCCATTGTGCCACTTCTATAGAATGCCACTATAGAATTGCCCCCTGTGTTAGGCCCTTTCTCCCTCTATCCAGGTGTGCCTAGTCTAGGGTGAGTGTATATTACTTGATACTGCATTTGCTGTTGTCGTCGTAGTTGCTCTCTCCCTCGATCCTGGTACCGTGAATCTAGGCGCTGCTGTTACATCTAGGTTTCTTGCATTCTCTGTTACTGCATTTGCTAGTGTCCTGTGATGGACCTCTCTCCCTCTGTCCAGGCGTCCCAAATCTAGGCGCCTCTATTGCATGCAAGTTGCTGCATTCTACTGCTGATCCCTGTTTGACCCTCTCCAACTATCCTGCTGTCCAGAATCGAGACGCCGGTTCTTCATTCTAGAGTCACCACATCTACTGTCACAAGTACATCAATCTCTAGGTGCTGCCCATAACCTCCCCCGGGAGGAGATCCCACATCAACAAAGACCATCTCTCTGACCCGTCCTCATTCACGGCCTCCCTGCACCATACCCTCCCCCCTTAACTCACTGCTCCTGGCGCATAACCCACGCTCTAGCACCCAACTTCACGAACCCCTCCTTTATCCCACTTCTGGTCCCACTTCAACAAAGACCACCTCTCCGACCCGTCCTCATTCCCAGCCTCCCTGCACCATACCCTCCCCCTTAACTAATCGTTCCTGGCATATAACCCATGCTCTAGCACCCAACTTCATGAACCCCCCCCTTTATACCGCTTCTGGTCACAATGCACGATCCCTACACTCGAATATCAATATACCAGGATGCCGTCTGATCACCCTCCCACCATCATCCCCCCTCCAATTCCAAGATCAAAGGAGCACTTTGGAGCGCCAAACACCTGTCTCCTCAAACGCTCATTCTCACTCCTCAACCCACCCGAACACATCAACATCCTCCTTCCCTCTAGCATCTATTTTGAACAACTCCACTCTCCCCATCCAGACACCCCGCCCAATATCAAATTCACAAGCTAGAGCAGCCCTCTGGCATTCCAAACATTGTGTGTCCCCCTCCTCTACCATGCCTCCCTTGTGCCCTCTGAGGAACTCCCCACCCTCTCAACCTACCTCCAATGCCACACTCTCCCTCCCCCTCAGACCCTACGCAACCCCCATCCACAGACCCGCCCCTTCATATCCCTTCCCTTCTCTGAAAGCGGCTCATCTTGCCCTCTCTAGAATAGTAGCTTCATCTTCTTCCCCCTCTGACCCTCCTACACTCTCCCACACTCCTATGACACCAAAACCCACAAAAAGCCGAAAGAGTGTCTGGTCCTCTCCCTCGACCCTCCAGACCTCACCACTTCTCCATCGGTCCAACCTCCCAGCCTTTCCCAACCCTACCTTCAGACCCTTCCTGCCCCCTTCTCCCCAGTCTCCACCCCCTTGCTCTTGACTTCTCACCCAATACACTGAAAACCCCAGCACCCTCCAGACTCGAACAAGAAACAACCCACATAAACCCCCACACCTCAAGTGATCCACTCACCACCCTCCCAATTCCCCCTGATACTCTTCCCGCCCCCCATCAACGTAACCTTCTCACCCAACACTCAAAGTCCACAGACATCCGGCCGAGCACTCCCTGTGATGAGGGTCACGGAAACCACCTCCCCTCACAAAATCACATGCATCCTTTTTAATGCCCTATCCGTTGTAAGGAACAGACACAGCATCTTTGACCACTTATCTGACAATCCTGACCTAATTTATATCACCGAAAACTGGTTCTCTGAAGATTTAGCACCAGTTGCGCACAACGCCTTCCCCCCTGGCTACTCGCTTATCACCCACAATAAACCCCCCAGAGGTGGCGGAGTGGCAATCCTCTACAAACCCCATTTCACCATCTCACTCCTCGAACCCCAGGCATGCAACGCATCTTGTTAATCTCTTCTCGTAAAACTCTCGCTATCATCGACTTTCACCCACAGCTTCCTACAGACCCCCTGGATATGGCAGACATTTCACCAACAATCTCTGTGACTCAATAGCTACCATTCAGGTAAATCATTTCAATATCTGGTTTGATATCCCCAACAACCCCATGACCCATCCACTGGTTGACAATCTTGATGCACCCAACCTCTCCCAACATACCACTGGTCCAACCCACTCAGGTGGTCACACCCTTGATGCGATTTTCAGCTCCTATGACCTGGATTATATATCCAGTCCCAAACCACTTATCTGGACAGACCACTTTGCCATTCCAATCTCTATGCACACACACCTAACCCTCCTCCTACAGCTCCCCCCACTTTCACCCTTGATCACAAATGCTGGAACAAAGTCAAGGTACTCCCCAACCTAGCCAAAGCCCTGCTACTCAGTCCCCCTCCAATGCTGCCCTGTGGTAGACCCTTAACCATTGATTCCTTAGACTGCTGGCTTAAAGAATCTCCCTCGCGCCCCACAACCTTACGTGAAGGACCGTCCTCCAAATGGTTCACTCCCCACCTGAGGACTGTCAAAAAGCAAAGTAACTCTCTTGAGCACAAATGGCGAACATCCAATACCGATCTCAGCAGATCCATGTTTACCCTGCACCAACACAATTACAAATCCGAGATTCGAAAGGCTAAAAAAGCCTATTACAATAAACAAATTCTGAACTGTGGCAGCAACCCCAAAGAACTCCACAAGATCATCTCTGAATTTGTAAAACCTACCTGCACCTCTGCCCAATCCACTCCAGCACAATCACTGTGCGACTCCCTCTCGCTACATTTCAACAACACTGCACTTGACAGGATGGCAACCCTTAACACAAAATTGTCCTCGCTCACAGGTTGGTGGGGAGGATTAGAAAGTGCATTTTGTGTGAGTGAGAACCCATGAGAGGCAAGTAGTGAAAGGATGACCCACAGAGAGAAAATGAAATAGAGAAGCAGTCAAAGAGTCATTCTGAAAGGGTGAAGCAGAAAAGGCAAAAAATTGCACCAGAAAGGGGAAGAAAAGTCGAAAGACCCTGAGGGAGAGAGATAGATTGATCCTGCGAGATAGTGAGAGGGGTGGGGGGAATATAACGGGTAGAAAGTAGAAAAGAGGCCCACTGACAGCATCCTTTAAAAGTGGCCAGCAGAAAAAGGATGCCTAAACTCTCCACAGAGAGGAAAGGTGACAGACTCACAAAGAAAGGAAAGCAGAAAGACATGCAGAAAAAGAGTACACAATAGACTGAGGCAAATCAAAAGGGATACAGTGCGACCCACAGATAGAGGGAAAGGTTAGGCAATGCGAACCTTTCTTTTCTATGGATATTCTAGTTACTTATAAGTTTGGGAGCTCACACACTTTGTCCCATTTTAAAGCACACAGTATTCATGGATGTGTTAATTGGCAATAGCCATGAAGTTGAGCACCCATTTTGTAGGCTGATTGCCAGCCACACCCATCCCCTCTTTCCCACTCCCGAAAGGTTACGCCTAGCTTTGGGGGAGATGACACACATGTAGAACTCTCTCGGGTGAGGTGTTTTTCCATGTCCAGAACAGAGATCGTGCTCAGGAGACGATGTAGGGAGACAGGACGCCAGGTCTGGGGGTTATGCTGTTAGGGGTGAGAAGGCGGGGTCAGGTACTGGTTTGGGTTTGTGAGATCAGGAATCATGGCCCATGTATGAGTCTTGTGTTTTGGCGATGGAGAGGTGGGATGACACTTTGGGGTTCGAGATGCTGTAGGTTCGAGATGCTGCGTGGCAGATGTGGGTTTGTTTTGTGGGGTGTGGAGGCTGGCGGGAGGCCGGGTAGGAGTCTTTATGGCACCTCTGATCACGTTTGCCACTTACGGCAAAGCCAGGCACTATGGTGTGGCTCTGGTTCGGCTCTGCACATGAATTTGCTACATTGGGAAAGGGATGGGAGGAGATGTAGTCTGCTGCTAAATTTTAAACTGCGGAAGCAGGATACCTGGACTCAATTCCCATCATCCCCATTTAACCACATTGTGTAGTCCTGGTCAACATTTTGTATTACTTGGGGTTTACCTGCAGCCCTGGGTCTCTACCAGAGAACAAAAATAAAGGAAGGATATGGTGCATCCTGTTCTCAGATTAGACCATCAATGTCAATATTTCTACCCCAGGCACTTTATACTTCAGAATTTGTGGTGGGGGTTGATATTGAGTTTACGTTCTTTGCACTTGTATGTAAAACTGTTGCTGCAGGAGGGGTAAGATTTGGAAACAGTGATCCTGGTTTACAATCCCAGCTTCCACACTATACCAAAACTGTGCAATCCTGAGCAAATCACCATCTACATTTGGAATGGTGGGTTGGGCCAACTGCAGAGTGGGGTGGGGCGTTGTCATCGGTGGCCACCAGACGATAAAAAGCTCGGTAAAAAGCTTCCAGTCATTCCTTGTCTGTGAGAGCTCCTTGGGCCTGACCTTCAACCATAAATGGGGTGACGGTTCCCTGAAGAAGCCCTCAGATGGCTGGAAACTTGCAACCAAAATGAATCCCTGCCTGTTCTGTGCCCCCAACTATGTGGCAGCATATAATTGGAGTGCGGTGTTGAGAAAATGGCCGATTCATCTAATTCTTTCTTGAATGGAGATGTACTGGACAGACCTATACACAAACTTAAGCTTGAGAAAAGGTCTACACCATTACTTGAGTGGGCAACCATAATCCCCTTACCAACGGAAAAGGGAAACTGGAGTAGGGATCGGCACTCACTTCTTGCTCCTACATAACACAATCGGATTGGTAAATTAGTCTGGGTTACCCCTTCCCTTAAACAACGCCACACCAGGCTACTTTCAAATCAATGTTGGTGTGTGGTAGTGCTCTAAAATAAACATAACGGACTGCCAGCCCTTGGTTTTACTTTGCAGTGTCTACCTCCTACTGGGACATCAAGTTGCTGTACAACTAGGAAGTGCTGGCACACATCTTCATTCGACCAAAGAAAAGTGCCATGGTGGTGCCTACACGATACCGTACAGTGGGAGTGAATTTCATGCTTTTGCCAAAATGGCACCACACGGCCACCATCTGCTTGCGGTGCACAAGGCTCATAATTGCCTTGTGGTAGCATCGCTCCTGCAGTTAGACTGCTGCGAAGTGCCAGTTACTCCTCCTATATCAGCCCCTCTCCACTGAAAACACTGAATAACCCCAGAGGAAGAAACAACTTCTGCTACTCTACCTCAATGCACACATCCTACTATTCCTCTCCTGAAAGGATGCCTCCATCACAGCATCAAGCCCCTAGCAGAATCGGAGTTTGCAGAGCTAGCACTTTATGAACCTGATATCAAATCAAAATGGCCGTTGGAAATCTCACAGGTTAGGTGTTTGTGCTTGCTCCTGACATGCGGTAGCCTGCAAGTTTCAAGTTCCAATCCCTTGTCAAATCAGCCCTTTATCCTTCTGAGATCAATACGTTGAGTGTCATTGCATTGCATGTTAATAACAGGTGTTATCACAGTGCTTAGAAGCTGGAAGAATGTGGCATGAACTACTAGACAAGAAACCAAATGATAATTTTTCCTTTTACGCTTTCATTTATTAAAACAGATTCAGTGTGCAACAATGATATATGCAACACACATATTTTGAAATAACGACATTCCATGAACTATTCATTCATGTATCTTTTATAACGCGCATGGAAGATTGCACAGGGGCAACCAGCTGGGCTTGAGGGCAAGACCACACAGAGGTCCGATTCCCGGATCTGCACTTAGAAACCGAACTCAGGTATTAGGCGCATTATAATAACACAATCAAATACATAAATGCATAAATGCATAAATAAGCGCAAACCTGTGCTGGTCTGCGTTGTCTTGCTCCCGGGATTCGAACCTGTGTTGCTCTGCATTGTCTTGCTTCCAGGATTCGAACCTGTGGTGCTCTGTGTTGTCTTGCTTCCACGTTGCCCCAGAGCTATCCTCCCAGTCCATAACTAATAAATCCATATAATGTTGTTCAACACATTATTAAGAATGTCATTATTTGGTTACTAATGAGCGGCACATGGTCCATAAAAAGCCTGATTTATTTTAAAGTCCAAGGAATAGAAAAAGAGGGACATCTGAAGAATGCAAAGAAATCCACAAGAAACCTCGGGGTGGGATGGGATGGCTTCCCTAATTTTCTTAGAGCCAGGATTTAGTACAGTTCAGGCTTTTGTTCAACGCTCGCTCGATAAATGGCGACGTAGCCTCCCTGGCCCCAATCTGGGAATCATTGAGACCTGGGAACAGGGCCTCTCTTGTGGCCCCGGTGTTATGTTTTAAAAAGGCTGCTTCTCAAACAATGTTTCCACACATATTTTTTTTATGATGAGGGGAGATTAAGGAAAAATGAATAATTTCCTCTTTCGCCTGCGTGTTACATGCGAGCAGCCATCACTTTCGAGCTATCGTTTAGTTACTCAACTCACAGGAAATCGTTTGCGGTATGAAAGCAGGAAAGCGCAACGTTGTTCCAACTGTGTTATGTGAGAAAGGTGCTAAGGTGGATGTTTAGTTATAGTACATTTGCAGAGCTCTTTCATGTGTCAGCTTTTCTCTGTTATTGCTAGCTCTGGTTTCCCTCCTTCCTGCCCCACTCTCTGCCGCCATGATTGCACGGCCTCGCCCATGCATATTTCAACGTCAAGTCAAGCTTAGCTCTGCTGTCCCAGTATCCGCCACACATTGGGTGTCTAGGGAACTTCTCTCATAAGACTGTATATGTTTTCACCACTGGCGCGTCTATTATGATTAGATGTATTTGGTTTACCATAGGGCGCTCTGATGCAGAGCCTTGAATCCTGACCTATGTGCAAGAGCAACAAGCATTGACAAAGCCAATGGGTCTGGTTTTATCAGGGCGTTAAGTGGACCCAGCAGAGCCCAGGCAGTCTCCAAAAACTTCTCTCGAGCTGGGGCGCTGCCAGGAGCTCACTGTCACCTATAAGCAGGCCATGCAATTCCTCCATCCCCAACCTCCAGCCCCACAAAGTGGAAAGTGGGCTCAAGTCACGGTACGCGAGACGGATGGAGGTGGGATTGCCATGATGTTCCTTGGCATTCACATGCAAGAACCTGTTGCTGCACCTTTGTTTCTGTATGCATGCTTTTTGATGTAGGGAGCCGACACATGTGACTACTACTTCTTAGTTTATTTCAAGTATATATTTCTTTGCAACCCTGCAGACACCTCTCCACCAGCTCTCCTTATGGACCCCACTCCACCTGCCTCCTTTCACGTCAACCAAACGCCTCTATGTATAATCCTACCTGCCGCAACATTTCCATTCCACCCTAACCCTTCGACCCAAACTTAATATCCTACATACTGCACATCTCTTCCTTTACAACTATATCTACAAAGAAAAAAATATTGAACCAAATCCTTCCAAATACTAGTACATCTAAATTTTAATTGAAGTCATCCAGTTAACTTATATACTTCATACTCTATCAACTTGTCGGCAATCCTCCAACTCTGTACACTCCTCACACCTACATCATCTCCAGCTTCATTCAGTCTCTGAGATCCTCTCTCCTCTTCTGAACAATTTCTTCAACAAATTCCTTACTCATTTCTTGCCTGTCCATTCTCTCTCTCTTACACCCCCCAAACAATCCCACACCCTAACACCAGTCATATCCTCATCTCCTCCCATGACTTTTACTTTACTTCTATCCTGGGAACTCTATTGAGATTCCACACTGTTTCATCTTCTATTCTTATAGCATTTTATAATAGTTTGATTACTCTCATCGGAACAGAATATTTTGACAGATCATTCATCCTTTGCCTTCCCCATCTCACTTAAACTTAATCCCCAACTGCATTCTCACAATTCTGCCTTTTAATCATTTAAAGAATTGTTTTGTCCTGGTACTCTGTATACTACTTCCTTTGAGTTGCCAATATCCTGTTAGCAAAAAAACCTTTGTCAATCTGTGTAATCCCTACTCTGTCATTAAACCATGCTGGAGAGTATTTAAAATTCGGTTCCCTACCTCTCATCAAACGGAATGGCAAAACGCCAATTGCACTATGTGGTGTTACTCATATACAATACCAAGTCATTCAAAGCTCTCTTCCACTACACACCATTTGCAAAAGTCTGTTGAACACTTTTCGTGCTCTGAAACACTTATGTATGAGCGCGATAGAAAAAATATCAATATCATTATCAACACAGTCCCCAATCACCCCGTTCATCCTTTCCACCATACTATTGGTTTCAGAGTGATACACTGAAGCAAACTTCCACACAAAAACAACTTGACCACAAAATTGTTTAACTTCTTTGGCCCTAAATTGAGGCCCATTATCAATAAATAGTGACTTAAGGGTTTTAGGAGGGAAGGAAGTCCTATCTAAAAATACCACTACATTATTTGAGATCCCCCTGTCCATAAAAGCAACCTCAGTCCAGCATCAGTATTGATCTACCAAAATGAATAGAAATCTATTGCCTTGTGCCAAGCCTTGATAAAGACCTAAAATATCAGTCCCCAAATCTATCCAAGGTCCTTTAGGCTTTGAAAGAGGATTGAGTGGTAACTTGATTGTTGGAAAGTTCTTATCTGAATTAGCACACAATATGCAAAATCTCACAAGTCTTACCTCTTGCGTGTCCATTCCTGACCACCAGTACCTTTCTTGGACCTTCCTCTTGGTTATGGTAACACCAGGATGTCCCTCATGGACCAAATGAACGATACGATCTCTTAGCATCTCAGAAGGTATAATTTTGCATCCTCTCATAAGCCAATCACTTTCAATAGTCAACTCGTCCTTATATACAAAATATCCTTTATATATTACTTCCAATAAAGATTTTTCTGGCCAAACACATTCAACTACATGGTTAAGCATTTCATTACTCTTCCCACATCCTTCCCAGCCTTCACTATTTATAGCTTCTGCAACTCCACACACTTGTTCTTCCATTTCTTCAATTTCCCCTTGGACCATTCCAGAACTTGGTACAGGCATTCTGGATAAAAAAAATCAGCCACACAATTCCTTTTCCCAGGCAAATACTGCCCCTGCCAACTGTACTCCAATAATCTTAGTCCTAACCCGCCTATCCTCGGAGTGACTCTGGACATTCCTTGTACTGTCAAAACTTCTATTAGCGGTTTATGATCCATTCTCACAATAAGTTCCTCTCCCCAAATGTACTGTCTAAAATGTGCTGCTCCCCAACAACATGCCAAGAGTTCTTTCTCTACAACAGAATAGCATGTTTCTGTATCAGTGACTGCTCTGGAGGTAAACATT
This sequence comes from Ambystoma mexicanum, assembly GCF_040938575.1. Classification (NCBI taxonomy): domain Eukaryota; kingdom Metazoa; phylum Chordata; class Amphibia; order Caudata; family Ambystomatidae; genus Ambystoma; species Ambystoma mexicanum. Next base: position 240,761,887 of record NC_090928.1, on the reverse strand, counting down.
ATTATCCTTTTGCAGTCTCCTTCCTTCTGGGACAAAACCGCCCCTAAACCTTTGCAACTCGCATCACCTGTAATTACAGACTTTCTTCCCGGCGTAAACCCTCCTAGCAAGGGTGCCTTAACTATTCCCTGTTTCACTTCCTTCACCGCCTCCTCCTGAGCTTCAGTCCACTCACATTTCTCTCTTCATAAGTTCTCTTAATGATTGTGTGGTTCCTGCAAACCCCTTAATGAACTTATTATAATATTCAGCTAAATCCAAAAGGGATTAGTCCTTCCTTATTAGTTGGCAATGGAGCATCCTCAACTGCTCTCATCGACTTCTCTTTTGGTTTATATCCTCCTCTAGATAAAGCGTGACCTAGGTAATGTACTTCTTCCTTACTAAATTTACACAAACACTTGCTGTGCTCCAGGTAAATCCCTTTTCTTTCAATATCACCAAAATGTTATATACAACCTCTCATCATGCTGACACTTCCCTTGTCCATACACTAATATATCATCTTGGAAAACCTGTGCCCCATTCATATCTTTAAACATGTGAGACATTACTTGTTGAAAAACTGCCTCTGTGGATGCCAGCCTAAATGGCTTCTTTAAGTAATGATACTTTCCAAAGGAAGTGATAAAAGTAGTGTACCTCCTTGAATCTTGGTATAACTGGAACTGGGTATATGCTGCAGATACATCTATCATGGAAAATGTATCTGCCTTATCTACCAATTTCAACATTTCTGAAATTACAGATATATTGCTTTATTCAAATTTCTTAGATCATACATATTCTCACTTCACCATTAGATTTTATAGCCACTACAATCGGAAAGATCACTCCTAAACATCTACTTCTTCCATTATCCCTTCCTTCTTAAGTGTCACCAAATCCTTACTCACCCCTGATTGGAATATGCCTTACTGAATGTGATAAAGGCTTCACTCCTGACTTGAGCTCAGTCTTGTGGCAATATCCGCTCAGTTTCACCATCCCTTCCCTGAATACACTCAGAAACAGTTCTCTCTCCTTTCCCTGTAAAAATGTAATCCTTTTTGTTCTGTTAGCCACAACTACTGACACAGGTTCTTCACTACCTGGATTGAGCTCAATTTTGAGTTTAGCATGATCTTTCCATCCTAAAACATTCACTCCTTTCTTCACTACATACACTTTGACATATGCCATCCTTCCTTTAAATTCAACTAAAGCTATACCGTATCCTATCATTTCAATAACTGTACATTCAGAAGCTTGAGGATTTCTGATATCAGTTTTTTTTCAAAACTCTCAATAGTAACCATTCTTACACACTTCAATCCACTTATCCCTTGTGAACCTGAATCCATCTATCTTAAATACACTTTTAGTAACTGTATTGCCTTTTCCTTGTACTATCATGACAACTTCTACTTCCTGTTTTTCTTCTGCTTCTTCACTTAGCACCCATCTTACTCCATCAGGATTGTATTGGTTTTCATGCTTTTTGTTTCAACATACAATCGCAAAATATCCTTTCATTCCACAACTCGAACACTTTTGATTCCAAACCCCACAACCTCTGGAGCTGGCATAAAGTCCCTTTCTACCACAGTGATAATGTTTTCCTTTTTGAAAATTTGTCCTCGATTCCCCATGCTCTTATCACTGGACATTCTTCCACTCTTGGTAATTTCTGTTTGGTCCTTCTTTCGTTTCCTTCTGTTTTATTGCAGTCATTTCCTTTTGTTTAACTTCAGCAATCTGCACTGCTTGCACTGAGCTCGTGTCCTTCTCTTTAATCGCCCAGGAACAAATAGTGGTAAGTTCAACATTTTTTGCAATCGCAATGGTATTTTCTAGAGTAGGATCACCACACATTGATAGTCGTCCTTGTATGTCATTACTGTTCGTGTGAATTATAATTCGAACCCTTATAAGCTCATCCTGTGTCACCCCTCTACCAATATTGCAAGTTAAAGCAATTTTCTTGAGTACACTGATATATTCATCTACTAAATATTCGATCTCTTGCTTTAGAGAATAACAATAGTATCTATTGACTGCAATAGTGTTTTTTGGTTAGTAGTACACGTTGTTAATCTGCATACTTTTATAGTAAGCACAAGCTAATCCATTCCTGCATTAATGTAAAATCTGTTTAGCAATATAGTTTGTTCTGAGCTATCATGGATCAACATTTGTTTAGAGCCATGCAGAAAGATATAATGTAAATATACTTGTTATTATGTAAAGCGCACATTCTGGTTTTCTAAGCGCTAATTGTGGTCTGTTTTTGGCCATTATGAATCAGGCTTTGCTGAGTACGAAAGGAAATGCGAGAATGTGTTCATGCAGCTGAACACAGTATAGAGATGTAATTATAACAAAGTGACTGTTGGCAGACTGTCAGCTATCCTTCCGCAAAGAGATATGGGCCCTCATTAGGACTCCGGCAGAAAACCATGGTACTATCAGCACCATGGTCGATGCCGGAGTCCGCCATGGCGGAATGGGGAATTACCACCCGATTCCAAGGTTGGCGGGGCGGTAATTCCCCATGCCACCATGGCCCTTCCCCATTCCCATTTTTGCCCCATTGGGCATAATGGGAATGGGGAAGGCGGTAAGTATGGTACCGCAAATTGCGGTACCGTACTTACCTCAAGAGTCCCTTTGCGGGCCCCTACTTTAACGGCTGGTCTAGACCAGCCGTTAAATATGTGCATATATTTTGAAAGGCTAGAGAAACGTTTACGTTTTTTTAAAGATGCCTGATGTTAGAAAAATTCACACGTGTTGTGAAGATTGTCATGATGAGAAAAAACCCACTGGGTTAGAGAATGAAAAAATAATGACTCTGTACCTTAGCGAACTAAGAGCAATGTCTAGACCAGCCGTTAAGGTCGGGTCCCGCAAAGGTACCTCATAATCAGGCGTAAAGGGTTTAATGGCGGCGACACCTTTTACGGTGCCTTTAACCCCTTAACGCCGGGGTCCTAATGAGGGCCATAGCCTTGACTGCGGGATTGAAGAGATAGCATGAATGTTTTAATTCCTGCAGAGTTAGGATGTCTTGAACGAGAGAAGAATATTCGCAATATGCCTTGCTTTCTTAGAATATGTTTCAGCACAGTACACGGCTATGTTGCAATGTATGCACGTATGTACGCGCGTAGGTAGAAGCATGCTGTTTCCATGCAATGCTTCTACGCATGTAATGTACTTCAATGGCACTATGTATAACAGTGGATTTCTGTTCAGTAGGAGGGCGAGTGAGCTCTCAGAAGAGGGAGTGGGGTAGTGTGTGCTGCAGTTCTCATTGCTAGAGGGTGCGGATTGCTAATTTCCTAGCGAGGGCTCTCATTGCTAGTGTGACAGCTGAGTGCTGGGGGCATAATAAATTGTGTTCCGTTAAAATGTCTATCTCTGTGTCTTTGTGATCTTATTTTGTTTCCAATATTTATGAAATTACAAATGGCGCCCGTAAAGGTACCCTTCCAAATGATGATCGAGGACAATGAGGGGACCAGACGGATCGTTGCTAAGTAGGACGGAGTACCTAGCAGTTGCTACTCTTGATCCAAGTGTTGGTCAAGATTATCTCCACCGAAAGTTTTGAACCGCGTTGCAGCTGTGATGCTGTTTTGCATCTTTTGAATGAAGATCACTAGGGATGGAAATCAAGTTGTCATTTGATGGGAGATAGCGTTGCCTCTCTTTGATATTAGGTGAGCTTGCTCCAAGTTGTTTGTTTGTTTGAAAAATATGTGCATATATTTTGAAAGGCTAGAGAAATGTTTACATTTTTTTAAAGATGCCTGATGTTAGAAAAATTCACACGTGTTGTGAAGATTGTCATGATGAGAAAAAACCCACTGGGTTAGAGAATGAAAAAATAATGACTCTGTTCCTTAGCGAACTAAGAGCAATACAGGGGAGATTGAGGAGTATGTTGGACAATTGGGATGTGGTCCCAAAGTCAGTACACCAGTCAGTTCAGAAGAATAAGGAGTTGGGGTCGCCAATGAAAAGCATTTACCTAGGGTAGACTCATTTGTGATAGATACATGGTCACAAACATTTTCCATTGAAAGCTCATTGGTTCCAGATATTGCCCTGTCAGGGCAACAAAATGTTTCTGTAGGGTTTTGCATATACACTGGAAATATGCCCTATGTCACAGCTAGTACCCATTACTGTTGGTCCCTTTACAGATAAATGCCACTTCTTGCTAACATCCAATTATGGAGAGAACCCATTGGGATTAAATATGTTGAAAGAATTGTACACACTGATTCACTGCAGCACTGATGGTGTATAATTAACAGTGTCCTCGCAGAAAAATGTTTCCACACAGTATTTAGCATTGCCTTCTGATTTCGTGAGGAAAGGTGTTATTAAGGAAATAGCTGACAGCCTTTGTAACAGTACAATTTTTCCAGTTTTTAGAAAGGGTGACAATGTTTTGCCCTAACGTTTTGCAATTTATATAAAGGACAAATTGACTATGCTCAGGAAGCATGCATACCTTTCTGTGATTGATGCATTGACCTTTGCTAGAATACCACGAGGATACAATGAGTGTACTAGCATTTACAGTAGAGCGCTTAGAGTACAGGTTGATAGATTACAGTTGCCACAATATTGCACATTGTTACTAGTTGCAGCAGACTTCTGTGAAGTATGCAAGAAGGGCACTATTAATTTACTGAAGGATATTGTAAATATAGGTCACAAAGTTTCTTTGAGAGAGTTCCAGAATTGTCAACACGAGGTCGCCTATGTAGGGTACCTCTTGTTGAAGATGGGTAGGAGCATTGCTCTAGAGAAAGGGTATGTTACATCACCATTGCCATGGGATGCTAACTGTCAGAATGCTTTTGTCATACTGAAAACAGTTTTGTGGTGTGCTCCAATCTTGGGTATTTCTAATTATGTCAGAAGGGTTGTCGTGTTTGTATATGTAAAAGATGGATGTGCTTAAGCAGCGCTAACCCAGGAACATGGTGGGAAGAATAGACTATGGGGATATTTTTCCTTCACACTGGGTCCTGTTGCTTATGCGCTACCTGAATGTCTAAGAGCAGTAGCTATAGCAGTTGCATCATGCAAAGAAAGTGAAGGCATGGTTGTGGGCCACTGCTTAACCATGGTGCCTCACTCAGTTGATGTTTTAGTTACAGACACATCACATCAGCTTGAATTATAAACTTACTCTGTTCACAGCATACGTTCATTGGGAGGACAGCCATGATTGTGTGTATACTACTGAACAAGAGAACAGAGAAATAACTGAATTGTTTGACACACCTTTGTCAGTTCCTGATCTAGCACACAGTAAATTGGAATGGCATGACACTCGGATCCTAGCATTGCTGTCTCTTACACAGACTAGAACAGGTTTCACCTCGTATTAAATTGAATTGTGAAGGGCAGTGTTTCTGCAGTATAATGCAGGAATTAATGGCTTTGCCTTGTTTAAAAACTGTTTTATGATATGCCTTACCTGATACTGCACTTTTATTTTGATGTGGGCTGCATACAGACTGGCCCACATCTGAACATCCATGTCCAGTGATGTCTCTGAGCAGAGCGATCGCAGCACTGTGGAATGCTTTGATGGCTCAGAGTTCCGAGTATGAGAACAGCTCCACCTGAGAAGTACACAGAATGTAGCTGCTGGCTTGAATCCCAGAGTTCAAGGCTGCCTCGTAGAAACTGCCTGATTTTGAGAAATGTATTTCCCTGCTGTTTTCGCATGGATGGCAAGAAAAGACATTGGATCCATGCTGCAGATCTGAAATAGTTACCTTTGTCTCTGCCCTGACAACTGTGTAAAGAGGAGGGTGTAGGGGACAGAGAAATACATACCCCGGTGTACGTTTCATGGAGAGAAATACCAACCCTGGTTTTGAGCAACCTGAGGGTCTGTTGAGATTGAATATTCCTGAATTGTTCAAAGATCACTCTGTGCCAGAGTGCCATGATACAATCTGTACTAAGGAAAAAACCTTTGTGGAAGGAAAGTGTTGCGTCAATTTGTGCAGCATCCACAAGAAACCAACGTGTGTTCCCTCTATTCCCACCCAAAGACGCCTGAAAGACGCTTGAAGGCAGAGGGGGGCAGGGAACAGAAGACTTGAATTAAGGAAGGACATGTGGTCAAGTGCCATCCATGGATGAACTTCTAGAGCCTATATCAGCGAGGCTTCCTAACAGACACTTATAAACTATGCCCATGTTTGGGTTGCTGAAGTGAGGATATGGACACTTTTGCCACAGAAATGATCATGTCCAGGAGACCATGGTTAGCCAGAAGAAATATGTGATACTTGGTCTGATAATAACTGAAAATGATAATAACTGTCTTTTGGGTATGTACTAGAAAATACACAACATCTCAGAAAACTGTTGCCCATGTCCATCACACCTGGTATGCTATTCTATGCTGTGCTATGCTTTCTTTTTGAGTACACACTCCTGATTAAAGAAACACACACATGCTTGATAGTTTGCATTTTGAGCACCAGGATGATATATATATATATATACATCCTGGTTTTGCCCACGGCTTGTTATGCATCATTTAAAGCAATGTTTTCAGGTTAATGAAATGATAGCATCCACATTTTCGTCACCATTGCAGTGCTTGAAGGTGTCATCCTAGAATGCTGCCTATGTATACAATGCTTCACAGCTTGCTTAGTTTCCATGCTATGTACATGTATCCAGATATTTGTCTTCTTGCACTAAGAGAATAGTGCACTGTCCATGATACTGCCTTAGTATGCCTGAGTATCTAGCCACACTACTTGCTTCTTTATATCAATGTTTTGACTGATCTCTCTGTTATGTAACTTGCTTGATGTCATTGTACCATCTACTGCCTAATATTACTTTCCTAGAATTGCTTAGCACATGCTAAAAGGACAGTTTGTCAATCTGCATATTTTTATAGTTAGCATGAGCGAATCCATTCTTGCATTAATGTAAAATCTGTTTAGCAATATAGTTTGTTCTGAGCTATCATGGAACAACATTTGCTGAGAGCCATGTAGAAAGATTTAATGTAGATATACTTGTTATTATGTAAAGCGCGCATTCTAGTTTTCTAAACTCTAATTGTGGTCTGTTTTTGTCCATTATGAATCAGGCTTTGCTGAGTACGAAAGGAAATGCGAAAATGTGTTCATGCAGCTGAACACAGTGTAGAGATGTTATTACAACAATGTGACTCTTGGCAGATTGTAAGCTATCCGTTAGCACAGAGAATATAGCCTTGACTGCGGGACTGAAAAGATAGCATTAATGTTTTCATTCCTGCAAAGTAAGGATGTCTCAAACGAGAGGAGAATATTCGCAATCTGCCTTGCTTTCTTAGAATATGTTGCAGCACAGTACACGGCTGTGTTGAAATGTATGCACGTATGTACGCACGTAAGTAGAAGCATGCTGTTTCCATGGAATGCTTCTACGCATGTAATGTATGTCAGTGCCACTATGTGTAATAGTGGATTTCTGTTCAGTAGGAGGGCGAGTGAGCTCTCAGAGGAGGAAGTGTGGTAGTGTGTAATGCAGCTCTCATTTCTAGGGGGTGCGGATTTCTCCTTTGCTAGAGAAGGCTCTCATTGCTAGTGTGACAGCTGAGTGCTGGGGGCATAATAAACTGTGTTCTGTTAAAATATCTCTGTGTCTTTGTGATCTTATTTTGTTTCCATAGTATAATATTTATGAAGTTACAATGTCTAATTGTTTTAAAGCAATTTCATATTGATTTCTGCCTTCTCCATCACCTGATCTTACTTGTGGTATTTCTCTACAAACACAGTGTTCTACAGAACCTAATGAATGCAAAAGTGGTGTTTTCTTCTTTAGTGGTGTGAGATAAACATTGTCTATTGTACTAACATATTTTGCCCAGTACTCTTTCCACTCCCTCCATGGAATGGGAGTTTCTCCTGGCACAGCTAGAAAAGGCTGTGGTGGGTGTACAGTTATATCTTGCATCACGCCATTCTTGTTATTTTGATTTAGCAACAGTAAATCACTTTAATAGATTTACCTTTAATTGTTTGCTACAATGTTCTTACTCTTCTAAGTTCTCCGATTTCTCTGTGTTCATGTTCTCTTCAAGCAAGATAGTGGTACGTTTGTGCGCGTTGTAGGGTTCCTGTTTGTAATGTTTTGCTATTAAAATATCAGCATGTTTGTATTGTGAGAGACCTGAGGGTGTTCTCACTCCTAACCCCCTTGGATCCTCTGTGCAGGTGGCCAGGGAAAGGCCATCGCTTTTGGATCCTAATCCTGGGGGCGGAGAAGCGAGGGAGGATCAACTGGGTGGGGGGTCCTTTACAATTGGGAGTTGGGTGACCTCAGGCAAGGCATTGTATCCCACTTTCCCTAATAATGACCAACCTAACCCTCCCATGACCTTTATGGGACACTTGACGGTACTGAAATTAGAAAGAGGCAACTGAGAGTAATGAACACCATACATTCTTACCACTCTAGTAGAGAGACGAGGAAGAGGCAACTTAGAGTAATGAACACCACAGACTTTCACCACTTTGGTACTGGGATGAGGAAGATGCCTGCAAGGTGGTGTGAAGGTTAGTCATGTCCTCCTAATTATGGTCAGGCAACACTGATTGAGAGAACACATCTGCAACCTGTTGGAGGATTATAGGTGTATAAAAGGAGGAGGAAAAAGCAACACGAGCAGCAGAGAACTGTGCTGGAAAAGAGGCTAGCCGCTGGAGGGAACTGCGGTGGACAGGTCAGAGAAGTACAGCACACCAAGACATGTAAGACTGCCAGGAGAGGTGACTTGCAACAGTCTGGCATGAGAGAAAGCGCTCCGTCGAATGGACTGACAGCAAATAAGAGAGCAGGGTGGAAAGGCTGCTCCTTTCCCTTCCGAGTGAAGTGCTCGCTCCCCATTGCCGAGAAGCCAGCCCAGGGGTGTTAAAGGGGCAGATGTTGGTCACTAAGTAGCAGACGCTGCAGATCATGTGCTCAAAGCTTCGAGGACAACAATTGAAGAGACCAGTGAACGCGAGTGAATGAACATTTCCCTTTGTGTTGAAATACATTGTAACTAGCATTGGAGTGGTCGCATGCATTAACAAAAGCACTTTTTCTGAGGTCTTGGCTCCTAGACCTTTTTCAATTATGAACTTCAAAGAGCCAGAAATACTTAGCATCAGAGTGGTCACGTTTCTTAAAGCAGAACGGTTTTGAAAGTCTCAGTATGGGGAAGTTCTCTTAAAGTGAAAGGCACTAATATTCCATATTCCATAGCGAGTTGAATGAAAACAAGAGCAAAAGCAAGTAAGCAAAAAATACCACATGATACCTTTAGCAGTGAATGGAACTGTGCAACACTAATAATAACTGCATATTACATTTTGGACACAGCTGAACTTTCCAGTTTAAATAAAACACTGAATGTTGGTTCCATTAACTATATGCAATCCTGAAAATACCTGCATGGGCCACAAAATGGATGAAGAAAATAGCTAAGGCCCTTTTCAGTTGTGTGTTGTGAACTATGGTGGAGTACCAGTCTTGGGGATGGGAACCCTGAGGCTTCATAACCTTTTCTTTTGAGTTGTTAACTACGGTGAAATACATGTCCTAGAACAGGGAATCCTGAAATTTCATGACTCTTTTGGTGTTTTGAACTGTGACATATGGAACTTGCTCAGCGAGAATTCCGAGAACTATTTCGACATTGTATAATCCTGAGTTTGAAAACAGAAGACAACTTTGAGACTTTATGTGGAACTATTGTATACTTGGGGAAGGGAGCTGAAAGTGTATTGTTATTGCCTTGTTTTAACCTCGTGTCTGGTGCATCCTTTCGTGTATGGTTATTGCCTTGTTTCCATATCGCGAGGGACCCCTAAGGGCCCCTTTCAAAAGAAGCTCAGAACGTTTGATTGAACACTGTTTCTTTTGACTGGTACATTCCTACAAACTGGTTTGTTGTAGTTGTGAAGGCAAGGATAGGTTTTGGACACAGACAGACTTTTAAATTGAACTCTTTGACTCAGACTGTCCCTAGTTTCTTTCATGCAGGGAAATCTTACCTTAGCATGGGGCAAGTTAGGCTTTCAACCATCCTGCATGATATCTCTTGTCAAGGTCGTACTTCATGATGCCTTCACACTATGCATATATGGGTCCTTGCCTCTAAGTTCTGGCTCTGTCTCTTTATCGAGTGCTTGCTGCCCTGAGCCGTTAATGGCAGTACAATATCAACATTTGGTTGCTATGGTGATGCTCTTAGCCTCTATCCGCTGCTTGAGTGATCTCTTATGCTTGTCATGGCCGCGCTCACCTTAGGCACTCTTTGTTCGACTTTTTCCCCCAGGGCTGCCTCTTCTTCTTTCCCAGATCCTCGTCGCCAAAATGATGTAGAGAACCAACACACTTGAGTACTACGTCTTCGTTTATTTCAAGTATAGATTTCGTTGCAACCCTGCAGACACCACTCTGCCAGCTTATACTGCGGACCACACTCCCACCAACCACCTCTATGTGGAATGCTACCACTCGCAACATTTCCATTTCAACCTAACACTAGCTAGTGCTATCAGGCCGGTGTTCTCCACTCCCTTTGCCAATGGCACCTCATTCCCCTGGAGCAGAGCAGGGCAACAGCAGGGTGCTAGCTATATACAAAAGGAGCAGGGTTTCAGGCAGCTCCCACTGTGTAGCTCAGCTGCGCCTGGCACAAAGAGGTCACTGCTCTGCCACCTTGCTCTATTTAATATTGAGGCAGAAGTGAGCCCCAAAGGAGTTATTGTTTACAACTATGTTGAAATGTGATCAATTGATCCAAAAATGCATTTCGCATTCACTGTATTTCATCCGCTTTGTGCATTCACTATAGCACAGCGGGTGTAGCAGTGCTATCTTTCTCTCAGGAATATGTTGATCAAATGCAATTATAATAGTTGAAATGCATACTCATAGGTTTGAGTGCCACCATGATTAAGAAGATAGCTCACTGTGTTTAATACTTGCTACAGAGATATGTGTTAACATGCTATATCAGAGCATGGCCAAACTCAGCATCAGAAGAATGAAGCACTAGCATAGCCTCAAAACAGAGATAAATTAACTGGCAATATGCAGACTGGATTTGATCCATACCACCTGAGACCATGCTGAGTGGCTGAAAGTACATGTTTACAGGCTCTCGTGGTGAATTGTTTGGGTCTGGCATCACCACCTTTGGGCCAAGGCCATCACTTTTCAGACCATGCCCAAAATTCAGGCCACACACTCTTTTTACAGCCCCCCCCCCTTAAGATTTTGCATCCCACTTAAAGTATTGGTCTTTATTTACACAATCGCTGTAAGCCATGGGGCAGCCACGCACGCATATGCGTTGTCATCAAATGCTAGGTTCACCCTGATATGGTGAGGTACTGCCCCCATTTGATAGGTGCTGCATTATTTGCCTGGATGCAGTCAAGGGCACCCTTCTGCATTCAGATTATGCCCAGGTCTAATCGGGTGTGTGTCAAGTAAATCCAAAAGAAAACTCCAAAGCACTTTTTGGCATGCGCTCCAATGTGGGTTTATTGGTTATTACAATAGACAGTTATCCTCTATTGGTTATTACAATAGACAGTTATCCTCTACACGTGTTTCACCACTTTTAGATGCAGTGGCTCATCAGGAGGTGTGCAAATTTCGATCTCTGATGTCACTCAGATTTAATGTGATCCTTACTTTCCGCTATTTGGATTTGAAGATTTAGCAGGTCGATTTCCTGTGCGTTTTATGTGGATCAATGTTCCCAAGTGTTTACTTCATACTTTTCCATGGGGCAGTCTCTAGTGGTCTGTAGCTCCTTGATTCCGATGGATACACGTTTGGAGTCCGAGCTGTCAAGTAAAACCATCATATGCACAGGTGCAGCTCAGATGCCAAACACACATGTTAGCTACATCATCTCATTTTATAATGTTTATTTACTTGTATCGCGCACACCACACAACTACAGTGGTGATGGGCAGAGTGAAAAAGCTCCTAAGAGACTACAACATAACATAGCGGAACACAATTAGCTCTAAAAGAGACAGTAAGGTGACCTCGACATAAAGGCCAGAGGCGGGGGAGTGGAATCTTGATTGAGCAGCCAGAGTTCTAGTAGCTACCTGGATTGTGGAAGGTTGGTGGCTTGACGAATGTAGCTGGGAAAGTGGTTCCAGAGGTTAGGTGCCACCACCAAGAACGTCATTCTCAGCCACTGTATTTCGAGCAGGCCTCCTTCAGGAGTTGATGATCAGCCTGTATGTTCGTAAAACATGGCATGTTTTGTCATCATAAACCTAGGAACCCCAAACGACCCCATTCTCCTTTTCATTTTCCAACGTATTTATTAATTTATTTGTTTATACCGCGCCATAGCCCGTAGGCATCAGGGCACCGCATAGACACATTGTTCAACAAGACGAGACATTACCTATCAGTGTAGAGGGGTTGGCAGACAACTATTCAAAAAGTAAGGTTTTCAAGCGTTTCCTAAAAAGGAGATGCTTTGCTTCCTGACGTAGATTTACGGAAGGTCATTCCATGCCTGGGCTGCTGGCACCGGACATAATCTGGCCTTCCCGGTTGTTCTTTTCACGCGAGGGGTTAGCGGCTCTGTGCAGTACTCGAGCGCAGGGATCTGCTTGGTTTATAGTGAACCAACTATTGTTTCAGGTTTCAAGGGGGCTTCCCCGTACACAGGCGCCACCAGTCTGCATTTCACTTGAATGCACTCTGCTCATTTATGGGCCACTCAGCACTGATATTGGAACAGGTCTCCATATTCCCGAATGCATTATGCTCCACTCATGGCTAATATCCCCACATGCATCCACCCTGCCTCCCTTACCCTCGATTCCTGCTCATGACTGTATGTCACACATCACTTCTGCTTACCCCCTGTGCAAACTCCCGCACTGGGCTGCATAATCCAGAAAGCAATCTCTCACTCAGCATAGATATCACATAGGGGACGAGGGATCCCAAAATGCTCACTACCACGGTGCATCTGTTCACACGCAGCTGCAGTTCCCTGGTGCACTTTGCATCTCATAGTTCAGATAACCCAATGCCTTAAGTGGCACTGGAAAATGAGCCGGGCTAATCTAGGGGGCTCATCGGCGGGGGGTCGCCTGCTGACTCGTTAGACCATGGCCCGTTGATGAGCCCCGGCTCAATGGGCTACAGGCACACCTGCCAGGCAGCCCTTTGTAGAGATAAGCACACTCTCCTCCTCAGGAGGAGAGGGTGCTGATCTCTGCATTTATTTTCTAAAAGTTCTCCTGCTTAGGGACAGCGCCTCACCTTTCAGCCTTAATGGTGGCTCATTCACGGGAGCTTCAGCATTTTGAAAGAAAAGGCCTCTGCTTCCAGCAGCCTCACCTTTCTCTCCATAATGGTGGTGCCAGCCCACGGGGACTCTTGCTTGAAGGGATGCATCACTGGGGCGGCGCCACCATTTTGGGTGAAAGGCATTATTTTCTGAAGTCTGAAGCTCTCGCACATGAACGAGAGCTCAGGCTTCAGAATAAAAGTCTTGCCCTGTAGCGGCCAGCGCAATTAGTGAGCCCCTGGAGAGCGCCACCTCAGAACGAGATTTCTGAGCCTGCCGGGGCTCGGCCCCAGCTAGCCCCGTCCCACTTAAAGCCCTGAGATAACCACACCAGACGATTTATCAGAAAATGGCCTTCAGCTTATTTAATAAAAATGCCTCCACAAGACTGTGTGTCTCATATGTCAGGCAGACTCCCTCAATAAAAATGCCTAAACTAGCAGGAAATAAAGAGAGACATCAACAAAATGGAGGAGAGCGTAGACACAAATGAGAGAGCAATCCAGGAGCTGACCAAAGATGCAAGGAAAGTGGACACCCTGCTGGAAACCCTGGTGGCGTCCACTTTCAACCTTGAGCTGCAGTCGAGGACCTGGAGAATAGGTCCAGGTGGTCTAACATATGCGTTAAAGGCCTTCCGGAGGAAACGCAGGACCAGGACCTATGCTGGGTAATCAAGGGCATCTTCTCGGACCTCCTGGAACTCGAAGCAGCAACTGAAATCCAATTCGACAGAATCCACAGAGTGGGCCCCCGCAGACATAAACCAGGGGCAAGACCAAAAGATGTCCTGGTGGCAATGCATAGCTACAACGTCAAAGAACAAATACTAGCGAAGGCCAATAAATTGAAGCAGATCACCTATACTGGAGCAGAAATATTTTTATACCAGGACCTGGCTCAATCAACCATCATCAAAAGGAGGAGAATGGGCCCAGTCCTAGCTTTCTTGAGAGCCAAAGACATTCGTTACAGATGAACAAATCCATTTGGTCTGATCTTTGACTGGCAACGGAAACAACAAAAAGGCATGACCTACGAACAAGGAGCGTCCCTTCTTGGTCTCAAAGAAGATGTTCAATCATCACCCATTCCACGGTCCTCCCAACACACAGCTTGTAAGCCATGGGAATGGCCCACGGTAAAGTCCAAAAGGTCGAGGAGGGGGCGACCCAACCATACCTTAGGGGCCTGCCGCCAAGGAAGGAACAGGACTCCCAAGAATATCTGGTTGTCTCTCCGAAGGTTTATGGTCAATCCGTCAAAAAAAAAGCATCTACATACCAAACCATCTAATGCAAAGCATTGTCTGCCAAAGCAACAACAGGCTATCTTTAACATGTAAAAGTGTATTTCCATCTAAATCAGTCCATCGAAAATATGAATGGACTTGTTTCAGTGGAAATGCACTTTTACGTGTAAAAAATATCATTTCAATGCTTTTTTTGTAACTTTTAAACGTTACATGGAGCTGTCCAGTGCTGAAATTTCGGCACTGGCCAGCTCCTTGTAACGTTTTTAAGTTTTTATGTATATTGGGGGGGTCCCCCCGGTCCCCCCCAGGTCCCCAACCCCCACCACCCCAACCCTAACCCTAATGTAATCCTTAATCTAACCCTAGCCCCAACCCTAACCCCTAACCCAAGCCCCAACCCTAACCCCTAACCCAAACCCTAGTGACGGCATGAATTTTATCAGGCCCCAGTGGCGGTAAGAAACCAGGCTGCTACCAACATCTCAGCCCCTCAGCCCAAAAGCTCAAACCATGTTGAAGAACTCCAATGCAGGGTGGGAGACGATAAAAGTAATGACCCCAGGGACAACCGGCCCACCTGCATCGGAGCAAGTGCGAAACAGGTTAACCCACCAAACTAATCATTGACATTGGAGAGGGGTTTTGGAATTATTCCAAACTTGCGTTTGCTACGGTCCTCCGATTTCCAACTCATTGAATTCTACAACAAACGCCTGGATTCGGTGTTCCTCCATCTCTTGTCTCCAGTGGTTAAAAACGTGCTGCTGGACTCAACAGAAAGCTTGCTGTTACTGGGATTTGACCTGTCATGTTGCACCAATGTTAAACTCCGAACCCACAATAACAAAGTGCAATCGCTGTGAGAGTCAACCCTTGGAGGGGCAACAAAACACCTGCAACAGAACACCTGCCTCTAAACCTTTCCCCCTGTTCCAGGACTCCCTGAAGATCACTAGGTCCTGAATTCAAAATAAATGTGACATTCATGTCAGACTCTTCGTCCCGACAAGTGGGAAACGTGCACTTTCAAGAACCCACTAAAAGACCCAATCTGCCCACCTCTGATTGGTCTTGGCTGGCCAATACTTTGGCGTCTCAACCTTCATTTTAGCAGCCTAGCTCCACAATCAGAAAACAAGAGATCGTCTGGCGGTTTCCTCTTCAGCCAATACCGTTAGGCTGAAACTTATATCCTGGAACACTAGGGGGTTTACCCACCTCTCACGACCTAGCAACTTAAACTTGGGTGAGTTTGACTTAATCAACCTACAGGATACGTGGCTGAGGAAGTCGCCATGATGGCTTTGATTTCTCTCTTGTCCCGGCTGTGAAGGGAGTACTTGGGTGACCATCGGCGGGTTTACTCACAGCAGTGAAACTGGGCAGTACTTTGAAACTCTTGAAATCAGTTTCATCAAACTTCCTTATACAAGAAAATTCAATCACATGGGAACCCGACCCATCATCGGCAGGAAGTGTCATTTGCTGTAAGATCTCTATCATAAATGTATATTGGAATCCTGCGCTGATCTCAGATGACTCATTCATAGCCCTAATTTCTTCCATTCTGGACTTCTTCTACATAGGCGGCACGCACGGAGACTGAGTCAACTATCCCAGACAATCCCACCAACACTTTCGCACGCCCCTTAGTTACCGCCAGGTACCACAGTAGTGTGGAATTGTTCAGATATTGGCATTCACCACACTACCTGAGAGGTTGACATTGGCAGGTGCACTGGCCACAGGAGTATGAAGGGAGGATAAGGGGAGCTATGATAGAGCATGTTAGAGGTGGGGGCCAGAGGAGTAAGGAACCTTGTATACCAGTCGGACCCAAATCAGGACAGAGCCATATCAGGGGAGACTACACAAGCCAAGCGCCTCAATTCAGGATAGAGACGCAAACTAACCAACCCTACTAACAATTTCCCTTTCTGCATACACCTCTCAAACTCCAAACCAAACACAACCAAAACCTACAGCACAACAAACCACACAAACTTCACTACATTGCAACAACAAAACAAAAACACACATAGTCTTGCACAACAGTACACGACGACTACCGGCCGGAAACACCCCAGGCCCAGCCAACGGACCCACCGGGCTGAGGCCGCCAACAGCACATCACTGTTCTCTTGCACTTTTCCTGCTTCCTCCCACTAACTCAACCTCCCCTCCTCTTTCAGAGCCGCCAGAGCGCCAGGGGACCACTCCGGTGGTGATAGCGTGCGGTACAAATGTCCTTTAACATTAACATCTAACCCTTAATCTAACCCTAGCACCGAACCTAAGCATAATCTAACCCTTAATCTAACCCTAGCCCCAACCCTAATCTAACCTTTAATCTAACCCTAGCCCCAACCCTGGAAAAAAGTTCAATCACTATTTGTTAGGCGCTCCAGAGATTGTTTATTGAATTCTTTTAGAGAATGTCTGTTATTTTCACAGATTCATTAAACAAAAGGGTCGTATTTTAAGTCCTCAACACGTGTTTCCCCACTTGAATTACTGTAGTTCTTCAGCAGGTAAAGTAAAGTATTCGGAACGCTGAAAAAAATTTAATTAGATTGCATTGTGAACAAGAACAGCAAAATATGCTTTTAGTTGGTTAATGTTATCGATTAACAATTATGCAGTTTGCAATGTTGTGAGTTCCATACTTTTCGTATTGATTACGCTGCAAGTTCTAATTTGTGCATTATTACTGACATATATTGCAACTGTAGCTGTGTCCAAAAAATTGAATTTCTACTGCATTGTGATTCGTTATTGAGTTGAGTTTATCAAGAAAAACATAAGAAGATTAATAGATGGATTTAGACTGGCGCAATAATTAAACATAAAACAAGAAAGTATCATAATTGAATTCTTACTGGTCAATGGTTGGTTGTAGAATGTCAAAATAGGTACACTTGAATGGTTGCTGTTCTTATTAGTTAATTAAATAGTCTGTTGAGTCAATTTTTCTTAAAATAATGGAGCAGTCCCTGTTGGATACAAGAAAAAGCCTCTTTTTTAAATGGAGACATTTGCTAGTTTGGAGCTGTTGGTAAGAATGCTACAGCTCCTCCACAATGATGGATTAGAGTCTTACATCATTTAAAATATTGAAATAATTCTTCTGAAAACCAGAAGTTGGTATTTTCTATTGCGTATGTTTAAAATGTAAATACCTGGATTTCTCCATGGGGTAGATGCTGCTGGATGCGTGGGTTCACTGGATCTGCTCGTTTTGCATCCAGAAAATGGCCGCTATCTATTTACGTGCCATGACGACGTCATCCACTCGTTTGTGTGATGAACGTCATGACGTCACGGATGCCATTTTTGTAGTTCTGTTATGTTTGTGCACCAAAAAGTCTTCCTCTTGAATGTGCCTCGTTAATTAAGCTACTAAATTAGTGAATCTTATTTAATTAAGTATATGTGATTTCCCATGAAGATACTAGGCTATTTATTTGCATGCTGTGACGTGATGACGTCATCCGCACGATTGCGCGATGAAATTCATGCCGTCACGGACGCCATTTTTGTAGTTCTGTTATGTTCGTGCAAAAAAAAGTCTTCCTCTTAAATGTGCCATATTGATTAAGAATCTATTTGATCATATGCGCCGTGATTTCCCCTGAAGATGCTAGGCACTTAGGACTGCTTAGTAACAGGTTTTGTCACAGATAAATCATTGATTAGTAGTTCCATTCAGAGTTGAAACTAATTGTTAGAAAGTTAAACTGTTGAAATAAACTTGTATTTTGCGCCACTTCTGAAAAGAATACATAGTGCAAAGGGGTCTCTATGGTTTCAATGCATAATATGTCAATGATTAGCAATAAATGGTATAGTATATGGACATAAAAAAGTAAACACAAGTTTGCCATTTGCATGAGAGCTACTAGTTCTCTAGTGTTCTAAGGCTCATACACTTCCATATGATTATAAAGATTGTCATAAATTCCATATTTGTAAAGACAATATAAATCTCAATGTTCCGTGATCTAAAATAAATCAGTACTACATTACGGGCAGATTCTTAAAATATAAATTCAATCATAGAAAGTGACATAGTTCATGGTCAGCATTTAAACCGGTGTTGGTACTGTCCATGCAAAAAATCCAGTTTCATTCTGCTTTCCGTAGTTCTTTTGCTCTGTTGCCACCTCGATTTGATATTGTCACTTGTTCAATTCCATAGAATCTGATTAAATTGATATCCTCATTTTTGTGATTTTCTAGGAAATGTTTGCTGGTTGGGTAGCGGATATCATTCAGTCTGATTGACCGGATTTGTTCGTAAATCCGAGTTTTGAGTTGACTTATTGTACTACCTATATATAGTTTAGCACAGATGCATTTGATTGCATAAACTATATATTTCGAGTTGTAGTTCAAAATATCGTTGATTTTGTAGCTGGAACCATTTGCTTTTGTGCATTCCTTGAGTCCATTGATTGCAAAAACGCACATCTTACAATTCCCACATTTGTAAAATCCTTTGTTTGTCTGTCGACCATAGTTGGTGTTGGCCTTTTGTGGTCTTGTTTTCCACAAAGTGAGAGGGGCACAAGATGTTTTTGCATACAGACTGGCCCACATCTGAACATCCATGTCCAGTGATGTCTCTGAGCAGAGCGATCGCAGCACTGTGGAATGCTTTGATGGCTCAGAGTTCCGAGTATGAGAACAGCTCCACCTGAGAAGTACACAGAATGTAGCTGCTGGCTTGAATCCCAGAGTTCAAGGCTGCCTCGTAGAAACTGCCTGATTTTGAGAAATGTATTTCCCTGCTGTTTTCGCATGGATGGCAAGAAAAGACATTGGATCCATGCTGCAGATCTGAAATAATTACCTTTGTCTCTGCCCTGACAACTGTGTAAAGAGGAGGGTGTAGGGGACAGAGAAATACATACCCCGGTGTACGTTTCATGGAGAGAAATACCAACCCTGGTTTTGAGCAACCTGAGGGTCTGTTGAGATTGAATATTCCTGAATTGTTCAAAGATCACTCTGTGCCAGAGTGCCATGATAAAATCTGTACTAAGGAAAAAACCTTTGTGGAAGGAAAGTGTTGCGTCAATTTGTGCAGCATCCACAAGAAACCAACGTGTGTTCCCTCTATTCCCACCCAAAGACGCCTGAAAGACGCTTGAAGGCAGAGGGGGGCAGGGAACAGAAGACTTAAATTAAGGAAGGACATGTGGTCAAGTGCCATCCCTGGATGAACTTCTAGAGCCTATATCAGTGAGGCTTCCTAACAGACACTTATAAACTATGCCCATGTTTGGGTTGCTGAAGTGAGGATATGGACACTTTTGCCACAGAAATGATCATGTCCAGGAGACCATGGTTAGCCAGAAGAAATATGTGATACTTGGTCTGATAATAACTGAAAATGATAATAACTGTCTTTTGGGTATGTACTAGAAAATACACAACATCTCAGAAAACTGTTGCCCATGTCCATCACACCTGGTATGCTATTCTATGCTGTGCTGTGCTTTCTTTTTGAGTACACACTCCTGATTAAAGAAACACACACATGCTTGATAGTTTGCATTTTGAGCACCAGGATGATATATATATATATATATATATATATATATATACATCCTGGTTTTGCCCACGGCTTGTTATGCATCATTTACAGCAATGTTTTCAGGTTAATGAAATGATAGCATCCACATTTTTGTCACCATTGCAGTGCTTGAAGGTGTCATCCTAGAATGCTGCCTATGTATACAATGCTTCACAGCTTGCTTAGTTTCCATGCTATGTACATGTATCCAGATATTTGTCTTCTTGCACTAAGAGAATAGTGCACTGTCCATGATACTGCCTTAGTATGCCTGAGTATCTAGCCACACTACTTGCTTCTTTATATCAATGTTTTGACTGATCTCTCTGTTATGTAACTTGCTTGATGTCATTGTACCATCTACTGCCTAATATTACTTTCCTAGAATTGCTTAGCACATGCTAAAAGGACAGTTTGTCAATCTGCATATTTTTATAGTTAGCATGAGCGAATTCATTCTTGCATTAATGTAAAATCTGTTTAGCAATATAGTTTGTTCTGAGCTATCATGGAACAACATTTGCTGAGAGCCATGCAGAAAGATTTAATGTAGATATACTTGTTATTATGTAAAGCGCGCATTCTAGTTTTCTAAACTCTAATTGTGGTCTGTTTTTGTCCATTATGAATCAGGCTTTGCTGAGTACGAAAGGAAATGCGAAAATGTTTTCATGCAGCTGAACACAGTGTAGAGATGTTATTACAACAATGTGACTCTTGGCAGATTGTAAGCTATCCGTTAGCACAGAGAATATAGCCTTGACTGCGGGACTGAAAAGATAGCATTAATGTTTTCGTTCCTGCAAAGTAAGGATGTCTCAAACGAGAGAAGAATGTTCGCAATCTGCCTTGCTTTCTTAGAATATGTTGCAGCACAGTACACGGCTGTGTTGAAATGTATGCACGTATGTACGCACGTAAGTAGAAGCATGCTGTTTCCATGGAATGCTTCTACGCATGTAATGTATGTCAGTGCCACTATGTGTAATAGTGGATTTCTGTTCAGTAGGAGGGCGAGTGAGCTCTCAGAGGAGGAAGTGTGGTAGTGTGTAATGCAGCTCTCATTTCTAGGGGGTGCGGATTTCTCCTTTGCTAGAGAAGGCTCTCATTGCTAGTGTGACAGCTGAGTGCTGGGGGCATAATAAACTGTGTTCTGTTAAAATATCTCTGTGTCTTTGTGATCTTATTTTGTTTCCATAGTATAATATTTATGAAGTTACAATGTCTAATTGTCTTAAAGCAATTTCATATTGATTTCTGCCTTCTCCTTCACCTGATCTTACTTGTGGTATTTCTCTACAAACACAGTGTTCTACAGGACCTAATGAATGCAAAAGTGGTGTTTTCTTCTTTAGTGGTGTGAGATAAACATTGTCTATTGTACTAACATATTTTGCCCAGTACTCTTTCCACTCCCTCCATGGAATGGGAGTTTCTCCTGGCACAGCTAGAAAAGGCTGTGGTGGGTGTACAGTTATATCTTGCATCACGCCATTCTTGTTATTTTGATTTAGCAACAGTAAATCACTTTAATAGATTTACCTTTAATTGTTTGCTACAATGTTCTTACTCTTCTAAGTTCTCCGATTTCTCTGTGTTCATGTTCTCTTCAAGCAAGATAGTGGTACGTTTGTGCGCGTTGTAGGGTTCCTGTTTGTAATGTTTTGCTATTAAAATATCAGCATGTTTGTATTGTGAGAGACCTGAGGGTGTTCTCACTCCTAACCCCCTTGGATCCTCTGTGCAGGTGGCCAGGGAAAGGCCATCGCTTTTGGATCCTAATCCTGGGGTCGGAGAAGCGAGGGAGGATCAACTGGGTGGGGGGTCCTTTACAATTGGGAGTTGGGTGACCTCAGGCAAGGCATTGTATCCCACTTTCCCTAATAATGACCAACCTAACCCTCCCATGACCTTTATGGGACACTTGACGGTACTGAAATTAGAAAGAGGCAACTGAGAGTAATGAACACCATACATTCTTACCACTCTAGTAGAGAGACGAGGAAGAGGCAACTTAGAGTAATGAACACCACAGACTTTCACCACTTTGGTACTGGGATGAGGAAGATGCCTGCAAGGTGGTGTGAAGGTTAGTCATGTCCTCCTAATTATGGTCAGGCAACACTGATTGAGAGAACACATCTGCAACCTGTTGGAGGATTATAGGTGTATAAAAGGAGGAGGAAAAAGCAACACGAGCAGCAGAGAACTGTGCTGGAAAAGAGGCTAGCCGCTGGAGGGAACTGCGGTGGACAGGTCAGAGAAGTACAGCACACCAAGACATGTAAGACTGCCAGGAGAGGTGACTTGCAACAGTCTGGCATGAGAGAAAGCGCTCCGTCGAATGGACTGACAGCAAATAAGAGAGCAGGGTGGAAAGGCTGCTCCTTTCCCTTCCGAGTGAAGTGCTCGCTCCCCATTGCCGAGAAGCCAGCCCAGGGGTGTTAAAGGGGCAGATGTTGGTCACTAAGTAGCAGACGCTGCAGATCATGTGCTCAAAGCTTCGAGGACAACAATTGAAGAGACCAGTGAACGCGAGTGAATGAACATTTCCCTTTGTGTTGAAATACATTGTAACTAGCATTGGAGTGGTCGCATGCATTAACAAAAGCACTTTTTCTGAGCTCTCGGCTCCTAGACCTTTTTCAATTATGAACTTCAAAGAGCCAGAAATACTTAGCATCAGAGTGGTCACGTTTCTTAAAGCAGAACGGTTTTGAAAGTCTCAGTATGGGGAAGTTCTTTTAAAGTGAAAGGCACTAATATTCCATATTCCATAGCGAGTTGAATGAAAACAAGAGCAAAAGCAAGTTAGCAAAAAATACCACATGATACCTTTAGCAGTGAATGGAATTGTGCAACACTAATAATAACTGCATATTTCATTTTGGACACAGCTGAACTTTCCAGTTTAAATAAATCACTGAATGTTGGTTCCATTAACTATATGCAATCCTGAAAATACCTGCATGGGCCACAAAATGGATGAAGAAAATAGCTAAGGCCCTTTTCAGTTGTGTGTTGTGAACTATGGTGGAGTACCAGTCTTGGGGATGGGAACCCTGAGGCTTCATAACCTTTTCTTTTGAGTTGTTAACTACGGTGAAATACATGTCCTAGAACAGGGAATCCTGAAATTTCATGACTCTTTTGGTGTTTTGAACTGTGACATATGGAACTTGCTCAGCGAGAATTCCGAGAACTATTTCGACATTGTATAATCCTGAGTTTGAAAACAGAAGACAACTTTGAGACTTTTTGTGGAACTGTTGTATACTTGGGGAAGGGAGCTGAAAGTGTATTGTTATTGCCTTGTTTTAACCTCGTGTCTGGTGCATCCTTTCGTGTATGGTTATTGCCTTGTTTCCATATCGCGAGGGACCCCTACGGGCCCCTTTCAAAAGAAGCTCAGAACGTTTGATTGAACACTGTTTCTTTTGACTGGTACATTCCTACAAACTGGTTTGTTGTAGTTGTGAAGGCAAGGATAGGTTTTGGACACAGACAGACTTTTAAATTGAACTCTTTGACTCAGACTGTCCCTAGTTTCTTTAATGCAGGGAAATCTTACCTTAGCATGGGGCAAGTTAGGCTTTCAACCATCCTGCTTGATATCTCTTGTCAAGGTCGTACTTAATGATGCCTTCACACTATGCATATATGGGTCCTTGCCTCTAAGTTCTGGCTGTGTCTCTTTATCGCGTGCTTGCTGCCCTGAGCCGTTAATGGCAGTACAATATCAACATTTGGTTGCTATGGTGATGCTCTTAGCCTCTATCCGCTGCTTGAGTGATCTCTTATGCTTGTCATGGCCGCGCTCACCTTAGGCACTCTTTGTTCGACTTTTTCCCCCAGGGCTGCCTCTTCTTCTTTCCCAGATCCTCGTCGCCAAAATGATGTAGAGAACCAACACACTTGAGTACTACGTCTTCGTTTATTTCAAGTATAGATTTCGTTGCAACCCTGCAGACACCACTCTGCCAGCTTATACTGCGGACCACACTCCCACCAACCACCTCTATGTGGAATGCTACCACTCGCAACATTTCCATTTCAACCTAACACTAGCTAGTGCTATCAGGCCGGTGTTCTCCACTCCCTTTGCCAATGGCACCTCATTCCCCTGGAGCAGAGCAGGGCAACAGCAGGGTGCTAGCTATATACAAAAGGAGCAGGGTTTCAGGCAGCTCCCACTGTGTAGCTCAGCTGCGCCTGGCACAAAGAGGTCACTGCTCTGCCACCTTGCTCTATCTAATATTGCGGCAGAAGTGAGCCCCAAAGGAGTTATTGTTTACAACTATGTTGAAATGTGATCAATTGATCCAAAAATGCATTTCGCATTCACTGTATTTCATCCGCTTTGTGCATTCACTATAGCACAGCGGGTGTAGCAGTGCTATCTTTCTCTCAGGAATATGTTGATCAAATGCAATTATAATAGTTGAAATGCATACTCATAGGTTTGAGTGCCACCATGATTAAGAAGATAGCTCACTGTGTTTAATACTTGCTACAGAGATATGTGTTAACATGCTATATCAGAGCATGGCCAAACTCAGCATCAGAAGAATGAAGCACTAGCATAGCCTCAAAACAGAGATAAATTAACTGGCAATATGCAGACTGGATTTGATCCATACCACCTGAGACCATGCTGAGTGGCTGAAAGTACATGTTTACAGGCTCTCGTGGTGAATTGTTTGGGTCTGGCATCACCACCTTTGGGCCAAGGCCATCACTTTTCAGACCATGCCCAAAATTCAGGCCACACACTCTTTTTACAGCCCCCCCTTAAGATTTTGCATCCCACTTAAAGTATTGGTCTTTATTTACACAATCGCTGTAAGCCATGGGGCAGCCACGCACGCATATGCGTTGTCATCAAATGCTAGGTTCACCCTGATATGGTGAGGTACTGCCCCCATTTGATAGGTGCTGCATTATTTGCCTGGATGCAGTCAAGGGCACCCTTCTGCATTCAGATTATGCCCAGGTCTAATCGGGTGTGTGTCAAGTAAATCCAGAAGAAAACTCCAAAGCACTTTTTGGCATGCGCTCCAATGTGGGTTTATTGGTTATTACAATAGACAGTTATCCTCTATTGGTTATTACAATAGACAGTTATCCTCTACACGTGTTTCACCACTTTTAGATGCAGTGGCTCATCAGGAGGTGTGCAAATTTCGATCTCTGATTTTACTCAGATTTAATGTGATCCTTACTTTCCGCTATTTGGATTTGAAGATTTAGCAGGTCGATTTCCTGTGCGTTTTATGTGGATCAATGTTCCCAAGTGTTTACTTCATACTTTTCCATGGGGCAGTCTCTAGTGGTCTGTAGCTCCTTGATTCCGATGGATACACGTTTGGAGTCCGAGCTGTCAAGTAAAACCATCATATGCACAGGTGCAGCTCAGATGCCAAACACACATGTTAGCTACATCATCTCATTTTATAATGTTTATTTACTTGTATCGTGCACACCACACAACTACAGTGGTGATGGGCAGAGTGAAAAAGCTCCTAAGAGACTACAACATAACATAGCGGAACACAATTAGCTCTAAAAGAGACAGTAAGGTGACCTCGACATAAAGGCCAGAGGCGGGGGAGTGGAATCTTGATTGAGCAGCCAGAGTTCTAGTAGCTACCTGGATTGTGGAAGGTTGGTGGCTTGACGAATGTAGCTGGGAAAGTGGTTCCAGAGGTTAGGTGCCACCACCAAGAACCTCATTCTCAGCCACTGTATTTCGAGCAGGCCTCCTTCAGGAGTTGATGATCAGCCTGTATGTTCGTAAAACATGGCATGTTTTGCCATCATAAACCTAGGAACCCCAAACGACCCCATTCTCCTTTTCATTTTCCAACGTATTTATTAATTTATTTGTTTATACCGCGCCATAGCCCGTAGGCATCAGGGCACCGCATAGACACATTGTTCAACAAGACGAGACATTACCTATCAGTGTAGAGGGGTTGGCAGACAACTATTCAAAAAGTAAGGTTTTCAAGCGTTTCCTAAAAAGGAGATGCTTTGCTTCCTGACGTAGATTTACGGAAGGTCATTCCATGCCTGGGCTGCTGGCACCGGACATAATCTGGCCTTCCCGGTTGTTCTTTTCACGCGAGGGGTTAGCGGCTCTGTGCAGTACTCGAGCGCAGGGATCTGCTTGGTTTATAGTGAACCAACTATTGTTTCAGGTTTCAAGGGGGCTTCCCCGTACACAGGCGCCACCAGTCTGCATTTCACTTGAATGCACTCTGCTCATTTATGGGCCACTCAGCACTGATATTGGAACAGGTCTCCATATTCCCGAATGCATTATGCTCCACTCATGGCTAATATCCCCACATGCATCCACCCTGCCTCCCTTACCCTCGATTCCTGCTCATGACTGTATGTCACACATCACTTCTGCTTACCCCCTGTGCAAACTCCAGCACTGGGCTGCATAACCCAGAAAACAATCTCTCACTCAGCATAGATATCACATAGGGGACGAGGGATCCCAAAATGCTCACTACCACGGTGCATCTGTTCACACGCAGCTGCAGTTCCCTGGTGCACTTTGCATCTCATAGTTCAGATAACCCAATGCCTTAAGTGGCACTGGAAAATGAGCCGGCCTAATCTAGGGGGCTCATCGGCGGGGGGTCGCCTGCTGACTCGTTAGACCATGGCCCGTTGATGAGCCCCGGCTCAATGGGCTACAGGCACACCTGCCAGGCAGCCTTTTGTAGAGATAAGCACACTCTCCTCCTCAGGAGGAGAGGGTGCTGATCTCTGCATTTATTTTCTAAAAGTTCTCCTGCTTAGGGACAGCGCCTCACCTTTCAACCTTAATGGTGGCTCATTCACGGGAGCTTCAGCATTTTAAAAGAAAAGGCCTCTGCTTCCAGCAGCCTCACCTTTCTCTCCATAATGGTGGTGCCAGCCCACGGGGACTCTTGCTTGAAGGGATGCATCACTGGGGCGGCGCCACCATTTTGGGTGAAAGGCATTATTTTCTGAAGCCTGAAGCTCTCGCACATGAACGAGAGCTCAGGCTTCAGAATAAAAGTCTTGCCCTGTAGCGGCCGGCGCAATTAGTGAGCCCCTGGAGAGCGCCACCTCAGAACGAGATTTCTGAGCCTGCCGGGGCTCGGCCCCAGCTAGCCCCGTCCCACTTAAAGCCCTGAGATAACCACACCAGACTATTTATCAGAAAATGGCCTTCAGCTTATTTAATAAAAATGCCTCCACAAGACTGTGTGTCTCATATGTCAGGCAGACTCCCTCAATAAAAATGCCTAAACTAGCAGGAAATAAAGAGAGACATCAACAAAATGGAGGAGAGCGTAGACACAAATGAGAGAGCAATCCAGGAGCTGACCAAAGATGCAAGGAAAGTGGACACCCTGCTGGAAACCCTGGTGGCGTCCACTTTCAACCTTGAGCTGCAGTCGAGGACCTGGAGAATAGGTCCAGGTGGTCTAACATATGCGTTAAAGGCCTTCCGAAGGAAACGCAGGACCAGGACCTATGCCGGGTAATCAAGGGCATCTTCTCTGACCTCCTGGAACTCGAAGCAGCAACTGAAATCCAATTCGACAGAATCCACAGAGTGGGCCCCCGCAGACATAAACCAGGGGCAAGACCAAAAGATGTCCTGGTGGCAATGCATAGCTACAACGTCAAAGAACAAATACTAGCGAAGGCCAGGAAATTGAAGCAGATCACCTATAATGGAGCAGAAATATTTTTATACCAGGACCTGGCTCAATCAACCCTCATCAAAAGGAGGAGAATGGGCCCAGTCCTAGCCTTCTTGAGAGCCAAAGACATTCGTTACAGATGGACAAATCCATTTGGTCTGATCTTTGACTGGCAACGGAAACAACAAAAAGGCATGACCTACGAACAAGGAGCGTCCCTTCTTGGTCTCAAAGAAGATGTTCAATCATCACCCATTCCACCGTCCTCCCAACACACAGCTTGTAAGCCATGGGAATGGCCCACGGTAAAGTCCAAAAGGTCCAGGAGGGGGCGACCCAACCATACCTTAGGGGCCTGCCGCCAAGGAAGGAAAAGGACTCCCAAGAATATCTGGTTGTCTCTCCGAAGGTTTATGGTCAATCCGTCAAAAAAAAAGCATCTACATACCAAACCATCTAATGCAAAGCATTGTCTGCCAAAGCATCAACAGGCTATCTTTAACATGTAAAAGTGTATTTCCATCTTAATCAGTCCAGCGAAAATATGAATGGACTTGTTTCAGTGGAAATGCACTTTTACGTGTAAAAAATATCATTTCAATGCTTTTTTTGTAACTTTTAAACGTTACATGGAGCTGTCCAGTGCTGAAATTTCGGCACTGGCCAGCTCCTTGTAACGTTTTTAAGTTTTTATGTATATTGGGGGGGTCCCCCCCAGGTCCCCAACCCCCACCACCCCAACCCTAACCCTAATGTAATCCTTAATCTAACCCTAGCCCCAACCCTAACCCCTAACCCAAGCCCCAACCCTAACTCCTAACCCAAACCCTAGTGACGGCATGAATTTCATCAGGCCCCAGTGGCGGTAAGAAACCAGGCTGCTACCAACATCTCAGCCCCTCAGCCCAAAAGCTCAAACCATGTTGAAGAACTCCAATGCAGGGTGGGAGACGATAAAAGTAATGACCCCAGGGACAACCGGCCCACCTGCATCGGAGCAAGTGCGAAACAGGTTAACCCACCAAACTGATCATTGACATTGGAGAGGGGTTTTGGAATTATTCCAAACTTGCGTTTGCTACGGTCCTCCGATTTCCAACTCATTGAATTCTACAACAAACGCCTGGATTCGGTGTTCCTCCATCTCTTGTCTCCAGTGGTTAAAAACGTGCTGCTGGACTCAACAGAAAGCTTGCTGTTACTGGGATTTGACCTGTCATGTTGCACCAATGTTAAACTCCGATCCCACAATAACAAAGTGCAATCGCTGTGAGAGTCAACCCTTGGAGGGGCAACAGAACGCCTGCAACAGAACACCTGCCTCTAAACCTTTCCCCCTGTTCCAGGACTCCCTGAAGATCACTAGGTCCTGAATTCAAAATAAATGTGACATTCATGTCAGACTCTTCGTCCCGACAAGTGGGAAACGTGCACTTTCAAGAACCCACTAAAAGACCCAATCTGCCCACCTCTGATTGGTCTTGGCTGGCCAATACTTTGGCGTCTCAACCTTCATTTTAGCAGCCTAGCTCCACAATCAGAAAACAAGAGATTGTCTGGCGGTTTCCTCTTCAGCCAATACCGCTAGGCTGAAACTTATATCCTGGAACACTAGGGGGTTTACCCACCTCTCACGACCTAGCAACTTAAACTTGGGTGAGTTTGACTTAATCAACCCACAGGATACGTGGCTGAGGAAGTCGCCATGATGGCTTTGATTTCTCTCTTGTCCCGGCTGTGAAGGGAGTACTTGGGTGACCATCGGCGGGTTTACTCACAGCAGTGAAACTGGGCAGTACTTTGAAACTCTTGAAATCAGTTTCATCAAACTTCCTTATACAAGAAAATTCAATCACATGGGAACCCGACCCATCATCGGCAGGAAGTGTCATTTGCTGTAAGATCTCTATCATAAATGTATATTGGAATCCTGCGTTGATCTCAGATGACTCATTCATAGCCCTAATTTCTTCCATTCTGGACTTCTTCTACATAGGCGGCACGCACGGAGACTGAGTCAACTATCCCAGACAATCCCACCAACACTTTCGCACGCCCCTTAGTTACCGCCAGGTACCACAGTAGTGTGGAATTGTTGAGATATTGGCAATCACCACACTACCTGAGAGGTTGACATTGGCAGGTGCACTGGCCACAGGAGTATGAAGGGAGGATAAGGGGAGCTATGAGAGAGCATGTTAGAGGTGGGGGCCAGAGGAGTAAGGAACCTTGTATACCAGTCGGACCCAAATCAGGACAGAGCCATATCAGGGGAGACTACACAAGCCAAGCGCCTCAATTCAGGATAGAGACGCAAACTAACCAACCCTACTAACAATTTCCCTTTCTGCATACACCTCTCAAACTCCAAACCAAACACAACCAAAACCTACAGCACAACAAACCACACAAACTTCACTACATTGCAACAACAAAACAAAAACACACATAGTCTTGCACAACAGTACACGACGACTACCGGCCGGAAACACCCCAGGCCCAGCCAACGGACCCACCGGGCTGAGGCCGCCAACAGCACATGACTGTTCTCTTGCACTTTTCCTGCTTCCTCCCACTAACTCAACCTCCCCTCCTCTTTCAGAGCCGCCAGAGCGCCAGGGGACCACTCCGGTGGTGATAGCACGCGGTACAAATGTCCTTTAACATTAACATCTAACCCTTAATTTAACCCTAGCCCCAAACCTAACCCTAATCTAACCCTTAATCTAACCCTAGCCCCAACCCTAATCTAACCCTTAATCTAACCCTAGCCCCAACCCTGACCATAATCTAACCCTTAATCTAACCCTAGCCCCAACCCTGGAAAAAAGTTCAATCACTATTTGTTAGGCGCTCCAGAGATTGTTTATTGAATTCTTTTAGAGAATGTCTGTTATTTTCACAGATTCATTAAACAAAAGGGTCGTATTTTAAGTCCTCAACACGTGTTTCTGCACTTGAATTACTGTAGTTCTTCAGCAGATAAAGTAAAGTATTCGGAACGCTGAAAAAAATTTAATTAGATTGCATTGTGAACAAGAACAGCAAAATATGCTTTTAGTTGGTTAATGTTATCGATTAACAATTATGCAGTTTGCAATGTTGTGAGTTCCATACTTTTCGTATTGATTACGCTGCAAGTTCTAATTTGTGCATAATTACTGACATATATTGCAACTGTAGCTGTGTCCAAAAAATTGAATTTCTACTGCATTGTGATTCGTTATTGAGTTGAGTTCATCAAGAAAAAGATAAGAAGATTAATAGATGGATTTAGACTGGCGCAATAATTAAACATAAAACAAGAAAGTATCATAATTGAATTCTTACTGGTCAATGGTTGTTTGTAGAATGTCAAAATAGGTACACTTGAGTGGTTGGTGTTCTTATTAGTTAATTAAATAGTCTGTTGAGTCAATTTTTCTTAAAATAATGGAGCAGTCCCTGTTGGATACAAGAAAAAGCCTCTTTTTTAAATGGAGACATTTGCTAGTTTGGAGCTGTTGGTAAGAATGCTACAGCTCCTCCACAATGATGGATTAGAGTCTTACATCATTTAAAATATTGAAATAATTCTTCTAAAAACCAGAAGTTGGTATTTTCTATTGCGTATGTTTAAAATGTAAATACCTGGATTTCTCCATGGGGTAGATGCTGCTGGATGCGTGGGTTCACTGGATCTGCTCGTTTTGCATCCAGAAAATGGCCGCTATCTATTTACGTGCCATGACGACGTCATCCACTCGTTTGTGTGATGAACGTCATGACGTCACGGATGCCATTTTTGTAGTTCTGTTATGTTTGTGCGCCAAAAAGTCTTCCTCTTGAATGTGCCTCGTTAATTAAGCTACTAAATTAGTGAATCTTATTTAATTAAGTATATGTGATTTCCCATGAAGATACTAGGCTATTTATTTGCATGCTGTGACGTGATGACATCATCCGCACATTTGCGCGATGAAATTCATGCCGTCACGGACGGCATTTTTGTAGTTCTGTTATGTTCGTGCGAAAAAAAGTCTTCCTCTTAAATGTGCCATATTGATTAAGAATCTATTTGATCATGTGCGCCGTGATTTCCCCTGAAGATGCTAGGCACTTAGGACTGCTTAGTAACAGGTTTTGTCACAGATAAATCATTGTCTGTGATTAGTAGTTCCATTCAGAGTTGAAACTAATTGTTAGAAAGTTAAACTGTTGAAATAAACTTGTATTTTGCGCCACTTCTGAAAAGAATACATAGTGCAAAGGGGTCTCTATGGTTTCAATGCATAATATGTCAATGATTAGCAATAAATGGTATAGTATATGGACATAAAAAAGTAAACACAAGTTTGCCATTTGCATGAGAGCTACTAGTTCTCTAGTGTTCTAAGGCTCATACACTTCCAGATGATTATAAAGATTGTCATAAATTCCATATTTGTAAAGACAATATAAATCTCAATGTTCCGTGATCTAAAATAAATCAGTACTACATTACGGGCAGATTCTTAAAATATAAATTCAATCATAGAAAGTGACATAGTTCATGGTCAGCATTTAAACCGGTGTTGGTACTGTCCATGCAAAAAATCCAGTTTCATTCTGCTTTCCGTAGTTCTTTTGCTCTGTTGCCACCTCGATTTGATATTGTCACTTGTTCGATTCCATAGAATCTGATTAAATTGATATCCTAATTTTTGTGATTTTCTAGGAAATGTTTGCTGGTTGGGTAGCGGATATCATTCAGTCTGATTGCCCGGATGTGTTCGTAAATCCGAGTTTTGAGTTGACTTATTGTACTACCTATATATAGTTTAGCACAGATGCATTTGATTGCATAAACTATATATTTCGAGTTGTAGTTCAAAAAATCGTTGATTTTGTAGCTGGAACCATTTGCTTTTGTGCATTCCTTGAGTCCATTGATTGCAAAAACGCACATCTTACAATTCCCACATTTGTAAAATCCTTTGAGTTTGTCTGTCGACCATAGTTGGTGTTGGCCTTTTGTGGTCTTGTTTTCCACAAAGTGAGAGGGGCACAAGATGTTTTTCAAATTGGGTGCCTTTCTGTAGGTCATACACGGGGTCTCTGGTAGGTAAGGTCTCAAATCCTGATCTGTGCATAGAATGTTCCAATGTCCTTTTAGGATTTTTAAGTTATTGCTTCTGTGTTATAAGTTGTTATAAATCTGATGGTTTGAGGGCTTTGGTTGGCCGCCTTATGTAGTGTGCGTGATTTGGAGGTAAGTAGATCTGGTCTTTTTTCGTTCATTACTTTATTTCTGGCTGAAGTAAGTAAATCCGTTTTGTACCCTCTGTTCAAGAATTTGTCTTTGGCTAATTGTAGTTGTTTTTGCAATTCGTCTTTGTCCGTAAAGTTCCGTTTGATCCTCAGAAATTCCCCATAAGGGATGTTATTTTTAATGTGTGTTGGATGATAGCTTGCTGCAAGCAAGATACTATTGCCTGCTGTAGGTTTCGTATATAATGTGGTATAGATTTTATTGTTGTGAATATAAAGTTCAAGATCCAAAAAATGGATTTTGGAAATGCTCTCATTCATGGTCATCTTAAGATTATACTGGTTGTTATTTAGATAATGTGGTATTTTTTTTTATATGGTTTATTACAAACCTTTAAAAAAGAAAGCATTACAAATTATCCATAAAATTGCATCAACATTAAATCAATAAGATCAACACACTCTTCAAAAAAGACCGAACTGGCATCCTGTAACTGAGGAAACGTATAACAACCAAGAAAAACGTAAGTATGAACACTATAAATAAAAATTATTCAAGTGCATATACTGGCCTTCCAGCTCACATCATTATGGTATATATCAAATGAAAAACCAGAGAGAGATGAAGACAGCTTATTACAGTTCCTCATTTACAGCACGAAAGGGAAGCAATATTTCTTCAAGAAAAAAAGTTACTGTTATCGTCAATGCCCTGTCGGTCTCATCGAACATTAATTGCCACCAGTCTAGAGCGGTTAATGTTGAACAATTTTGGATGAATCTTCCCAAATGTTTTGTTCTTTCCTGCCTGAGTGAAGGGCAGAACAATGTTAAATGTTTGAGGGTTTCCTCCCAATCTTTACACAGTCTACATTTGTCACTTGGGTTGTTGGGGCCAGCCATATATTAGTTTTTTCTCTTGTTTTAAACAGATTTAAACGAAATTGCATATACAACTTTCTTCGATAGGGATCCGGAAATAATTTCCAGAAATTTTGAATTTCGTTATATGCTCTTTTCTCATGTGGAACGTTTTTCATTATTCAATGTTTCCTTTTTTGGTCACAGGTTGAGCCCCAATCACGTCTCCATAACATTTTTTTTCATGTTCTGGATTTGTTTGTAAAGTCTCCAGCTTGATATCGAGATCTAGCATTATATCGCTGCATCATTTCATCCATAAAGCAAAGACTGAGTTCTCGTTACATTGAGTGGATGCTTGTAAAATCTTAAACTGTATTGGAGGATCTGTCATCGTGATTTTCCTATATAGGGAAAGCATGTTCCAACACACTCTAGCTTTTATAGATATTAAGCTGAGTTTGTGTCGGATACAATCGGTGGGAGTTCCCTTGGGCAGGCACAACAATCTAGACCAAAAGATGTTCTCAAGAGAGTTCCAAAATTCTTCTGGGCAGCCAAATGCGCATTCTGCACCAAAGATTAATCCAGGAACCGCTTTTTATTTATAAAAGGCCAAATCTGGTAGCAGAGAGTATTTCCCATATTTTCGATTTAGGACCGTCGCTTGAACTGCTAGAATGTGGCATTTCTTTTTCGTTGTTTCGACCCACAGGGAGTCCTTGATATTAGAATTGATCTGCATACCCAAATACTGCGCATTCATTGTGATGTTCAACACAGTTTTGTCCATATGCTATCGAAAATTTGGGTGAAATTTCTTCTTTTGGCCACTTAAGTTCTCCAGAACAAGAATCTCCGATTTTTACACATTGATGGACAACCCAGTTATTTCTTGCATATTGGTTCAATGCGTTCAATTTTCTTTGGAGGCCAATAGGTGTTGAGTCTAATAATATCAAGTCATCTGCATAGAGGAGATGACTTATAGGCACTCCATTTATTTTTGGTGAAAAGGACCTAGGGCTCTCAATGGCCTGATCAATATCGGAGATAAATAAATTGAAGATAATCGCAGCCAAGGGACAACCTTGCTTGACTCCACATAGGGTTTGTATGGCACAGATAGATTAACTAGGCGATCCAAACGAATTCTTATCACTGTGTTCGTGTGTAGATCTTTTATTGCCAACAACAAGCTCGTAGTGCAATTCCAATTAGACACTTTTGACCATAATTTCTCGCGATCTATGCTGTCAAATGCATGAGATAGATCAATTATGGCTAGATAGAGCTTAGTGCTAGATCTTATTGCATCCATCTTCAGTATGTTGACAATTAGGAGATTTAGGCTACAACCCACACCTTTAACAAATCCTGTTTGCCTCTGGTCGATGTGCTCACTAGCTGTAGCCCAAGCTAGAAGTTTGCGTTGAAGGAGCGTGGCATAAATCTTGCTTAGGACATCCAGTAGTGCAATAGGGCGATAGATAGTCTGTTGGATTTGCACGATTGCCCTTCTTAAACACAGATATGATTAAAACACTTTTCCAGGATGTTGGGGTTGTGCACGCACGTGCGATATCTTCAAATAAAGTACAACAAAGGTCTGCCCAGGCTCTGGATTTTCTTTCAATATGAAGTTGGTTAACCCATCTGGACCTGGCGCACGTGAGGTACTTATTCTGTTGATGGTTTCAAGAATATCAGAATGTTCAAATTGCAAATCCCACCTAGCCAGGACTGGCAATTCTGGGTCAACAGAATCTCCTTTGTTTTTATATAGATGTTCATAGTGCCTTATCCAATCGGTTTCCGTGACCATACTTGATTGTAGTGCAGTCTGCGAACCCTGTTCCTCGTTGACTAGGGCCCAAAACTGACGAGTGTTTTTGTTTTGTATTTTTGCCAGCATCAGTTCTGCATCTTGCTGTAGCATAATTGCTCGATGTGACTTCAACCAATTTTTATAGGACTTTTTAGCCTTTTTGATGTTAGCCAGTATCTCATCGGTATACGGTTTTTCTTATGCTCTAATTTTGCTTCTTAGCTGCCTTTTTTGTTTCATGATGTCAAGATCAAAAGGCATGTTTATTTGTAAATGTTTGTTTTCTCACACCTTGTGTTTCAGCAAATATAGCTAGAAGATGTCGATATTCCACACAGCCAGCTTCTTCTTGGTAGGCGTGGTTAGTCATTCTCACACTCTCTTTTTTAATTCTAAGTCTGGTTAGGCATGGCTCAACTGCTATATCATGTTTCCATAATGTGGACTGCTTATGTTGCAAAGAGTGGAAGCTCAAAAGAATTAAGTTGTGGTCACTTTCAGTTTTAGTCACCACACAAAGTTCTTTGACGTGGATTTGTAGGGCTTCTGAGGCAAAGTAATATTCCAATATTGATTCCTGTTGCTGTCTCTTCCAGGTTGGTTTTGGTAAATTTCTCATTTCCATTTCAGCACACCATTGTGCCGCTTCAAATGCACTTCCAACATTTCGTTTTTATGGGGTAGATCTAAGCAGTTGATATTCAAATCTCTGCAGATTAGAATTTTCGGTGCCACTTCCTGCTCGTAAATTTGATCTATAGAGTGTGTGATTTGATCTATGAAGATGGCTGAGTCACTGGAGCTGTGTTGCCAGTAGACGTTACATAGGTGTAGATAGTTTTGTTCATTCTCAGCTGGTCCTTCTAAAATCACCACTACCTTCTGAATGTAGGGTGATATATTGAGCACTTTCAGAATTTTATGACCAGACTTCCTTTGCACAAATGTCAATAATCCAGACGATGGCCGACCCAATTTTTTTTTTAATAGCTGGATTTAAAGCAACTTCATAACCGTCTACTGTAGGGCACTCAACCAACCATGTTTCCTGCAAACATGCTATATTCAAATTTCCCAACCAATTGGTTTGGAACAGATGAGCAAAACCAAGAGTGTTCCAGCATCCAATGGTGCACTCACTGGAAATTCCCGAGTCCTGGCATTAGCTGCGATTTTGGGCAGCCAAGGATGACGCAATCCAACTCCAGTCAGTGACTTCACTCCAAGGTTGAATTGCGCAGGGCATGACATTTTCTCCGCCCGATATTGCACCTTTATGAGCAAAGGTTATTTTGATTGGTTCTCTAGTTTCTGATGCTTGCGAGATTTCTTGTTGGCACTGTAACATATTCTTGACAGTAGGTATTTGATAATTGTGTAGATTGCTTCCAAGTTCTTTCTGACTTATCTCATTCAGTTTGTGACCCTGATTTTCCATTCTGTCTCATTTAAGGTCAGCATCAGATGAAGATTGTTTGTCTTCCAGATTCAACTTTACTTGCGATTCTGTAATATCAAAGCCCATTGATATTAAAACGGGCGCAGCATCTAATATGATATTACAAATTATGCGGGAGTCAATGTGAAGTTTTACTGCATCATTTTGATTTTCTTTAAAGAATTCGACTTTTTTTATGTCATTTGAATTAATCATACGCAGGCTCGGTACGTAGTGCAACAATTGTAGGACACTGTTCCGGTTCAAGGACAAGTCATCTTCAATGTTCTCTATGCATTACAGGCACAGACAGTACTTCATGCTTAAATGATTCTTAGCGATTTGCCTCTCATAATTTCTTTTCACGGCTGTTGTCTTGTGGCCATTAAGGTCTTCACTCGGAGTAGGTCCTCTCATCTGTGAATTGACTTGCTGATTAGTATTTCTCACTCTTTCCTCAACAGTTCTTTTGATGATGAGTCCTTTTTCCACTTCAATGCCTGTTTTCAGATCTTTGTTTATTTGTATAGGGTCTTGAGACACATTACGCTGAGGGACGGTGAGTTTGTCCCATTTATGAAAGAGCGTCACGAAAAGGCGGGCTCTGTGGTTTCTCGGGCTCTGACAACATTCTCGGGTCCGAGCAGATGGGTGGCAATATCGTACATACTCTTGCCGATTTATCTTTGGTGGAATGCAACATCACGGAAAGTTCACCAAGTTCATGAACAGCACCCTCAACCTCTTTGAACTCTTGAACTTGTTCGACCTCATCCAAATCAACATCCTCATAGACAGATAATTCCAGAAGGTCAGATGGAATATCACGGTTGTTTACATCGTTCTTTTTTGTGTCATCTTGAACCACTTGACTTATCTTCGCATTTTGAAGAACTATAGGAGTTGCCTGCGTGCACGTAGCATTTGAATTGATGGTAAATCTTACAGCTTTTCAGGCCGATTCATGGAATAATTAGCGCGGCGCAAGTGGGCAAAAACGTGCGAATCGCAGTGGAATAGCGAAAATCGCAGTGCAAGTGCGAAAATCGCACGAAAAGCAGCGCACGTCGATTCATGGAAGGCCGTGCGCGAGAAAACCAGCGGATGTGCGATAAAAAAGTGCGCGGCGCACGTTGGCGCACAGGCCATCTAACAGCGTGCGCCAGGTCACAGCGAAAATCGCACAGGCCACAGCGAAATTCGCACATAGCGCGGCGCACGCAACAAAAGTAGGCGGAACACGGGCGTAACACTCGGAATGGGGAACAACTTGCCAAAACGTGGGCGTCACGGGGGAAGTACAGGGCACAAGTGCGCGGAACGCCCACACGCTCGCCTACAACACGTATTCATGGAATAGAATAGGGGAAAAAAGCGCACGCTCAAACCAGCGCACAGGCACAAACACGACCGCCACAAGTAAGCAGGCGGTAGCGTCTCTGCGGCTGTAAGAAATGTGCGCCAAAAGGTGCGCCAACAAATAGCACCTATATACTGCCATGATGAATGTCCCATACTGTGGCCCTCCAGGAAAAATGACGTGCAAAGGGGTACCCACAAACACGGACACCCGCTGACAAAAAATACGTGTGCGTGTATACCGGGGTGCGCGGGAAGTCTCACACGCGATTTGCAGGGTACGTGCATCACAGGGGTTCGCGTGAAGTTATTCACGCGATCGGGCCTGGGGGAGCGGGCTACGTGTATTTCAGGGGTTCGCGTGAAGTTCCTCACGCGATCGGGCCTGGGGGAGCGTGCTACGTGTATTTCAGGGGTTCGCGTGAAGTTTCACACGCGATCGGGCCTGGGGGAGCGGGCTACGTGTATTACAGGGGTTCGCGTGAAGTTCCTCACGCGATCGGGCCTGGGGGAGCGTGCTACGTGTATTTCAGGGGTTCGCGTGAAGTTTCACACGCGATCGGGCCTGGGGGAGCGGGCTACGTGTATTACAGGGGTTCGCGTGAAGTTCCTCACGCGATCGGGCCTGGGGGAGCGGGCTACGTGTATTCCAGGGGTGCGCGGGAAGTTCCACACGCGAATAGCCTGGGCGCGTGTATTTCAGGGGTGCGCGGGAAGTTCCACACGCGAATAGCCTGGGCGCGTGTATTTCAGGGGTGCGCGGGAAGTTCCACACGCGAATAGGCTGGGCGCGTGTATTTCAGGGGTGCGCGGGGAGTTCCACACGCGAATAGCCTGGGTGCGTGTATTTCAGGGGTTCGCGTGAAGTTTCACACGCGATCGGGCCTGGGGGAGCGGGCTACGTGTATTACAGGGGTTTGCGTGA
Source organism: Ambystoma mexicanum (assembly GCF_040938575.1). Classification (NCBI taxonomy): domain Eukaryota; kingdom Metazoa; phylum Chordata; class Amphibia; order Caudata; family Ambystomatidae; genus Ambystoma; species Ambystoma mexicanum. Next base: position 240,722,363 of record NC_090928.1, on the reverse strand, counting down.
AGTTCCTCACGCGATCGGGCCTGGGGGAGCGTGCTACATGTATTTCAGGGGTTCGCGTGAAGTTTCACACGCGATCGGGCCTGGGGGAGCGGGCTACGTGTATTACAGGGGTTCGCGTGAAGTTCCTCACGCGATCGGGCCTGGGGGAGCGGGCTACGTGTATTCCAGGGGTGCGCGGGAAGTTCCACACGCGAATAGCCTGGGCGCGTGTATTTGAGGGGTGCGCGGGAAGTTCCACACGCGAATAGCCTGGGCGCGTGTATTTCAGGGGTGCGCGGGAAGTTCCACACGCGAATAGCCTGGGCGCGTGTATTTCAGGGGTGCGCGGGGAGTTCCACACGCGAATAGCCTGGGCGCGTGTATTTCAGGGGTGCGCGGGAAGTTCCACACGCGAATAGCCTGGGCGCGTTTATTTCAGGGGTGCGCGGGAAGTTCCACACGCGAATAGCCTGGGCGCGTGTATTCCAGGGGTGCGCCGGAAGTTCCCCACGCGAATAGCCTGGGCGCGTGTATTCGAGGGGTGCGCGGGAAGTTCCACATGCGAATAGCCTGGGCGCGTGTATTTCAGGGGTGCGCGGGAAGTTCCACACGCGAATAGCCTGGGCGCGTGTATTTCAGGGGTGCGCGGGAAGTTCCACACGCGAATAGCCTGGACGCGTGTATTTCAGGGGTGCGCGGGGAGTTCCACACGCGAATAGCCTGGGCGCGTGTATTTCAGGGGTGCGCGGGAAGTTCCACACGCGAATAGCCTGGGCGCGTGTATTTCAGGGGTGCGCGGGAAGTTTTACACGCGAATAGCCTGGGCGCGTGTATTTCAGGGGTGCGCGGGAAGTTCCACACGCGAATAGCCTGGGCGCGTGTATTTCAGGGGTGCGCGGGAAGTTTTACACGCGATTTCTGCACGGTACGTGTATTTCAGGGGTGCCGGGGAGTCCCACATGTGATTTGACAGGGGACTACCCTGCATCCCTGGTCATGTCCCGCAGGCAGCCCACCCAACATGGGCATGCCCCCCAGCAAAGGCACATGTCTCCTTGAACTAATGAACACCAACTCATGTCCCCTTGCACCCCCACCCCCCAGCACTGTGGGGCACCTGCCAGCAGGCCCCCACCCATGTCCAACTCATGTCCCCCACCACCCCCACCCCCCAGCACTGTGGGGCACCTGCCAGCAGGCCCCCACCCATGTCCAACTCATGTCTCCCACCACCCCCACCCCCCAGCCACCAGGGTCACCCTCCACCAGGCCCCCACTCATGTCACCCACCACCCCCACCCCCCAGCCACCAGGGTCACCCTCCACCAGGCCCCCACCCATGTCTCCCACCACCCCCACCCCCCAGCCACCAGGGTCACCCTCCACCAGGCCCCCACTCATGTCACCCACCACCCCCACCCCCCAGCCACCAGGGTCACCCTCCACCAGGCCCCCACTCATGTCTCCCACCACCCCCACACCCCAGCCACCAGGGGCACCCTCCACCAGGCCCCCACTCATGTCTCCCACCACCCCCACACCCCAGCAGTGCAGGGGCACCATCCACCAGGCCCCCACTCATGTCTCCCACCACCCCCACCCCCCAGCCACCAGGGGCACCCTCCACCAGGCCCCCACTCATGTCTCCCACCACCCCCACACCCCAGCAGTGCAGGGTCACCCTCCACCAGGCCCCCACTCATGTCTCCCACCACCCCCACACCCCAGCAGTGCAGGGGCAGCCTCCACCAGGCCCCCACTCATGTCACCCACCACCCCCACCCCCCAGCCACCAGGGGCACCCTCCACCAGGCCCCCACTCATGTCTCCCACCACCCCCACACCCCAGCAGTGCAGGGGCACCCTCCACCAGGCCCCCACTCATGTCTACCACCACCCCCACCCCCCCAGCCACCAGGGGCAGCCTCCACCAGGCCCCCACCCATGTCTCCCACCACCCCCACACCCCAGCCACCAGGGGCACCCTCCACCAGGCCCCCACTCATGTCTCCCATCACCCCCACACCCCAGCAGTGCAGGGGCACCCTCCACCAGGCCCCCACTCATGTCTCCCACCACCCCCACCCCCCAGCCACCAGGGGCACCCTCCACCAGGCCCCCACTCATGTCACCCACCACCCCCACCCCCCAGCCACCAGGGGCACCCTCCACCAGGCCCCCACTCATGTCTCCCACCACCCCCACACCCCAGCAGTGCAGGGGCACCCTCCACCAAGCCCCCACTCATGTCTACCACCACCCCCACCCCCCAAGCCACCAGGGGCACCCTCCACCAGGCCCCCACTCATGTCTCCCACCACCCCCACAATCCAGCAGTGCAGGGTCACCCTCCACCAGGCCCCCACTCATGTCTCCCACCACCCCCACACCCCAGCAGTGCAGGGGCAGCCTCCACCAGGCCCCCACTCATGTCACCCACCACCCCCACCCCCCAGCCACCAGGGGCACCCTCCACCAGGCCCCCACTCATGTCTCCCACCACCCCCACACCCCAGCCACCAGGGGCACCCTCCACCAGGCCCCCACTCATGTCTCCCACCACCCCCACACCCCAGCAGTGCAGGGGCACCCTCCACCAGGCCCCCACCCATGTCTCCCACCACCCCCACACCCCAGCCACCAGGGGCACACTCCACCAGGCCCCCACTCATGTCTCCCACCACCCCCACACCCCAGCAGTGCAGGGGCACCCTCCACCAGGCCCCCACTCATGTCTCCCACCACCCCCACCCCCCAGCCACCAGGGGCACCCTCCACCAGGCCCCCACTCATGTCTCCCACCACCCCCACACCCCAGCAGTGCAGGGTCACCCTCCACCAGGCCCCCACTCATGTCTCCCACCACCCCCACCCCCCAGCAGTGCAGAGGCAGCCTCCACCAGGCACCCACACATGTCCCCCTGCCCCCAGGTCCTGACGATACTCAATCATGGCAGTAATGGGCAGCATACCCAGCACAAACACCCAGGCAAGGATTGCATCCACCCACATAGTGAATGCAATTACATGATACAACCCCAATGGCAAGTCTGTAAATGAACACATGTCCGTCACACACACATACACAATGGGTGCAAGTCAATGTCAAAACCCATATCATGACATGTATGAAACCAATGAGAAAATACCACAAGTGAAAGTTAAAAAGAACATGTATTAAAGATGAAAAATAAGTAAAAAAATCAAACATACAACAATGGGGATAACAAAATAAATGGTCCATGTCCGAGAACAAATGTAAAAATAAAAAAAACAAAGTAATCCAAAAACAAATGTTGTCCAAAGCAAAATCATGTGGAAGTAAAATAATGAAAAACCATTTCCTCATGGTGAACACAATAATTAATTTAAAAAATGTTTCTTCAAAAAGCAAACTATATACACGAAAATTCCAAGGTCCATGAGCCCAACACCATAAATGAAACCTACTACTACCTAATGAAAATAAAATATACAAAAAAGTGGCCATTGTCCGAGCGGTCCAAAAAAACAAAAATTAATAAAGGAAACCTAACACTAACTAACTAAATAACTATATACAAAGGCAGCGGGCAAGTCCTGCGGCTCACTCGGTGATGTTGCTGGCCAGGGCATCATCGAACTCCATGTCGATGTCCTGGAGGCGGGACTCTGTCCTGGCCCCGAGGTCTCGCAGGGATAACCCCATGTCCAGCTCAAACTCCCTGCGAGCTTCCTCGAGGCACTCAGCCCGCCTCAACGCCCGGCGCATGGAGAACTCCGCCCTGACCATGGTGAGCCGCTCCTCTTCCGCCCGCTGCCGCTCTGCACCTATCCGCTGGACCAACTGCTCCCACACGGAAGACACCACCATCCCACGTCGAGCCTGCTGCTGCCTCCGACGCCACTGCCTCTGCCAGCACGACGGCATCCAGGCTGATGGAAACCACCGACGCCGTCGTGCACGTGCCCTACCTGATGATGCTGTCACATCTTCCACCTGCTGGGGTCCAGTTGCTGTGTTGTCCACCCCTGCTGGACCTCCGACTCCCAACTGTGGCAGGGATGGGATCCCCACCGAGCTGGCTGCATTGGTCGGGGCAGGTCCACAGGGGGCCCTGGTGGCATCTGGGCCGGAAGACGGCAAGGAGAACGACTGGTGTATAGCCTGCACAGAGGAGGAGAGGGCCGCCAGATTGGACAACACATGCAGAAAACCCCCGAACATGGCCGATCCCAATTGGGCCACGTCGGCACGGTGCACTTCGTGATGACGTGCGTCGTCCTCCCGGGAAGCACGCACGGCATCACGAATCACAGCCGTGCGCATCGCGACCCCAATCAGGACCTTCTCCACACGGCCAGGGGTTCCCACGTCCGCAGGTGGAGGGGAGTCAGGTGACATGGACATCCCCTCTACCTGCGGACGGGCCTGGGACGGGGCATCCCTGCTGGTGCATGGTGGTGCACTCACAGGGTCAGGGACAGCGACATGCACAGGCCCCTCCACGGTGACCTGTGCTGCCTCCTTCCCCTGGCCCTGGACTGCACCACTTGCACCAGCAGGGATGCCCCCACCAGGCCCCATGTGTGCCCCAGTGGCGGCCTCCTCCTCCTCTGTGCAAACCACCAACCTGGATGGCTCCTCACCGTCTCCCACCGTAGCAGGCCCCTGTGGGGGCTCACCCACCCCTTCCGCTGCAGCCGTGGGGGCATCCCCGCCGCCTTGCTCCACAGCGCCGTCTCCGCCCTCTTCTTCACTAGCCGCTGCGTAGAGGGAGACAAAGAACACAAGCATCAGGGCACTGTACAATGGTCCCCTAGACAGGAAGCAATAGCAGATGAGCACCACTGTCAAAGTAGACTTCCATCATGTCCCTCCACAACACATGGGTCAGTCCAGGCAAAACACACACAGTAACAGGCATGGTGCATGCCATGGATATTTCCATGCATGTCCAATGGACTCTTGAAACATTCAATGATATGTAACTCACATGCATCATAGCTCATGCCTATCACATGCACACACTTCACCTCAGTCACATCCATCTGGCCCCAAACACACCAAACACAGCGGATACAAGGGTAATTTGGCTGCTTCACTGAATCTGTGCATTGTCACACACATGTGTCATGCATCCATGGCATGCACAAGTCACAGACACGCAGGTCAGGCACACAGACATGGCTACCATATATGTACCTGGCATCAGCACCCATCCCTCACCCCCACCCATGTCCAGGTACAGAGACTGGCATGCTCTCATGTTCAAAATCTGCATAGGGCTCCCCATGCGGCATTTGAACACATGCAACAACCATGTGGGTCACACATCACTGGTCGCACATGCATTACCATGATGTCCCTGCACACATACATGCATACATGGCCTATGGCACACATACAGGCAAGTATCATAGAACCAGCACACCGCAACATGCCCTGTCTCACACAGTAATGCTTGGACACTTACCGATCAACTCCAGACGGGCCTCCCTCTCAAGGATCTGGGCGTGGAGCGCTGGGCGTACGCGTTCCAGGACCCTCATCTGGATGGAACTCATGCGGCCCCGGCCCCCCTCCACGAGGCGCCGGGCCTTCACAAGGGTCCTGGACCTCAAGTCCTCCCAGCGCTTCTTGATCTTCAGGACGTCGCGGGTTGCCACCCCCTCCGCGTTGATGGCAACCACACAGTCGGCCCAGATCCTCTCCCGTCCTTCCTTGCTGGCGCGGGACGATCCGAAGAGGGCATCATACTGCCCCAGGACATGCTCCACCAGGACACCAACTTCGGTGTCAGTGAAGCTGGTGCCCCTCTGCCCCTCTGGCCTGGGGTTGCCACTGGTGCCAGATGTGGAAGTGCCCGACATGGCAACCCCTGAGGCAGGTGTGGGTGGGCAACTGGGTCCTGGGGCTGGGCTGTGGAGCGATGTAATCCCAGTCGGGAGTCTTCAGTTCCAGCAGGGGTGGACACAGCAACTGGACCCCTGCAGATGGCTGATGTGCAGGCACCAAATGGCAGGGCACGGTGGCAGCAGGCAGGCAGGCAGGCAGCAGCAGATGGCACGTGGGAGGCTGCTCGGGGCACTGGGGGGCAGTAACTCGGCCTTCTGGGCAGGAGCGTGGTCTTCCGTGTGTTTTCGCGTGGCCAGCTTGATACGGAGTGATTTGGCACGTGAAAATCCTGCACGTCAGCGTGAAATCCGAGGAAAGGCCCTTAGCGCGTAAGCGCGTCAGCACGCATACGCGATTCTATTGGACCAGAGTCCCTCAGCGCGTAAGCGCGTCTGTGACGTGACCCGCACGGGTGTTCCCCACTCAGCACGTGATGACGGGGCACACGTGGAAATACTGCACGTCAGAGTGTCATCGCGTGTAATTGGACAAAAGTGCGCGTACACGCGATTGGCCTATGTACGTGTATTTCATGGGTGCGCGGGCACTTACACACGCAAGTACGTCAGCGAACCTGTATCCCGTGGTGCGTGTGAATTTCCACACGCTATTGGACTGGGAACTGGATTCCAGGGGTGCGCGGGTCACACGCTCGCCTAGAACACGCGCAAAGCATAAATTTGCGCACTTTAACAATAACAAGCTCAGACGCCAGGATGAACATACCGTTCCTAGCAGCAGTGGCAGTGGGCTACCAAAGGAGGAGGAGGAGGATAGTCAGGGCCAGAATATTCACACCCAGAACCAGCCTTTTCGGGATGCCTGATGACCAGGTGTATGGGAGGTACAGGTTTCCACCACACATTATACTGGACCTGGTGAGTGAGTGGGAGGATGACCTCACATCACCCACCCTGTGCTCCCAAGCACTCAGCCCCCTGGAGAAGGTCCTCAATGTACTGCACTTCTTAGCCACTGGATCATTTCAGCGGACAAGTGCCATAGTGGGTGGGGTGTCACAGGCCACCCAGTCACGCTGCCTACACCAGGTCTTGAACATCATGACTGCACGCCCATCAGTCCGCAGGCACATATACCTGCCCAGAACACCTGCAGAAAGGCATGCTGCCGCCCTGGATTTTTACGGTGTGGCACGATTCCCCAAAGTGCTAGGTGCCATCGACTGCACCCATGTGGCTCTACGTCCCCCCAGGGCATCTGAGCACATCTATAGGAACCGCAAGCACTGGCATTCCATCAACGTGCAGGTAGCATGTAATGCCAAGGGAATCATCACCTCAGTATATGCCAACTATCCCGGCTCCACCCACGACAGCTTCATTTACCGAATGTCCACCCTAAGCCGGGACCTAGAAGCTGGGCGGCATGGCGATACATGGCTGCTTGGTGAGTATGTATGCCACTGCACATGCATGCATGTTGGATACTGAGCAAGGTCACAACCCCACCAATGATACCAATCACCACCTCCACAGGGGACAGTGCCTACCCTCTCAGCCCCCACATGATGACGCCAATTCGGAACCCCACCACGCCACCCGAGGTAAGATATAACACAGCCCACATTACGACCCGGGGCATAGTGGAGCGCACATTCGGAGTGCTAAAGTCACGCTTTCGCTCCCTTGACCGTTCTGGCGGGCAGCTGTTATACGCTCCCCCAGTAGTGTGCAGGATCATAGTGGCAGCATGTGTCCTGCACAACGTTGCAACACGCCGGGGCCTGGCCGTGGACATGGTGGTGGCCCCACATCCCCAACCACATGCACAGCCGCTGCGCATGGGAGGGGAAAGGGCACGGGGGGAGGCAGCCCGTACACAGCTAGTGGCTAATTACTTCACATAGAAATCACACCCCTGTGGAGTGCACACTGCCCTGGCACATTCCATCTGACAATCAATGATGACTCAACCTGACACTGATCCTGAATGTCTGGAGAATGAACCGTGAATACCATATCAGCCTGAGATTGTTCACCTGGAAGTGTCACAATGTGTGCATCCCTACCCACACAGACACCACCAATGCAGTTTTGTGAAGTTACACATTCAAGCAGCTAAAATGAATACCCACTTGCAAAATGCAACAAGAGGACAGTGCCATGTACTGTATACTGTATACACAGTATTGACTACAGACTGCCCACACAGCTCATGGGAGTCCAACGTCACTGTGTAATTCACTGTCACTTGGGCACACCCTTTGCAAGCCCATGGAAACGGGAAGCAGGAGGGGTGTGTGTGACTCAAACCCAAGCATCTGAACCAAATACATTACAAGCCTGCATGTGCCCAGCCACAATGCAGCGTATGCCCACAGGAACCACGGAAGCCAACAAATCGTCCCAAAAAAATTGGGAATAAAAGAAATCAAAATAAAAATAAAAATAAGAAACAATCAAAAATGGCCATTGATGGGCCCGGGGGGGTTGGGGAGGCCACCCAGGAGGTCCGAGGACAGGATGCACACCAGAACCCACCTGCGTGGATCCTGGGAAGATAAAACACCTCCATGGGCTCATGGCCCACACGGCTACCCTATTGTGGGAGTATCACTGCTGTCGCTGTTATCACCCTGTGCAGCTGCATCCGGAGGTGGTTGTACTATGGGAGGCAGCCCACGCAAGGCCCTAGTCTGCTCCTCCATGGCTGCAAGCATGCGGGTGTGGTAGGTCTGGTTCTGGAGGATGAGTGTGCGGAGGTCCCCATGCAACAACTCACGGGATGCCCGGACCTCCGCCCTCGTTGCCTGCATCTCAGCTGAGAGCGTACGGGTGAGACGCTCCAGCTGCTGTTCTGTCCTTTGGTGTGTTGAAGCCTCAAGCTCAACAAGAGTCGTCCTGAGGTGAAGGAGCTCCTGCCTCAGGGCTTCCCTGTGGCCCTGGGACTCAATGGAGATGGCCTCCTGCAGAGTCGCCAGTGCCGCCCGCCTGTCCCTGTTGGACCCCAACATGTCCTCCCTGCGTGACTGGCAGATGGAGTCGGTTGCCTGCTCTAGTCGCTCCATCAGCCTTTCTGGGGGGACAATGGAAGTGGCCACCCTATCCATGGCCTGAGCCATCATCTCGGATGATGCAGCCTGTTGGGTTGCCATACCGTAAATGGATTGCTCCCATGCGGTATTGCCGGGTGGCGTACGGCCACCACGTCGGCGGGCACCACACCTGTCTGGGGCAAGGCGAACTGCGCCTTGCTGTGCCGGCACTGCCTGAGGCTGCAGGACTGCATTCCCCCTCTGATCTGCTGGCCCAGGAACAGGATCAGATGTCGCGGAGTGTGACCCTGCATCCGTAACCACCGAAGGCGTAGCTGCCAACACTGACATCCCCATGGAGGGTTCTGACCCTGGTGCAGGTGGGTGAGACAGAACAGAATCCCTCCCTGGAACACTCACCTGCGACGGCACGTAGGTCTCATCCGAATCAACACCTGAGTACAGCTCGGGGGAGGTGCAGCCAGAGACACCCCTTGAGAGCACGACCTGCAGCACTTGTGGGTTCTCCCCCACCACCACACCACGTCCCTCACTGGTGGTTGGTCGGCCCTCGGACCCCTCCTGGGTCTGCACCATCTCCACAACCCCAGCAGTATCAGGTGCGTCTTCCCCTGCAAAGACATGAAAACAAAGAAATGGAAACAGGCATTAGCACCATGGCACACAATGAGGGCTGAGAAGCAAGAGAACCAGTACTTGATTGACACATGTCCCACATGACTGAAACCCTCCCATGCATGCACCCTCACTGCGTATGAAGTGCAGGCAAATGGCACACACTGATGACACCAAGATGGAAGATGAACACATTTTCTGCATGCTGCCTGGCAGTGGCATCACACATTGGCCTGTGATTGCCAGGTGATACACACATGCCATCACACAGATGGCATGTACCATTGCTATTGAGTGAAGATGGAGAGGAGGGCAGCACCTATTCATTCAGTCCAGTTCCCGCATGTAATCGCTTTTCTAATTCTAACAGGTCAGATTTTTCACCTGGAGCTGCCAGTCTGAAATGGTCCAATTGCACAGGGACATGTGTGTACAAATTATATCCAGGTAACAAAGTCACTCCACTTTACCATAGCCATGTCAGACATGTGACTAGTGGACAGCGACATGCCTAGTGAAAGTGGTGGAATGCAAACAAACTGACTGAATGAACTGTGAAAAATAAGCAACTATGTTGTGGCAAGGTGACACTTCAAGGGCAACTGGCGTGCAGTTGGGCTAGATGTCTACTGTTGGCAGAAGGGATACTGCTATGGCCAAATGCAGCTGCGCAGGAAGTATTGCATGAAGCACATGGCTGACCCATACGACTCAGGCGCACACACTCTCACCTGGCACACAAACAGAAGCCCTCACACACACACCATGCACATGGATGACACACACATGCATGTGCACTCACCGGACAATGCCTCGTAATCAGCCAGATCTCCCACGCCTTGGATCTGTTCCTCCGTGACGTAGGTCCCAGCGACTGACTCATGTGGAGTGAGTTCCATGTCTACTACTGGAGACCCACCTCCAGTCACTAGAGTTGCGGCATGACTTGAGGCCAGCTTACTCTTTGCCCTGCGCTTTAGGTCATTCCAGCGCTTATAGCAATCATTGGCTGTGCGCCTCACGATTCCAAGGGCACTTACGATGTCCGCAACGGTCTGCCAGTGTGCCTGGCGTTGTGCAGGTGTGGTCTTGGATCCTGCAACAATGACCATCTCGTTGTCATGTCCGGACACATACTCGACAAGTGCATTCAGTTCGTCATCCGTGAAGCTGGGCTTCCTGGATGGGCCGGACTGTGTAGCCGTGTCTGGGGCATCAGCCTGTGCCGGACGAGCACTCTTCCTCTTCCGCTTGGAAGGTGGTGGTGATCCTGAGTGTCCTGCGCCGCTCTGGACACTAGGGGCAGGAGCCCTGGTGGACTCTGTATCAGGAGTGTGGGATTGCACACTCAGCATGGGAGTTGGTGCAGGCATTGGCTCTAGTGTGATGGTGTCAGGGGGAATGTCAGCAGCATGGACTAGGACCGACACTGTCCTGGCTGGGTGTGTGAGGGCTGGGGTGGATGGAGCCGCAGCTGCCCCTGCAGCCTCTCCGCCCTGCCTCCTTGGTGCAGCAGATGACCTTGCTGGCCCAGATGCACGTGGCATGGTGACATCAACGTGCACCAGCGCACGTGTCATAGGCCTGCTGACCTGGAAGTCAGCCATGGAGTCAGCCAGATCTGGTGCCACAATGGGCTGGTCCAACAAGGGCTGAGCATGGATGGTGTCAGCCACATCAGCCTCAACGGGAGGGGGGGGGGGATTATGGGTGCCCTTGACTGGTCCTCCACACATGGGGGGACAGGCTCACCCTGCAAGTAACGACCACGTCCCCTACCGGATCCACCACGGCCACCACTTGTGGCTCTTCCACCTTTGCCACCCTTACGGAATCCTCGCCTCCCAGCCATGGCACTGATGTAAATGTGCGTATGGGAGTGGCTGTAAACTATTGTCCTGGGCAATTGGGGGTCAAAGGGGTTGGGTACCAGATGGTAATTGTACCCTAGTGCTCTTGCAAGGCTGATTGTAACCCCTGGGGAAAGATGACGGGTCACGCTACGCACAGGAGCCCCAAAAAAGGGAGATGACGTGCACGCAACCCCTCCTAGACCACGTGTGCAGAAAGAAAAACCTGCACTACGCTGTGGCACCCAGTAACACAAGAATGAACGTATGCGTGTCACACGCAGCCTAGAATGACCTCTGAAGGGGTAGGCTACACACGGGGCAAGCACAGATGTTAGATACGTGCGTGACTCACCGTCTGCCTGGTAAACAAGCGTGTAAAAGGAGCACGTTTGGTTGGCAACACCCCCGCCAAAAGAAGATTTGTACGCTGTCTGAGGAGACAGGACAACAGTAGAAGGGAACACTGTTTGAGGGAACAGGCCCAGGTAAACCAGTAAAAGCGAAAAAAGAGAAAAAGCTGTCAGAGGTAACAGGGAATACGAACTTGAAACGCTGTGAAGTAAATCGCGTGTGAAACGACAAGAAGTACAGAATTCACCCACTCGCTCTCCACGAAAAGCACGTACAAGGAAAACGTGTTCTACACATACCTTTTATACAGGGCCACACGTCCAGCGTCACTTACGCGGCGTGTACGCGCTAGGGCCATTTCCACCAATTACACGCTTTGTCACTTCTGCGTGTAGGGACATTTCCACCAATTACACGCTTTGTCACTTCTGCGTGTAGGGCCATTTCCACCAATTACACGCTTTGTCACTTCTGCGTGTAGGGCCATTTCCACCAATCACACGCAATTACACTCTGACGTGCAGTCTTTCCACGTATGCTCTGTCATCACGTGCTGTGTGGGAAAAACCCGTGCGGGTCACGTCACAGACGCGCTTACGCGCTGAGGGCCTTTCCTCAGTTTTCACGCTGACGTGCAGGATTTTCACGTGCAAAATCACTCCGTACCAAGCTGGCCACGCCTACGCACACGGAATACCACGCTCCTGCCCGGAAGGCCGAACTACTGCCCCCCAGAGCCCCGAGCACGCTCCCACCTGCTGCTGCCTGACTGCCTGCTGCCCCTGCACTGCTGGGGGGTGGGGGTGATAGGGGACATGGGTGGGGGCCTGGTGGAGGGTGCCCCTGGTGGCTGGGGGGTGGGGGTGATAGGGGACATGAGTGGGGGCCTGGTGGAGGGTGCCCCTGGTGGCTGGGGGGTGGGGGTGATAGGGGACATGGGTGGGGGCCTGGTGGAGGGTGCCCCTGCACTGCTGGGGGGTGGGGGTGATAGGGGACATGGGTGGGGGCCTGGTGGAGGGTGCCCCTGCACTGCTGGGGGGTGGGGGTGATAGGGGACATGGGTGGGGGCCTGGTGGAGGGTGCCCCTGCACTGCTGGGGGGTGGGGGTGATAGGGGACATGGGTGGGGGCCTGGTGGAGGGTGCCCCTGGTGGCGGGGGGGTGGGGGTGATAGGGGACATGAGTGGGGGCCTGGTGGAGGGTGCCCCTGGTGGCTGGGGGGTGGGGGTGATAGGGGACATGGGTGGGGGCCTGGTGGAGGGTGCCCCTGGTGGCGGGGGGGTGGGGGTGGTGGGAGACATGAGTGGGGGCCTGGTGGAGGGTGCCCCTGCACTGCTGGGGGGTGGGGGTGATAGGGGACATGGGTGGGGGCCTGGTGGAGGGTGCCCCTGCACTGCTGGGGGGTGGGGGTGATAGGGGACATGGGTGGGGGCCTGGTGGAGGGTGCCCCTGCACTGCTGGGGGGTGGGGGTGATAGGGGACATGGGTGGGGGCCTGGTGGAGGGTGCCCCTGGTGGCGGGGGGGGTGGGGGTGATAGGGGACATGGGTGGGGGCCTGGTGGAGGGTGCCCCTGCACTGCTGGGGGGTGGGGGTGATAGGGGACATGGGTGGGGGCCTGGTGGAGGGTGCCCCTGCACTGCTGGGGGGTGGGGGTGATAGGGGACATGGGTGGGGGCTTGGTGGAGGGTGCCCCTGCACTGCTGGGGGGTGGGGGTGATAGGGGACATGGGTGGGGGCCTGGTGGAGGGTGCCCCTGGTGGCGGGGGGTGGGGGTGATAGGGGACATGAGTGGGGGCCTGGTGGAGGGTGCCCCTGGTGGCTGGGGGGTGGGGGTGATAGGGGACATGGGTGGGGGCCTGGTGGAAGGTGCCCCTGGTGGCGGGGGGGTGGGGGTGGTGGGAGACATGAGTGGGGGCCTGGTGGAGGGTGCCCCTGCACTGCTGGGGGGTGGGGGTGTTGGGAGACATGGGTGGGGGCCTGGTGGAGGGTGCCCCTGGTGGCTGGGGGGTGGGGGTGATAGGGGACATGAGTGGGGGCCTGGTGGAGGGTGCCCCTGGTGGCTGGGGGGTGGGGGTGATAGGGGACATGGGTGGGGGCCTGGTGGAGGGTGCCCCTGCACTGCTGGGGGGTGGGGGTGATAGGGGACATGGGTGGGGGCCTGGTGGAGGGTGCCCCTGCACTGCTGGGGGGTGGGGGTGATAGGGGACATGGGTGGGGGCCTGGTGGAGGGTGCCCCTGGTGGCTGGGGGGTGGGGGTGGTGGGAGACATGAGTGGGGGCCTGGTGGAGGGTGCCCCTGCACTGCTGGGGGGTGGGGGTGATAGGGGACATGGGTGGGGGCCTGGTGGAGGGTGCCCCTGCACTGCTGGGGGGTGGGGGTGATAGGGGACATAGGTGGGGGCCTGGTGGAGGGTGCCCCTGGTGGCGGGGGGGTGGGGGTGATAGGGGACATGAGTGGGGGCCTGGTGGAGGGTGCCCCTGGTGGCTGGGGGGTGGGGGTGATAGGGGACATGGGTGGGCACCTGGTGGAGGGTGCCCCTGGTGGCGGGGGGTGGGGGTGATAGGGGACATGAGTGGGGGCCTGGTGGAGGGTGCCCCTGGTGGCTGGGGGGTGGGGGTGATAGGGGACATGGGTGGGGGCCTGGTGGAGGGTGCACCTGGTGGCGGGGGGGGGTGGGGGTGATAGGGGACATGGGTGGGGGCCTGGTGGAGGGTGCCCCTGGTGGCGGGGGGGTGGGGGTGATAGGGGACATGGGTGGGGGCCTGGTGGAGGGTGCCCCTGCACTGCTGGGGGGTGGGGGTGATAGGGGACATGGGTGGGGGCCTGGTGGAGGGTGCCCCTGGTGGCTGGGGGGTGGGGGTGGTGGGAGACATGAGTGGGGGCCTGGTGGAGGGTGCCCCTGCACTGCTGGGGGGTGGGGGTGATAGGGGACATGGGTGGGGGCCTGGTGGAGGGTGCCCCTGGTGGCTGGGGGGTGGGGGTGGTGGGAGACATGAGTGGGGGCCTGGTGGAGGGTGCCCCTGCACTGCTGGGGGGTGGGGGTGATAGGGGACATGGGTGGGGGCCTGGTGGAGGGTGCCCCTGCACTGCTGGGGGGTGGGGGTGATAGGGGACATGGGTGGGGGCCTGGTGGAGGGTGCCCCTGGTGGCGGGGGAGTGGGGGTGATATGGGACATGAGTGGGGGCCTGGTGGAGGGTGCCCCTGGTGGCTGGGGGGTGGGGGTGATAGGGGACATGGGTGGGGGCCTGGTGGAGGGTGCCCCTGGTGGCGGGGGGGTGGGGGTGATAGGGGACATGAGTGGGGGCCTGGTGGAGGGTGCCCCTGGTGGCTGGGGGGTGGGGGTGATAGGGGACATGGGTGGGGGCCTGGTGGAGGTTGCCCCTGGTGGCGGGGGGGTGGGGGTGATAGGGGACATGGGTGGGGGCCTGGTGGAGGGTGCCCCTGGTGGCGGGGGGGTGGGGGTGATAGGGGACATGGGTGGGGGCCTGGTGGAGGGTGCCCCTGCACTGCTGGGGGGTGGGGGTGATAGGGGACATGGGTGGGGGCCTGGTGGAGGGTGCCCCTGGTGGCTGGGGGGTGGGGGTGGTGGGAGACATGAGTGGGGGCCTGGTGGAGGGTGCCCCTGCACTGCTGGGGGGTGGGGGTGATAGGGGACATGGGTGGGGGCTTGGTGGAGGGTGCCCCTGCACTGCTGGGGGGTGGGGGTGATAGGGGACATGGGTGGGGGCCTGGTGGAGGGTGCCCCTGGTGGCGGGGGGGTGGGGGTGATAGGGGACATGAGTGGGGGCCTGGTGGAGGGTGCCCCTGGTGGCTGGGGGGTGGGGGTGATAGGGGACATGGGTGGGGGCCTGGTGGAGGGTGCCCCTGGTGGCGGGGGGGTGGGGGTGGTGGGAGACATGAGTGGGGGCCTGGTGGAGGGTGCCCCTGCACTGCTGGGGGGTGGGGGTGTTGGGAGACATGGGTGGGGGCCTGGTGGAGGGTGCCCCTGGTGGCTGGGGGGTGGGGGTGATAGGGGACATGAGTGGGGGCCTGGTGGAGGGTGCCCCTGGTGGCTGGGGGGTGGGGGTGATAGGGGACATGGGTGGGGGCCTGGTGGAGGGTGCCCCTGCACTGCTGGGGGGTGGGGGTGATAGGGGACATGGGTGGGGGCCTGGTGGAGGGTGCCCCTGCACTGCTGGGGGGTGGGGGTGATAGGGGACATGGGTGGGGGCCTGGTGGAGGGTGCCCCTGGTGGCTGGGGGGTGGGGGTGGTGGGAGACATGAGTGGGGGCCTGGTGGAGGGTGCCCCTGCACTGCTGGGGGGTGGGGGTGATAGGGGACATGGGTGGGGGCCTGGTGGAGGGTGCCCCTGCACTGCTGGGGGGTGGGGGTGATAGGGGACATAGGTGGGGGCCTGGTGGAGGGTGCCCCTGGTGGCGGGGGGGTGGGGGTGATAGGGGACATGAGTGGGGGCCTGGTGGAGGGTGCCCCTGGTGGCTGGGGGGTGGGGGTGATAGGGGACATGGGTGGGCACCTGGTGGAGGGTGCCCCTGGTGGCGGGGGGTGGGGGTGATAGGGGACATGAGTGGGGGCCTGGTGGAGGGTGCACCTGGTGGCTGGGGGGTGGGGGTGATAGGGGACATGGGTGGGGGCCTGGTGGAGGGTGCCCCTGGTGGCGGGGGGGTGGGGGTGATAGGGGACATGGGTGGGGGCCTGGTGGAGGGTGCCCCTGGTGGCGGGGGGGTGGGGGTGATAGGGGACATGGGTGGGGGCCTGGTGGAGGGTGCCCCTGCACTGCTAGGGGGTGGGGGTGATAGGGGACATGGGTGGGGGCCTGGTGGAGGGTGCCCCTGGTGGCTGGGGGGTGGGGGTGGTGGGAGACATGAGTGGGGGCCTGGTGGAGGGTGCCCCTGCACTGCTGGGGGGTGGGGGTGATAGGGGACATGGGTGGGGGCCTGGTGGAGGGTGCCCCTGGTGGCTGGGGGGTGGGGGTGGTGGGAGACATGAGTGGGGGCCTGGTGGAGGGTGCCCCTGCACTGCTGGGGGGTGGGGGTGATAGGGGACATGGGTGGGGGCCTGGTGGAGGGTGCCCCTGCACTGCTGGGGGGTGGGGGTGATAGGGGACATGGGTGGGGGCCTGGTGGAGGGTGCCCCTGGTGGCGGGGGAGTGGGGGTGATAGGGGACATGAGTGGGGGCCTGGTGGAGGGTGCCCCTGGTGGCTGGGGGGTGGGGGTGATAGGGGACATGGGTGGGGGCCTGGTGGAGGGTGCCCCTGGTGGCGGGGGGGTGGGGGTGATAGGGGACATGAGTGGGGGCCTGGTGGAGGGTTCCCCTGGTGGCTGGGGGGTGGGGGTGATAGGGGACATGGGTGGGGGCCTGGTGGAGGTTGCCCCTGGTGGCGGGGGTGGGGGTGATAGGGGACATGGGTGGGGGCCTGGTGGAGGGTGCCCCTGGTGGCGGGGGGGTGGGGGTGATAGGGGACATGGGTGGGGGCCTGGTGGAGGGTGCCCCTGCACTGCTGGGGGGTGGGGGTGATAGGGGACATGGGTGGGGGCCTGGTGGAGGGTGCCCCTGGTGGCTGGGGGGTGGGGGTGGTGGGAGACATGAGTGGGGGCCTGGTGGAGGGTGCCCCTGCACTGCTGGGGGGTGGGGGTGATAGGGGACATGGGTGGGGGCCTGGTGGAGGGTGCCCCTGGTGGCTGGGGGGTGGGGGTGGTGGGAGACATGAGTGGGGGCCTGGTGGAGGGTGCCCCTGCACTGCTGGGGGGTGGGGGTGTTGGGAGACATGGGTGGGGGCCTGGTGGAGGGTGCCCCTGGTGGCTGGGGGGTGGGGGTGATAGGGGACATGGGTGGGGGCCTGGTGGAGGGTGCCCCTGGTGGCTGGGGGGTGGGGGTGGTGGGAGACATGAGTGGGGGCCTGGTGGAGGGTGCCCCTGCACTGCTGGGGGGTGGGGGTGTTGGGAGACATGGGTGGGGGCCTGGTGGAGGGTGCCCCTGGTGGCTGGGGGGTGGGGGTGATAGGGGACATGTGTGGGGGCCTGGTGGAGGGTGCCCCTGCACTGCTGGGGGGTGGGGGTGCAGGGGGACATGAGCAGGTGTGCAGGGTAGTCCCCTGTTTTGTGGGCTGCCTGCAGGGGCCGTGGAGGGTGTACAGGGAACACCTGTGAGGACCCACCCAGCCTAATTGCGTGTGATAATTCCCGCACACCCCTGTAATACACGTACCTGGCCAAATCGCGTGTGATAATTCCCGCGCACCCCTGTAATACACGTACCTGGCCAAATCGCATGTGAGAATTCCCGCGCACCCCTGTAATACACGTACCCAGCCGAATCGCGTGTAGAACTTCCCGCACACCCCTGTAATACACGTACCCTGGCCAATCGCGTGTAGAACTTCCCACGCACCCCTGTAATACATGTAGCAAGCCAAATCGCGTGTGATAATTCCCGCGCACCCCTGTAATTCACGTACCCTGGCCAATCGCGTGTAGAACTTCCCACGCACCCCTGTAATACACGTACCAGGCCAAATCGCGTGTGATTATTCCCGCGCACCCCTGTAATACACGTACCCAGCCGAATCGCGTGTACAACTTCCCGCACACCCCTGTAATACACGTACCTGGCCAAATCGCATGTGAGAATTCCCGCGCACCCCTGTAATACACGTACCCTGGCCAATCGCGTGTATAACTTCCCACGCACCCCTGTAATACACGTACCAGGCCAAATCGCGTGTGATAATTCCCGCGCACCCCTGTAATACACGTACATGGCCAAATCGCATGTGAGAATTACCGCGCACCCCTGTAATACACGTACCCAGCCGAATCGCGTGTAGAACTTCCCGCACACCCCTGTAATACACGTACCCTGGCCAACCGCGTGTAGTACTTCCCGCGTACCCCTGTAGTACACGTACCCTGGCTAATCGCGTGTATGACTTCACGCGTACCCCTGATATGCACGTTACCCGCTTTGCGTTCCTTGTTTGGCAGCCCTGTAGACTGGTCCAGGGTTAGCGCAGCCCTTTGCGATGATTTAGCGATTTTGATGGCTTTTCCTTGCGCAAGGGCGTTCTTGGGGGCGTTACTGGCGCTGCTGCAGGGTCGCTGCGATACTCTGCGCCACGGCTGGTTTGGGAGCCTGAAATCCATGAATACGCTGTGCGCGGAAATCGGTTTTAGCGCACGTGCCTGGCGCAGGCATTCGCACGCGGACACTCTGCGCCAGCCGCTTGCGACACTTTTCTGCGAAATTCTATGAATTACCCTGTTTATATTTCTAAGGAATTTTCTCGATTTGTTACCTATCCGAGCTCTGTTCCCTTTTTGGTTTTTAGATTTTTTACTTGGAAGTGGTTTTGGTTGTGCCGCTTTGGCAACTTCTTTTTGCAGCGCTTTAAAGATCGAAAACACATCTTCAGTGGTGTTTATGTCTGAATGAGGAGGCAGCACAGGGCTCACAAGATCTATGGCGCGGCCTCTAAGATCAGCTGATGTTGAGTGCATCTGGGAATCACCATTTGTGTTGTTTCCTATGCTTTGAGCACTTTCTACTGCTGTAGCAAAGGATGTAATTTCAGCACATGGCTCGGTTGTTCTTTCGAGTGGATTTTCCCCCAAAAGGTCATTCAGACCATTCAGGGAAGTGAGTGTATGTGAATTTGCTTCACGGGCAACTTCTCCAAATTCAGTGTTATTTATTAGTTGCTCATCCATTGCAACTGGAGTGTCCATTGTTATTTGACCTGCTCTCAGGTTCTGACCTGTTTGTTTGAGTACAGTCAAGGCCTCTGCAGACCTTTCAATAGGTACTTTAGTAACAGCCTCGTTGTTTAAAGCCTTGACTACTGGTCGTACCCCAGAGGATTCACAGTCATGGACACCGGAGTCCGCTCTAAGTTTAGGACTTAGCCCCTCATGGACAGGATATCTTTGTTGCCTTAATAAGATGAGAGCTTCTTTGGCCACTCCAGCTAGAAGCTTCTTATCATCACTGTTCATTTGCTTTTGGTCTACTAAGGTTGCCAAAGAGCTGTCAATTTTATTTGTTGATTCGTAAAACATTTCTTGGAGAAGTTGTTATCATATTCCAGGTTGACTACATTAAAATTCATCAAGGCGACTAACGTAGTTAAATCATTCAGGCTGTCCTTCACTTGCTCATACAACTTAATGAACGGACTCATAGACAAAGTCAATGTGGATATTAAAGTTGGTTGCAAGTCTCGCATGATGGAAGTGAGCAGCTCATCTTGATTTACTGGCCTTTCTGTTATGTGCGTCTTGGGACGGCGCTGTAATCTACGAATTTTCAGATATTCTCGTTCTACGAAGGATAAGTTAGTTGAAGAATCATCAGAACTGGACTCTTTTTCACTAGTTGAACGGCTCCTGTTTATGTTTAAAGTTGTAGATTTCTGAACCAGATCTTCAATATTTTGAGTAGGCAATTGAGTATTTTTTAACTTCTGTGCTCTTATTTGTGAGCAGATAATGCCTGTGGAATCGCTATTATCGATCCTTCTACGCTTTAAAGGGACGGCACGTCCCATGATATCTTGTGCACTATTTGTTTTGTGTTGATCACTGCCGAATTCTAGCACAGCCTTATTACTACAATCATTCATTGGCTCGTCTGATTTTGAAGCAATACGCGCCAGATTTATTTCCGTTATATCCTGTAAAAGCTTGTTGACGACCACAAGAGAGTTTAAACTTCGTGTTACATTCGCAACATTGTGAGAAAGTTCATTAGGCTCCACTATGGAAATTGTATCCGTGGTTTGCCACACTTTGGGCATCATTTGGACATAGCTTGTGTTATCAATCGATGGATCCAACCCCAAAGTTATTCCGCTTACATCATGAACCTCTTGAGTCTTACTGCAGTATGCGTCATGCGCACTATTAATGGCTGGAGCATCATGTACAGGCTCCCTCATTTTGGCATCTACTTGCTCACTAAACAAGGGGATAGTGTTTGGCTCAAGATTTTTTGTCCATAAAGTACAGGTTCTGTTGGAATTTCAGTGTGCAATGGATGTGTATGCAATCCGTTAATCTGTTCAGAGTGCGAGGTTGATAAGGCAACATCCGGAAATTTAAAGTGTGTTCCAGACTTAAGCACCCTGCATTCAATTGCGTTTGAGTGTACTTCTAAATTACAAGCCGTTCGATCTTGCGTGAAATCTGTGGTCCTTTCATTTGCAGAGAAGTAAGGAGTCGCTTGTGTATTGCGCTCCATTTCTCTGCCCATCGGCATTAGTTTAGACCACGCATGCGCGGCCAGGACAGCCAGGGCCGGAACAGCCCTCTCAACAACCGCCGCTTGAAGCCCAGCGCACGGAGCCCCTCCCGGCGAAGCCCCACCGGCGGTGGAGCCCAAGACACCCGCGAGGACTGTCCCCGTGGGCGCAACAGCATGCGACCCCACGGGCGCTCCCCGCTCCACCTCAGGCAACACGCCCCCCCGACGCCAACCACCGTCCCACAGTGACTGTGCCGCGGAGCTCCAGCAGGGCCCAGATGGAGCAAGGACACGGCGCCACTCGGCACCGCGCACCTAGAAGGTAAGGTGCTATGCGGGGGCTGTATAGTTCCTCTGGCCCTGTAGGTCGTAGTGTTCTGGGGGGAGAGGACTCATCAGTAGATTCCCCAACTGTTATGTTGTCGTGGGCAAACAAAGCATGTCCATTAAATGAGTTACTGGGCGGCAACTGCGTGTTTCCAGAGAGAACATGATTTTGGAAATATAGATATGCTTCCCCCTTTGCAACTGTTAGTCAAGTAGCTAATATCATTGGTTGTTCTTACTTGGGTGTCCTGAACTGCTTCCAGTCTAGGTACAGCTTCAATCCCTCGGCGTAGATGCAATCACATCAAGGGATGTTGAGCTCCAGGTACTCACCCTTTTGGACCAGGCAGTGGCTCCGCCATTATTCCAGCCACACCACCACACCTCCAATGACTCTCAAGACTCAGCTGATTCCGCAGAGAGTCTTGGGTCTTATGGTCCAGGTAGCAATAGGCTCCGCCTCCGAGCAACAGCAATGGAAAAGTTCCTCAGTCAGCAGAGCAACAGGGAAATTGGGAAAGACTCTCAAGACTCAGCTGACTCCGCGTCCACTCCGCGGAGAGTCTTGGGTCTTATGGTCCAGGTAGCAATAGGCTCTGCCTCCGAGCAGCAGCAATGGAAAAGTTCCTCAGTCAGCAGAGCAACAGGGAAATTGGGAAAGACTCCCAAGACTCAGCTGACTCCGCGTCCGCTCCGCAGAGAGTCTTGGGTTTTATGATCCAGGTAGCAATAGGCTCCGCCTCTAAGCAACAGCAATGGAAAAGTTCCTCAGTCAGCAGAGCAACAGGGAAATTGGGAAAGACTCTCAAGACTCAGCTGACTCCCATGTGGTATTCACTGAGTGATTTTTTTTGTCTCCTTTCCATATGATTAGTATATCATCAATATATCGACTCCAGTAGATAACCTGGTTGAGGTTGCTGAATGATTGGTGTTGCCACACATGGTGTAATTCAAAATAACCCATATATAGATTGGCATATGGGGGCAAATGTCGCCCCATGGCTGTTCCATATTTCTATTTCAATATGTCTCCATTGAAAAGAAAGATGTTGTTGTTGAGCGTGAAGTTCGGAATCTCTAGTATCATTTCATTTTGTTTTTTGTAGGAGATGAATCTTGTCTCTAGAAACTCTTAAGTTGTTTCTAGTCCTTTTTGGTGAAGTATACTAGTATAGGGACTGGTAACATCAAAGGTCACAAGTCTGAAATCTGATTCCCATTCTATTAGTTTCAGTTGGTTTATGACATCTGTGGTATCTTTGATAAATGAAGCAAGGTTGGACGCCAGTGGTTGCAGATGTTTATTGATATATGATGAAATAGGTTCCGTTAGTGACCCGATGCTGTTTATAATGGGTCTGCTGGATGGTAAGTGCTGGTATTCCTTATGTATTTTTGGCACAAAATAGATGCTTGCTATCACTGGATGTTGGTTATTCATATAGTTATATTCATCTTCTGTTATGAGTTGTTCTGCCAGATAATGTGTGTTAAGCAAATGCCATTCCGTAATGAGTTCTGGCAGAGGATTCTTAGTTAGTTTTTCATAGGTCTGTTTGTCACCCAAATGTTTTGCTGCTATTTTGATATAAGTCAGATGTGTTCAGTAATACAATTTTCCCCCTTTGTCAGCTTGTTTTATTGTGATTGAGTTGTCATTTTGACGTTCCTGTAAGGATGTTCTTTCTTTGCTGGTCAAATTGTGGTGAACATTTTTTGATTTAGAAGATTTAAGGTACAATTGTCTCAGGTCATTTGAGACAGCTTTTTCAAATATGTCTATGACATTGTCAGTGTACAGTTGAGGATAGAAAGTTGATTTTTGTTTCAAGGTGGTGGCTTCACTAAGATCCATGGTGATACCTAAATCTTCTGTAAAGGATTCCAAGGTGTGTATATTGATGTCTTCAGGCATATTTAAGAGATTTACTGTTAGTAAGGAGTGGGCTATTGTTAGGTCTAAAGGAACAGGTTCATCTTCTATTTCCTTTTTTTTTATCCAGTAGCAAAATACTTTTTCAGTTTAAGATTCCTGCTGAATCTAAAAAGATCAACTCTTGTTTCAAAAAAATCAATTTTCTGTGTTGGACAAAAGGATAGACCTTTGCTTAATGCAGAGCATAGTGTTGGCGAGCATTCTTTGTTGGATAGATTGAGACTTAATTCTTCTTTTTCCTTTGCTCTTTTGATCTTGTCTTGACTCTGTTTGAGGATTCGTCTTCTTCTGATGCTGCCTCTGCCTCGTCTGCCCCTTTTGATGGGCCACCATTTGCGGGTATGTTTATTCTGTTCAGTGGATGATTGGTTTTCCATTGTTTGTGTTTGCGATATTCTTCTAAAAAAGAATATGCCGTTGTTTCCGATCTTTCTAGTTGAGCAGTCGCATTTTGAGATTCCTATTCTCCATTACTACTTTGTTCTGTCTCTGAGGATTGTGGTGACTGAGTAGTTTTGGTAGTTTGTGTGTTGGGTTGTTTCGTTGTAGGGGTGAATCCTTTGGATTTTCTATTGGTTGGTTTTTGGAAGGTGTAGACTCTTTTAAACTTGTAGTCCATCTCATCCCTGTGAAAAGTTTGTTGTTTCTGAATTTTGATTTCCTGTTCGAATTTTTCTAAGTAATCATCTAAGATTTGGTAGTTCTTAAAGGTAGCTAACCCTAAATCTAACCCTAACCATAGCCCCAACCCTAACCCTAATCTAACCCTTAATCTAACCCTAGCCCCAACCCTAACCCCTAACCCTAATCCAATATAACCCATTTTCGATGGAGCCATCGAATTATAGACAACGAAATGGTCATTCAATGGAATGGCATTTCAATGCTTATAATTCGATGGATTGGCGTTAGATGCAATAGCATTACGGATTGACCAGATACCCTCTCCAAACTTAAACCACAGAAAGAAGCAGCACCGTCGCAGAAACGGTACGCCTGGGGAGGGCGCATTTGAAGCTAAGTGCTTGTGCTTGCCGCTACACTAAATGTTATGAAGAGGCCTCGTGGGAAGGGGGGGGCGAAACTTGGAATGGGATTGGGTGATCCACATGGGGCAAACCTGAGGGCAACTTGTGGTCCAACTCTCGGGACTTCGATTCGAGGGGGGCTAGAGGCCAATTGACCCTGACTATCAGTTGGGGGTGGAATTGGAGAAGGGGCAAGATCCGGGCAAGTCAGGTCGGCAGAGAAGGGGGCTCAACCAGAAGGTGGGAGGTCCCGGGGGGGGGAGCTCGCATCCACATGGGGAGATGTGCAAACAGGGCAGAATTGCGTAAGTCAACATGGCGGGTCGGGATAACCTAAAGATAACATTCCTGAATGTCAATGGCCTAAATTCCCCAATAAAAAGGAAATAAATAGAGAGATACCTTAGACAAGAACACCAGGATGTTGTCACGTTGCAAAAAACTCACATCCATACCCGGGATAGAGGTAGAATACAATTTTAGGGGTACTCAAGAATCCTTCAGGCCACGGAACTCAACAAAAAGTGTGGGGTCCTTCTAGCTTTGAAAAATTGCCTGGATTTGACTATCACAGGAATGGAATCAGACGTTCCGGGGAGATACCTGGCATTAGCACTGGAGGGGAAGGAGAGGTATACACAGTAGCGACAGTTTATGCACCTAACATGGGACAAGACACCTTTGTCCAGACAGACCGGACGAGGCTCGAGAGGTTTGCGAAATCCCCCAATCATACTAACAGTGGACTTCAATATGGCATGGGATCCCACCAAAGACAGGAGTAGCAGCACGGCAGGTCCACAGGTGCGACCATCAGAGGAACTCAAGGGGAAAATCCACAATCTGGCGCTGGTAGACACGTGGAGGGAAATAGAAGGGGACAAGGAAGGATACACCTTCTACTCGCACGCACACCGCACACACTCTAGAATTGATTACATCTGGGTTTCAAGTGCTTTGCTGGGAAGAGCGGAAGGCATCACACTCAGCACCATAATACTCTCAGATCACGCCTCAGATCATGCCCCAATAACCCTCAATTTAGAAAGGAACCAGTGCCCATCTGGCCTGTGGAGGTGGCGCTACCTGACTTCCCTCTTTAAGGACGAACTGGTCCGGGAAGTGGAAGATGAAATTGAAGCCTTCTTTGAGTCCAACAAAATCGAGGAGAAGGCACTGCAGGTCAGATGGAACGCTTTGAAAGCGGTGTTAAGAGGGAGAATTATAGCGATCAAAGCAAGAAGGGACAGGGAACTGAGGCTGGAAGAGGCCAGCTTGGAAGACAAATTAAAGGAGATAATGGCCAAGATGCGGACAGCTCAGACTCCAGCCATTAAACAGGCATATAGGGCTACATGGGGACAATTAGATTTAATACAGACAAGGGCGGCGGAATGTAACCTACTACACCTCAGGCAAAAATACTATATTAAAGCAAATAAGTCTGATTGACTACGAGCAGTGGAAGGACTAGTTCCAACAAAAGCGATATCAAAAGAGCATTGGTCCAGTTTTAATCCACCCTTAGCTCAGACAACCCATCAGCAGCTCTTCAGCAAAACTACTTAGATAATATAGATCTAGTGCGAATGACCGAGAAGGAGAGGGAAATGCTACAACAGGACATAACCAGAGACAAGGTCAGAGCCGCCATTAAGTGTCCTTGCCTACTAACAAATCCCCAGGACCAGATGGCTATGTGCAGAGTTCTACAAAACCCACAAGGAAACACTACTTACCCACCTCACAATACTCTTTAACCAAATTGGCAAGGAAAGGGCCATTACCAAATCTATAGAGGAGGCGAAAGTAATCCTCATAAAAAAAAAAAGACAAGGACCCCACAGACTGCGGCTCCTACCGCCCAATTGCGCTGATAAATGTCAACGCCAAGATCCACTCGAAAATCCTGGCAACAAGGCTTGACCAGATCATCCCCAAAATAGTCCAACCCGATCAAGCAGGTTTCGTTAGAGGCCGGCAGACTGGTGACAATGTCAGGAGAGTCGTGCATCTGATTGAAAAGTCCCACAAGAGAGGAATTCTTTCTCTCATCATGGCGGTGGATGCAGAGAAAGCTTTTGATCGGGTAGAGTGGGGATTCCTCTTTGCAACTATGCACAGGATGGCGTTCGGACCCAAGTTTGTGGGCCGAGTGA
The DNA here is from genome assembly GCF_040938575.1 of Ambystoma mexicanum. Classification (NCBI taxonomy): domain Eukaryota; kingdom Metazoa; phylum Chordata; class Amphibia; order Caudata; family Ambystomatidae; genus Ambystoma; species Ambystoma mexicanum. Next base: position 240,695,982 of record NC_090928.1, on the reverse strand, counting down.
GGGCAAACTATCAGCAGTCAATTCTCCGCCTCACCATCAATGGGCAAATCTCGGAACCAGTGGCAGTCAGGCAAGGAACCAAGCAGGGGTGTCCACTATCCCCCATCCTGTATGCATTACACCTAGAACCCTTCCTTGCAGCGGTGAGATCTAACGAGGACATAGTCGGAATCACTTTCACTGGTAGACCCCACAAGATCGCTGCATTTGCGGACGATATGCTTTTGACGCTAACCTAACCTGAGATTTCTCTGGGGGCGACAGAAAGGGAACTTGCCCGATTCGGGTCGGTGGGGGGCTTAAAATAAATGCTTCCAAGAGCGAAATTCTCAATCTTACTCTCCCAATTGAGGCTACTCTAGAGCTCAAAAAGACCTCAATTACCTATCTGCGTATTAAACTGGCCAAATCAGCCGAATGCCTATACCAAGCAAACTATCCACTCCTGTTGGAGAAGCTCAAATCCAAAATGATTGACTGGGGCCCGCTAGCTATAACGTGGCTAGGGCGCATAAACATCTTAAAAATAGTGGGATTGCCACAGCTGCTTTATTACTTCGCAGCCCTCCCAATTCACGACCCTGCGGCTCTATTCAGCACCCTACAACAAATGACCAGTAAATGTGTGTGGAACAATAAACCCCAGAGAGAGGCCGCCAAACTGATGAAAGCCCCCACGGCTCAAGGGGGCATGGGGCAGCTGGATTTTAGAGCCTACTACAGGGCTGCCCAGATGAGAGTTGTCCGGGACTGGCAAAAGGATGACCGAGGGAAGATCTGGGGACCCACAGACTGAGCGGTCGCAGGGGAGGATCTGTAGGGAATCCTATGGAAACCAAAGGGGACAGACCACTGTGAATGTACGGTAGCTACGTCCTTTTGGTAGTTGGCCACACGTGGGATGAAGCAGTGAAAACCGCTCACATCACAACATGTCCTCACCTTACACACCCCTCTTCAACAATCAGCAATTCACCCTGGGTCATAAAACATCTACATTTGAGGCATGGCAACAGGGGGGATGCCGGAAAGTCCAAGATATGTTCAGTGGAGATCAGGTGAAGCATTTTGAACAATGTAAAACAGACTTTGCCGTATGGGAAAGGGAAAGGTATAGTTACGCCCAATTGAGGCACTGGCTGCACCACCCCACCATGAAACAAGCAGGAACTCGCCAACTAACCCCATTTGAAAAATAACTGCATGTCAAAACAGGCAGCTTGCTTAGACAGTGCAGATGGCTGGCCCCATCACATACAAGAATACATGTCGATGAATGCACATTACTTTCTAGATGCCCAAGTTCTGCAAAATGCACTTTGCATCATATAGTACAGATGCACCTCAAGGCTACCTTTTCAGGAATGCACAGTTTATCCAGCTCAGAGCGCCTTCCCAAAAGGGCTACCTGTACCAGGATGTAGTGTGGCACACTCAGTACTCAATAAGCACACTAGAATGCACTCTGCCACACTTAAGGTGGGCGCCCTAGCAGAACCACTTACAACAGAATGCCCCCCTCCCCCATACGGAGGTGCTCCCCCTCCAGCAAGATTACATGTGCCAGAATGCACTTCGGGTAACAGTATAGCGGACACAATGAAGAGCGACATACTCCAGAATAAACACTGGGTGGACCCTGCAAGTGTCAAGAAAAAATCGACATCTGCCCTATGTCTACTAAGAAGAAGCTGGGTGGTGTGCCAACTATTTACAAAGATGTTTTTATTAAGGATGTGCAACAAAATTCAACAGAAACCCTCGGGAGTAATTCGTACATTGATTAACACCAGAAGATGGTGTCTTCCCCAAAGACATAGGCCCTCATTCCGAGTAGGGCGGTAAGTATAGGCGATTACCGGCATGGCGTAGAGAGCGTGTCCGTGCTGGCACAAGACCGTAAAAACTGGCCTATTCCGACTCCGCGTGCACGCGCTTTGCGCCATGCCGGTAACGCACCTCACCGCCATGTCGTAAAAGGGCCCCAAACGCCCTTTCCGGCAACACGCGCCGTACATAACACTACCGACATAGAGAATTTAGCGGTAACCGTAAATAGCGGTCACCGCTATTTACGGTCACCGTTGAAAAACGGAACCGTAAAAAACGTCATCGCACAGGAACGGGATGGAGCACGGCGGCCATCTTTAAAATCACAATCCATTGCCATCCTCTCCATACCAGACCCCCAGCCATACAGTGATCAGAGAAATAGGCTTTGGAGACCAGCATCATGCCCAAAGCATTAAAAAAGGGTGCTGCACGCATAAGAAAGGAGCGCTTTACCCAGGATGAGCTCCAGGTACTGGTCGACACTCTGCACGAACATGCAGACACTGTATTCAGCAGTGATATGCGGAGGCCCACCGTCGTCAGGAAGAAAGAGATCTGGGCCTTGGTGGCACAGAGGGTGAGTGCCGTGGGAAACACCCCCTGCACCACCAAGGACTGCAGGAAACGTTGGGATGACCTCCGTCTCAGGGTGCGGACCATCCTCTCGGCAAACCGAAGTCAGGCTCTGGAGACAGGAGGGGGGCCAGGTTCCCCCATCAAAATGAGGCCGTGGGAGGAAACGTGTGCGGCCATGATGGGCACAGAAGCCATAGAAGGTGTTGGAGAAATGGATTGCGGTGCAGCGTCATCCACTGATGGAGGTGAGTGTCATGAGTCAAGACAGAACATGCATTCCTAACGTAAGTCACTGCCAAGGGCTGGGCAAGGTGTCACGTCATGGTTGGGCAACCCCCCCCTCCCCACAATGAAATCATGCCGTAACAAGTAGAACCCAGGCCGATGTCAGGTGCAAGTCTGTAACCCATATGGTTTAAATGTAAGGGTACCTGGCAAAGCCCTGAAAGACCCAGGTAGGTAAACTTGAATGAACAAAACACAATTTTTCAGGGTGAGAGGTCCCTCTACTCCCAAATCTCAGAATGTATACATGTGACTACATATACATTGTTTCACAATGGTATATTTTAATAATCTTGAGATAGAGTACCAAGGGGTATTCTGAAGAAACAATACAAATGAGTATGATCACGTGAAAAGAGGATCTTAATGTACAAACATACAACAGCACAAAATTATTATCGGAGCAGTTGTGCAATGAAGACAGAAATCAACAATCATTAACATAATATAAAAAGATCACAATAACAACAGTGTTTGAACTGTACACTGTTCATGTGAAGTCGTTGACACAACAGTGTTTCGGCCTAAAACAGCTGTAAAGTGCAGCTAGTTGAGCAGGCCTTCACCAGGAAAGCACCGGGGCCAGTACCTCCAGGGGCAGAGTCAGGGGCCGCTGCATACCTGCAAGCAGGAAGACAACACAGGCAACACCACCTGCTCCAGCAACCCCCATGGAGGGTGCACAACCCCCACCCGCACCCCTACCCATGCCTGCTGTGCCGCTGGACACATGTCCCACGCTGCACTCTGAGGAGTCCAGTGTGGCTGGTGAGAATGCAGCCATGTGCCTCCTCGATGTGCCAGACAGCCCCCCATCAATATCGGGAGCCAACGTGGAGGACACCATTGACATTGGCCATACCCCTGACACACCATCATACAGCCAGGTGGCACACAGAGACTCTGGGGAGAGTGAAACCCCGGGGCTCACAGGGTAAGGAGTACAACCTGCCTGTCCTGTATCTACTTCCCCTGCAGAATCTCTGCGAAGGCCTGCAGGCCCAATACGAAGCCTGCCAAGCACATCGGCCACATCGGCCATGGATGTAGTGCGCTCCCAGCATCTCACAGGCCTCATTGAGGAGTTCATCAGGGACAATCGCGAATCAAGGGTGGAGTGGCGCAATGACCTTCAGGCTCTGGGCGAGGTGATCACAGCGAACACAAACCGGCTCTGCGACGTCCTTGGGCGGATCGCAGATGCCCTGGAAGCAGCACACCCCACACCACAGCCCCAGCAGGAGGAGCCACCTTCACAAAGCTCCTCCACCCAGACCAGCCCGGTCCGTCGTTCACTGCGTACATTGCGCTGCCACGACATGGATCCCCCTGGCTCTGGGAGTGCACATTGACCATCCCGGCACACACATGTGGCCTATGTTGCCCCAATTGAACTATTGTGGGGTGGTTGTGGGGGGAGGTGGAGGGGGTGAAGGTGTGTATGGGAGTTGTGGGGGAGGGGGAAAGGGGTGAGGGTTTGTGTGGGAGTTGGGGGGGGGAGGGTGTGTGTGGGAGTTGGGGGGGAGCGGGAGGGGGGAGGGTGTGTGTGGGAGTTGGGGGGGAGGGGGAGGGGGGTGGTGGTGTAGGTTTTGTTGTACACATTAGAACTTTATCATTCAATACACCGGTTGATCATCCAAAAAAAAAGAGTGGACATTGATCATTGTGCATGTGTCTTTTAATGTTCCACAGTGCATGGTGTACATGTATCCCCACACCCAGTGCCTGATGTCCTGTCATCCTCACAACCTCAGCTGTCTAGTGAGTCCGAAATATTGTCCGATCAATGATTGCCGCACGGCACGTCCCTCCTGTGCATCGGCACCGTGATGCTGTCCTGCCGTTCCTTCATCCTCCCCCTCATCATCATCTGGTGGTAGCAGTTCCACGTCAGGGGGCTGTGGCACATTCCGACGGATGCACATGTTGTGCAGCATTACACATGACATGGTGATCTTGGACACCTTCTCGTGGCTGTAGATGAGTGCCCCACCCGACCAGCTGAGGCAGCGAAATCGCGCCTTCAACAGGCCGAAGGTCTGCTCTATCACCACCCGTGTACCGGTATGGGATCTGTTGTAGTCCTCCTCGTGCCTGTTCTGTGGGTTGCGGACCAGGGTCATGAGCCACGGCTTCAAAGGGTAGCCAGCATCACCTGCATAAGGGTGGAATGAAGGTAAGTGTTTGTAAATTCATGGTGGAGAACTGTACTAGTCTTACATGTCAGCAGGTGATTACTGGCCAAACCCACATGTCCCAGGATGCATTCACCCCATTACTGGCCCGGCTATGTGTCCTGTGCAATGGAATGATGGAGGGGGTAGCTTCTTCGTGATGGGTTATGGTGTGCACTCACGTATTGTTGCATGTGCATCGTATATGCATGCAACAGTGTTGGACTGCATTCATTGATATGTTGTGCAAGTTTTGGTGACAGGGGGGGGTTGCCTGTAGTTAGTAGCATACTCATCATTCTGCACTGATCTGTGCCATGGTAACTTGCAGCAATCCTATGGGTGTGCAGGACCAGTCACATGCTGTAGGATCCCTGTTGGACTCACTTCTATGCACTCCCAGGGATGACTGTCCTGTGTGGTGAGATGCAGGAGTCTGCGACATGGTGCTATTGCACTGCATGGTGCAGGATGCCCTTACGGTGTGTAAAGTCCGCCAATGAGTGTGGCATGTGTTGTGGTATTTGGGCAGGTTTCCTGTTAGTCATGTTGTGTTAGGTGTCGGCTCTAAATCATCACTGTGTGGTTAGGTAGTCATGTGCCGTGTCACTTGCCTTGGGGCACAGTGTTCTGTGAGGTGCACATCGTGCACTGGCGTGAACATTCCCACCCAGGTGAAGTAGGTATCTCCCACCCCCTTTCCCAGCCAGGTGAAGTAGGCAGCCAACATACTCACAGCCCCAATGCACTGACATGGCCCATTCAGGTTACTCACCAAGCAGCTAGGCACGTCGTCCGGCATGTCGCTCCATGTAGCGTGGTAGTGTGGAGTTCCGCAGGACCAAGGAGTCATGAGTTGATCTGGGGTATCGGGCATTGCAATGTGTGATGGCTTTACTGGCATTACACACCATCTGGACGTTGATGGAGTGGTATTGCTTGCGGTTGCGATACGGCACCTCCATGGCATGCGGGACCACCAATTCAACGTGGGTGCAGTCGAGGGCACCTATGCAATTTGGCATGCCTGCCAGTGCATGGAAGGCAACTTTTGTATCATATATCTCCTGGGGAGTCCGGGGTAGGGATATGTAGTCCCTTGTGTGGTTGAGGAGGGCATCCAGCACTTGGTTGAGTATCCGGGAAAATATGGGCTGTGAAATGCATGTGTCCGACTGTATTCTGGTAGGTGCCTGTGGCAAGGAAGTGGAGCACAGACACTACCTTCAGTAGAGGGGGGATGACAGTGCTGATTTCTATGAGGCTCACTATATCGTCATGTATCAGGTCCACTATGGTGGTAATGGTGTCCCAGTCAAGCCGGTACAGGGTGTGGATCTACTCTGTTGTGAGGTTGAAGGGGGTGGCTCTGATACGGGGGATTGGGGGCTAGCGGCGTGGTAATGGTGGCTGCACCGGTAGGGCATGCTGGGCCTGTCTCACCCTCCTTCTCCTCCTGTGTATCCTCTGTGGTGGGGGCTGTGGTTGTTGTTGTTGCTGTTGTTGTAGTTGCTGCCTTGCAAGCAGTGCCTCCAGCTCCAGGAATGCTGCTACAATTGGAATCATCTTGGTGTGGGAGGGGGTGTGGTGTGTGGGTGTGCTCTTTTTGTGCTGTGCCAGACTCCATCGCCTCCACCTGTGCTGATTGAGTGCACCTGTGGCTCTTGGAAACACTGCTCATGGTTCTTAACACCTTCTCTGCGATGTCGTTATTTACTCCATGCCGGTAAGGTACTTTACGGCCTTGTGGAGGCCGTTTTTTGCATGTCCGCATTACTTGGGATCAGCTCCGGCTTACGCCATGCCGCTAATTTCGGCATGGAGTGTCGGGCGCGCGCCACTAGACCGCTATTTACGACTTCGTACTTTACGGCGCCGTGAATAACGGTCTGGTAGGGCAGAATAGTCCGTAACGGGAAACGATGGCGGTAATCCTTTTCCGGCATCGTTTTCCCCTTAACTCCTAACTCGGAATGACCCCCATAGACAGAAAAAAAGAACAAGAGCCTAGAAACGGTAGTATACGCCATACTCGACCCTTAAATGATAGCGCTTTCTGGTGTAGCTGTATTAAAACAATTTTATTTTAAAGGGCCCCATGTGGCAAGTATATTTTCAGGTATGGGAGATAAGGCGGGCTCTAGTTGTGAACACTTCTGCGCTAAGCTCCACTTTTAGTCTTAGATGTCCTAATAGGTTCAGACCTAGCCTTGATAAAGACCCCTTGAGGTCGAAACACGTGTCGACTGACCACCACGAAGACTAAGAGTCTGCAATAAAATCTCACTGTGCCAACCGCACTCAGAGTGGTAATCTATATATATAGTATATAAAGTATATTTTCAGGATGCTCCAAAAATATCATCTACCTGTTTATGCCCTTATGGCTTTCTATCAGCCAAGAACAGTCTTATAAATGTCATGATTCCCTGCATGTCCTCTTTGGGGCCTCAAACCCACATCATCTTAAAAGCACAAAGAGAGGGCACTAGGTTTATCTGTATCCTCACATCCACAAAAGCAAACAATTCTATGGCAAGACTGGTGACGTCCATTATGCTTCACTTCCTTGTACTACTCTCTTTTTCAAATAACTGTAAACCAAACAATACAACAGGAAACATCTGAGGTTCTGCAGTTTCTCTTGAAAATGTCCTATCCAGGTCACCACAAGGTCTCTCCTATCCATTGCCTTAGAAGCCCTTCCCCATGCTCGATCCTTCCTTTTTCTTTGCTCCTCTCGCTGAAGATAACCACATATAAGTTAAGCTGTCATGAATTCCCACATCCGCTGAATTTCTAGGTTTTTTTTTGCGTTAAATCCGGTCAACTTAACTGCACTTTAGCTAAAGGTTTTTTCAATAAATTTCAAGTGTTGTGTTATACCATAGGTTTTTATGGGCCACTAGCCATGGCCTTTGGTCATGTCCATTGTAAGTATTCCCCAATATGTTTCATTTGGGCCCACTATGTGGCCACCGCCTTCGGAACCATGAAACTCAGAACCATGAGCAGTGTTTCCAAGAGGCACAGGTGCACTCAATCAGCACACTATACATCACGTGGCCACTATACACTATTCACACACCATTCTTAATAACTTTGCATTTTTTGAAGAATTGTTTGCAAAAATCTCAGTTTAAGGAGGCCCTTGAGAATACCTTGGTTTAGAAAATGTCATCCAAATGCATCCAACAAGTCAAACGTTATAAGCCTCCCTCAGCCTTTCTGCTGCAAACCACAAATACCAATATGAAGGTTTTAAGGTGCAGGGGGTACCCTGTTCTATGTTGAATATATTTGGATTTACCTCAGACCAGTCAAGGAAATTAGGTCAACTCTTTGTGCCCAAATTGTTTCTTATTTGGTCCAAATGTGCCAAGGGGTTTTCACACTATGGCTGTTCAAAAATGGCACTTTTTCTATATGGGAAAAGGAATGCGAGTAGGCTGAGAACAGTATTTACATTTTTTCTTAGTACATTTTTCAGTTTCCAACGAATCGTTCCCAATATTTCCAGTTGAGTGGGGCTCCTGACAAACATTTTCTGTCACAATATTATAACTCGAGGTGATTTACTGACCTGATTCTTGGAAGTCAGCAGATGAGAACAGGGTTATCCCTGACTCTATCAGACCCCTGAATGATGATAGAAGGTCGGGCAGAATTAGGGAAAAACCCTTGAGAAGGAAGAAAAATCCTGTATATCCCTCTGACCTGTCCGTAGCTTAGTAGTGAAATCTTTGGAGTTTAGCCACAATGTATCCCTTTGGTTTTCACAGAAGGAGAATTCCTGTCTAGGAAGGAGGCAGAGGTGCTTCAATCCGTGTGTTAACACAAATAACAGGAGACAATGCAACGAGCATGCCGAACAATGGATAAGGAGAGTTAGGATTGGGAGGGTGAGAAAGGTACAGGCAGCGAGGAGCACATTAAAGAAGAAAAGTAAATGAGGGGTTCTAGAGTGAAGGGCGAGAAGCGTAGAGAGACAAAAAGTTGTAATGCAGTTCTTTGGTGACGGTGTGACAATGCGAGGAGCGCGTAGCAAAGCAAAAGACAGTTCAAAGTTGCAGGCTGAGAAATGCGAGGAGTGCCTGACAAAGAAAAGGCAGTTCAAGTTGCAGGCTGAGAAACGCGAGGAGCGCATGGCAAAGCAAAAGGTACTTCAAGTTGCAGGCTGAGAAATGCGAGGAGCGCATGGGTGCGGGATTCCACCGGGATGGAGCTCCGGAAGTAAGAGAAGAATAGCAAAGGGGGAGCATAAGAGAATACCAGGATATGTGGTGCTAGATCGCAGAAGAATGTCTGGGGGATCCACGAAGGAAACGTGACAAGGGAGCACCAAAGCTGTGTAGTGACGCAGCGGCTTGAATGACTCTGGTGCTGAAATAGAGATGGGAGTCTTCACTGTGTACAGAGAATGGCAGGATTGGGGCACTGAAGCTGAGATTCTATTCTTGTCAATTCACGGTGGCCATCTTGGGCATAAAAAAACGGCAGGAGAGGATAGCTTTATTCCTCCCTTTGTCCCAGAGTTTCCATGGCTTTCTTGGATTCTTGACATTTTAAAATCCATCCATTATTACCCTCGATCAGCCTCTCTGCTGTAAAAAGCACAAGGGCTGATACAAAGGTTTTAAGGAGCAGAAGGCACCCCCTTCTCTATCAAATATTTTAAATGCTATAGAATTCAACCCATACTTTTCAAGAAATTTAAGTCAACGTTTTGTGCCCAAGTTGTTCTTTATTTGATCCAAATTTGCCCCGTGGTTTTTCGCACTACAGCTGTTCAAAAACTACACTTTTTCTCTATGGGAAAATGAACGGGCTGAAAACTGTGGTGTTTGTACAATCTTATAACGTATTGTTCCCACAATTGCAGTTTGGGTGGGCCCTTGATAAACCTTTTGTTTTGAAAATTTCATCCAAATCCATCGAGTAAGTCACCAAATTCTAGCATAATTTGTAACACTTCAATACACTTTTTCCAACTTTTTCCACTGTTTTTGTGTTCCTGGACATTTCGCGAATGTCTGACGTAATCGCAGACTTTTCAGACAGTGACACGTGACCACTCATGCGCGTCATTATGACGTGTTACCGAATGCGTGAGCACTTCGCAAACGCGTCTGCACTTCGCGAATGGGTCCGTGCTTTGCAAACAGTTTGCAACTCCATTTTTCAGCTCAACTAAGAACATTGAAGCACAAAACCTATCCTTGCACAGCTCCTACACCTATTCTTACTCATTTTCCATTAACAATTTAGCACACAGCACATACTTGGAAGAGAATTAAGAAAACTGCTATTTATCTAAAAAATAACATCAGCTCTTAACATCCCTCCTCCCCAATAGCCACCACCACCAGCGGGAGGACCTACACAACGAAAGAAGCGCAATACTTCAAAAGAAAAAAAAGAAGACCAGGAAGCGGAGGTAGAAGAAGTGCCTACCTCTAGCACCCAGGAAGCATCATGGGTGTGACAGTTCTTTACCACTGTTGGAAATGGACCAAAGACTAAAGCAACCAAAGTGAAATGAACTGAGTGCAACTCAGTTGGAGTAAACCTGGGCAGTACTGGCAGTACTCCTACGGGACCACCTCCATGCACTTCCGTACCAAATCCAACCACTGCAATGCTCCCAGAAAGGCTGTTCCTTTCTTAGGAAGTAGTAGGCTGTCTTCCTCTACTTCATCTTCCTCAAACAATGCTGTAACCACACAACGTACTTCTGTGGGACACAAAATCCTGCAACACACCACTATGCAGGGGTGTAATGTTCACTACAGCCGAATCCGGCAGTTAATCAGTCTTCATGCATTGCAACACAGAAAGTGTAGAATCTCCTACCTGGAATTAGAGGAACGACCAATTCGTATTTCCCGTGGTGTACCAGGTTTCAAGAAGAAAGGGTGGAAAGTTATATCCCAGTAGAAAATAGGAATCCCCCTGGCAAACCCTTCGGAGCCTAGTTAAATACTTGGCGACCATGGAGAAACCAGGGAAACCCTCATGGGGGAGAAAACCCTATGGAGAGCTGCTGGGGAGCGTTGATACAGGCGAGGCGGACAGGAGGAAACTGAAGGGCCTCGATCCGATGGCAGCGTTATGTGTTGGTTAGATGCTGGAGAGGTATAAGGGTAAATACATGAGGGTCAAGAGAAAACAACACAATAAGGAACGGAGGTGAAGTTTGTAAGAACAGAGATTACCATTCACACATCTAGACGGGGAGTATTAGTAGATGCGGCGCCCGGGGATTCGAGCCCGTTCAAGAAGTACTCCTTAGTGTGAAAAGGGATTTTCTGGGAAGCAAGGATATCAAGTATTCAAGGATCAAGAAATACGGATGGTACAGATTTGAGAGTATGAGAAAAGAATTCTACCTTCGAGGGAAACACGGGATAATGTCGCGATGTGTCGCGTTCTGTGGGGACGTGGTTTAGTGGTTGCCGTGGCTTAGTGGTTGCCAAAGCGATACCTTCGATCTGCTGATCGTGTTCCGAATTCTAAGAACAAGTAGATGTAAGACTGAGAAAGAAACAAGAGACGGATAGAGAGAGAAAGGGAGGCAATGAGATTTAAAGGCTGGGCTGGCTATACTCACTGAGCGTCCGTATACTCCTAAGAGAGTAGCAACGCGCCGGTCTCCAGGACTTCCTTGTTGATATGCCGAAGAACGATCGACTTCCGCATCCTGCGTGGCTCGAGGCAGGAGAACAACTAGACCGTTGCTAGGGCTGCCGCGGTCATAACCCGGAGCGGCCATCTTGGAGTAGGTCGAAGAGGAATGCGAGGAAACAACGAGACCGTTGCTAGGGTTGCCGCGGTCATAATCCGGTGCGGCTTTCTTGGAACAGATAGGAGAGGAATGATTCGTCCTCACGAACATCACAGTATGCCCCTTCTTAGGTCCATCCCCTCCCGGCTTGTCGGGATGTCTCGAGTGAAACAGTTTTACGAGACGAGGAGCATGTACAGCGTCAACCGGCTCCCAGGTGCGATCCGAAGGGGAGTAACCCTTCCAATCGATCAAATATTGTAAATGTCCTCGATGAATACGAGAATCACAGATTTCCTTCACTTCAAACTCAGGACCAGATGAGGCCAAAATGGGAGGAGGACGAGTCGTTATCGATGGATGAAATGAATTACGGTTGTCCGGTTTCAATTGAGAAACATGGAAAACAGGGTGTATTCGGGACCAGGTTTTAGGAAGGATAAGTCTAAAGGCAGCACAGCCAATGGGTTTATCCACCCGGAAAGGACCAAAGTATCTTGGAGACAGTTTGGATGTTACCAGGTGTCTGGGGAGAAATCGTGAAGACAACCATACTCTGTCTCCTGATTTGATGATAGGGGCTGGAGAACGGGAGCGATCTGCAAATTTCTTCATTCTATCCTGGGTTTGTAACAGGGTATCTTTAGCCCTCTTGTGGCCTTGTCTGATTTGATTCATTAATTGGTCTACATCAGGAAATTTGTGTTCCGATCTTTTTAGTATCGGGAATGCTGAAGGACTAAACCCATAGGAGCAGAAAAAGGGAGAAGTGTGAATGGCGGAGTGGTAGGAGTTATTGTAAGCAAACTCTGCCAATGGAAGTAGATCTGTCCAGTTATCCTGAGCTGCCGAAATGTAATTCCTTAGGTATCCCTCTAAAGTTTGATTGAGCCGTTCCGTCTGTCCATTGGATTGGGGGTGATAACCGGAACTGAGGGCACGGGAAATCCCAAGATGTTGACATATGTGCTTCCAGTAGAGAGAGGTATATTGTGTTCCGCGGTCAGAAATGATAGTATCTGGTAGGCCATGCAACGCGAAAATGTGGTTGGTAAAGATACGGGCCATACCGGCCGCTGTAGGAATCCTGGCAAGAGATATGAAGTGAGCCATCTTTGTAAAAGAATCGATCACAACCATTATCGTCGAACACCCCTTCGAGGGGGGAAGGTCAACGATGAAATCCGTTGAGACTATCTGCCAAGGACGTGATGGAATTGGCATTTTGACCAGTAGTCCCAATGGAGACCTTCGGGGAGACTTGTTCTGAAGACAATCTGGACAAGATCCAATGTATCTTTTTATGTCCTCCCGTAGAGATGGCCACCAGAACCAGCGTGAAACCATTTCTCGTGTGGTAGTGATTCCTCGATGTCCCGCTACCTTAGATTTGTGACACATATCCAATACTTCCTTCTGGAGGGAGGTTGTAGGGATGAAAGCCCGATGACCAAGGAAATAGCATCCTTCTTCCTTGACCAATGTAGGTAGCGTCCCGAGTGATTTTCCTGATTTTCCTACTGTTTTGGATTGATACCTTAGACGCGCCAAGAAGTCATGGGAGGTATGTAACTCTAACGCCACCCTAGGAAATATTGGTTCAGATCTAAAGGAATCATTGGGGAGCTGTTCTTTACGTGATAAAGCGTCAGCGATCACGTTATCTTTCCCAGGTATGAAGGAGAATGTGATCCTAAAAGGGGAAAAAAAATGAGCCCACCGGGCCTGACGACTATTGCAAGTCTGGGCGTACTGTAAAATACGAAGGTTGTGGTGGTCCGTTCGAACTTCCACCGGGTACTTAGCTCCAAGTAGTAAATGTCGCCATTCTTCGAAAGCCCTTTTGATGGCTAACAGCTCCTTCTCCAATACTGTGTAATTCAACTCTGCAGGTACTAAAGTCTTAGATAGGTATGCCACTGGATGTTCCTATTCGGAACCATCCGACTGAAGAAGGACTGCTCCCAAAGCATATTGAGAAGCATCAGTCTCCACTATGAATTGACGATTCTGATCAGGGGTCTGTAAAACAGGTGCCGACGTGAACAGATCTTTAAGTCTCCTAAAGGCTTGATCTGTAGTCTCAGGCCATGAGAAGGCTACTCCCTTTTTTAACAGATTTGTCAGTGGTTTAGTCAGGCTTGAGAATCCCGGAATAAACCGCCGGTAAAAATTGGCAAGGCCGATAAACCGCTGAATGTCTTTCCCTGAGGTCGGGATAGGCCAGTCCAATACGGCAGAAACCTTCTCCGGGTCCATGGCTACCCCTTTGGCCGAGAGAACATAACCTAGATAAGTGACTTGAGGTTGGTGGAAAGAGCATTTTTCTAATTTGCAGAACAGGTGATTCTGATGAAGACGACGAAGAACCTCTTCCACATGTTTAACATGGTCCTGTAGAGTATAGGAGAAAATCAAAATATCGTCCAGATACACTATTACGTTATGTAAGAGTAGATCAGCGAAGAGATGATCCATAAAGCGTTGAAATATCGCCGGGGCATTAGAGAGACCGAATGGCATAACATGATATTGGTAATGGCCAAATGGTGTCCGGAATGCCGTCTTCCATTCATCTCCGGCCTTGATCCGTATCAGATGGTACGCTCCCTTGAGATCCAGTTTGGTGTATAAATTTGCTCCCCTGACTGCTTCCAGAATATCTGGTATCAGGGGCATCGGATATTTGTCTGGTATAGTGATTTTATTGAGACCCCGAAAATCTATGCAAGGGCGAAGTTCCGTTGTGTTCCGTTTGGATATAAAAAACAGGGAAGCGGCTGCCGGTGAAGTAGATTCCGTGATCAACCCATTCATAAGATTTACTCTGAGATATTCTCGTAGTACTTCTTTTTCATTCTGAGATAGGATGTACATTCGACCAAAGGGTAAAGGTTGGTCAGCGATCAGATCGATGGCACAATCGTCTCGTCTATGAGGTGGTAACTGCGAGGACTCAGAGGTGGAAAAAACTTCTTTATAATGATAGTACAGTTTGGGGAGCCCTGTGATTTGATTTAGAGTAGTGATTCCCTGAAAGTTAGGAGAGGAAGAGCTGGTGTCCAACAGAACCTCTTGTTGATCTTTTATGCAGTGGCCAAGACAGAATTCGGAACCCAAAAAGAAGGACCCAGCTGTCCAATTGATAAAGGGATTATGCTTCTTGAGCCATGGTATCCCCAAAATAATAGGATGGTGTGCCGCCCGGATGATGTCTAGAATTATGAGTTCTTGATGAGAAGAGATAGACATAAGCAGAGGACCAGTATGATCCGTAATGGGTCCAGATATCAAAGGACTGCCGTCAACACTTTCCACGGGAATGGATTCTATCTTACAAGACCGTGGGATACCATGAGAAGAGGCCCAGTGATCATCGATAAAATTCCCGGCAGCCCCACTGTCAATAAGGACCGGGATATCTTGTATGACCTGTTTCCCAAAGGTTAGAGAAACCTTTACAACCACCATGGTAGTATCCGATGAATTGTTACAAGTGGAGGTATGGACAACTTGTGAGGAACCTTGCTTGGTCATAGGATCCCGAACCGTGGTTCCCCTTACGGTCGGGCGTTTGCGTTTCCCGATCTCCTTGGTGGTGCAATTGGACACTCCTGTACGGTGTGGCTATTGGAACCACAATACATACATAAACCAAGGGATCGTCTTCGACTCCGTTCTTCAAGGGAAAGGGGTCCCCTGCCTGTTGCACCTAGTTGCATGGGTTCCTCGGTGGATGGAACCCGTGGAGCAGCAGGCAGATTCACAGGAAAACGGGGTATCCGTCCTTTCCTTTTTTCACTGATGCGTTCCTTCATTCGGTAATCAATCTGAAGGACTAGGGCAATAAACTCAGTTAAAGAAGAAGAACGTGGAACCCTGGATATTTCATCTTTCAATTCTTCCGACAGTCCTCTCCTAAAGATGGTTATCTGTGCGTCATCGGCCCAAGTAGTTTCGCTGGCCATTTGCTTAAATCTGGGTATATATGCCAGAATGTCAGAATTTCCCTGTTTTAAGTCTAGTAGGTGTTCTTGGGAAGCTACTCGGATCTCCTGTCGGCCAAACATAGTACGAATACTATTACAAAAGGCCGTGTGGGAGTCTAATATAGGATTATTACTAGTGATTAGGGGTGTGGCCCAGGCTAAAGCTGGGCCAGTCATTTGGGATACCATGTAACCCACACGATCCCGATCAGTATGAAAAAAAGGCGTTTTTAAAGGCAAACTGAACGTAACAGGAATCTAGGAATTCTTTCACCTTGTGGGGATTCCCATCGAACTGGCCTCCAGGAAGAGGCCCTGGAGGGACCTCTGAACAGTGAGGAACTCGTGAGGTAGCAGTATGTTGTGCTACTTGTTGGGCTATCTGTTGAGCTGCCTGTTGTTGATTCTGCTTTAGGGCAGTGTTCTCCTGCTGGAGTTGTTGGACCTCTGTGGTTAAGGATTGCACCGCAGCGATCAGCTGTTGGATCTGCTGTTGTTGTTGAGGGTCCATTAAGAGGGTATTCCAGGTTTCTAGGTGCAATGTCTAAAAACAATAGTTTGTTTCGGGCGTTGCTATCTGTAATGTTCACTACAGCCGAATCCGGCAGTTAATCAGTCTTCATGCATTGCAACACAGAAAGCGTAGAATCTCCTACCTGGAATTAGAGGAACGACCAATTCGTATTTACCGTGGTGTAGCAGGTTTCAAGAAGAAAGGGTGGAAAGTTATATCCCAGTAGAAAATAGGAATCCCCCTGGCAAACCCTTCGGAGCCTAGTTAAATACTTGGCGACCGTGGAGAAACCAGGGAAACCCTCATGGGGGAGAAAACCCTATGGAGAGCTGCTGGGGAGCGTTGATACAGGCGAGGCGGACAGGAGGAAACTGAAGGGCCTCGATCCGATGGCAGCGTTATGTGTTGGTTAGATGCTGGAGAGGTATAAGGGTAAATACATGAGGGTCAAGAGAAAACAACACAATAAGGAACGGAGGTGAAGTTTGTAAGAACAGAGAGTACCATTCACACATCTAGACGGGGAGTATTAGTAGATGCGGCGCCCGGGGATTCGAGCCCGTTCAAGAAGTACTCCTTAGTGTGAAAAGGGATTTTCTGGGAAGCAAGGATATCAAGTATTCAAGGATCAAGAAATACGGATGGTACAGATTTGAGAGTATGAGAAAAGAATTCTACCTTCGAGGGAAACACGGGATAATGTCGCGATGTGTCGCGTTCTGTGGGGACGTGGTTTAGTGGTTGCCGTGGCTTAGTGGTTGCCAAAGCGATACCTTCGATCCGCTGATCGTGTTCCGAATTCTAAGAACAAGTAGATGTAAGACTGAGAAAGAAACAAGAGACGGATAGAGAGAGAAAGGGAGGCAATGAGATTTAAAGGCTGGGCTGGCTATACTCACTGAGCGTCCGTATACTCCTAAGAGAGTAGCAACGCGCCGGTCTCCAGGACTTCCTTGTTGATATGCCGAAGAACGATCGACTTCCGCATCCTGCGTGGCTCGAGGCAGGAAAACAACTAGACCGTTGCTAGGGCTGCCGCGGTCATAACCCGGAGCGGCCATCTTGGAGTAGGTCGAAGAGGAATGCGGGGAAACAACGAGACCGTTGCTAGGGTTGCCGCGGTCATAATCCGGTGCGGCTTTCTTGGAACAGATAGGAGAGGAATGATTCGTCCTCACGAACATCACAGGCGGGGAGCAATTTCAAAGTGCTTTTGAAGCTGTAATCAAGGAGCATGAGAAACACTTCCCTCTACCTTAGATTTAACACAAACGCACCATCTTCCCCTGTGCACCTGCCCCTCCATATGTGTGGTACTGTTGGTTTGGAGCTTCTACGAACTGTGGATCTCTGCGGTATTTAGTGAATCTACTTATTTGCTTAAGGTTTGTTGTACTTGTTATCTCCTTCTGCCAGTATATTGGTTTCCAAAAGGACAGAGCTCCTGCAGTCCTAGTTTTCAGTTTATTTTGGTTGCTAGGATTGGAACCCTTTGATACGTTGGCACTGGATAGGGTAATAACCCTTTGTAATATATCAATGCAGTATCTTCTTCTTCAATAATGTAGGACACTTGTAGTGTTAGGTACAGATGTTGATTTTTATTTGATTGTATCCTTATGTGACAAACTTTCACTGATTGACCTTGGTTGTCACTGCTGTGACATACATCCTAGTGCATACGTTGTTCAATATGCATGTCATGAAGCTACATGCTTAGGATTTTAGGGTGCCAACACGTGTTTCAACCAAAGGTTTTTTTAAAGGCAGTAAATTGTAAGGGAAGGTCCCGGCGCAAATCCTTTATGGGGTGTAAACAGGTGGTCGGCTGAGTAGCATCCGTGCCCGGTTGGGTTAGTTGCGCTCCAATGGTCTCGCAGCGATCTGCTTGTGTAAGGTGTGTGGTTGGTGCCCCTTCCCTCATTTCCCTCCCCACCTTACTTTCTGGCCTCCTGAAAAAAAAGGTTCCTTTAGGAACCACCTTTCACAGTAAAATAAATAGAACTACTTAAACAGGGACACGGAGGACAAGCGAATGGTAACAGCCATATACAAGCACATAAAGGGAGGCGAGGATCCCCCGATAAGGCCATACATGAAAAGATGGGAGTTCTCAACAGGGAGCACAGTAGAAGAGACGGAGTGGGCAGGACTGTGGGCGCATATCCCCAAGCTAACAAGATCCCTAGGGGCTAAAACATATTCTCAAATGGAACATGACACTGACAAAAAAGCACAGAATGTACCCAGGGACCTCACAGCTCTGTTGGAAGAAACGCGGAGGGGAGGG
Organism: Ambystoma mexicanum; assembly: GCF_040938575.1. Taxonomy (NCBI): domain Eukaryota; kingdom Metazoa; phylum Chordata; class Amphibia; order Caudata; family Ambystomatidae; genus Ambystoma; species Ambystoma mexicanum. The sequence continues at coordinate 240,677,537 of NC_090928.1, read as the reverse complement.
CTCCTGGAGCCATAAATGGTGGGAATGCCCGAAAATCGACCACTATTGTGAGAGCGTAATGAAAGCTATCGAGCAGGTCCAAGCGGTGAAGTGCAAGGGGAGGAAGACGTTTCTCAAACTTTATGTCATCACGATGAGGCGGCAATGCTGGTACTGACACGTAAATGGAAGGCCAGGGACCCCCCCAAAGAACCATGAATAAGTGATGAAAATCTGGAGCTTTGTCGCTTTGGAGAGGCTCACATACTCCATCCAAGGGGATTACAAGTGGTTTAACACGGACTGGTCGTCCCTACTGAAATATATAAGTGAGGGGGAAAGGGGAGTATGGTGCCCAAAGACCATGGACCTCTTAGGCATAATTGACCGCACTGAGGAAGGCAAAATAGGAAAGGGCTACAGACGTTGAACTTACGCATCTCTGGCACACTGTAATAACTGCAACACCACTGAAAGCGCACCTCAAGGGAACTGCCTACACTCAGACTTTGCTCGGACCAACGGGGGGCAGGAGGGGCAGAGGAGGGGTCAGGGGAGGCAGGGGGGTACATTCATGTTCGAATGTGTTACTGTTTGTTAAAAATGCTAATAAAAAGTTATTAAAAAAAGAAGGGCTACCCATAACAAAAGCACATCTGTCAACTCACCCGCTAAAACACCCAAGATTGAGTTAGTTCCTTCACCCGCCATTTCCCTTACCTGTCAATAGGTGTCACTGGAGAACCCACCAGCAAAAGGAAAATCATCATGTTTCACCCACCTCTTCATTTAAAAAGTTTACAGGAATGAAAAAGACAATTTCCTGTAATAAAGTTTCAGAATTAGGACATCACTCCATATGGGAGCTTACAAAGATACAAGTAAGATGGCTGCCTTTATTGACTAATCACTAATACAGCACCCATTCTAGTAGATGCTGGTCACTTGATGTCCTTTAAAGTTAGTACCTAATCTCGGCAGCGGCCCGGATGGTGGTATTCCTATAAAGCACTACATGGACAAGTGAACAAAAGGCTTTGTGCTCTTTGTCACCTTTACGCGAGAACACTCCTTCCCCCTCCACACACTTAATACTGGAAAAGGACAATCGGACACATGAAATATCCACCTCGCAGAGTATGAGGGTTTATTTTTGAATTTGGTATTTTAGAAACATTTCTCTATGGCTCCATAGGGGTGTGTTTGCCTGTAGTACGCCTCGTATGTACTGGCGCAAAGCCAAGTGGAGTCAACAAGTGACCCAACTCACAGATACAGTTCAACAAAGGTTTATGGGGAAGCTTAACACAAACGTGGGCAAACTCAAAATGAGGGGGAGATCAGACGGATAATTCCAGGAGCTAATTGAGATGCAGTCTACACAACCCATTGTGTACTCCCACTACTGGATACCGGACAACCTAGCTGGTAATGATGAAATGTGGTGTACTGTTTGCCAAAGCCATGCGTGACATAGAGACTCCCAACCCCCTAAGAGGGGATGTGTGGTCAAGACTAGGTATGAAGGGCAAGGATGTGGATGGATTGCTGGGTCATGTTCTGTGAGTAGTCTTGGAATGTGAGAGAGCATGTGATAATAGGAGGTATGTGGTTGTGAAAAGTGTGAGTTTAAGTAATCTGTTTGTACCAAATTAGAAGAGTTAAAGGAGGGGAAGGAAAGAGGGGTGGGAGCTCAAGGAAGAGGATTTTGCATGAATACATTTTACTCAAAACTATATTGCTACTAAGGGCTTTGATTGTGTGGCCAATAAGGGTGTGGGTAACCTTGTGAATATAATGGGGAAATGATTAGCTCAATGAGTCTTGTGGAACCTACACATTGCACTCATGGTTTTAGACAAAGCGAGGAGGAATTGGTGTCCAGTAGTGAGGTAACAAGACCAGTGGAGTCCTTTTCTGGACTGAACTTGAGAAAGTGGGTGGTTGATCAGTAGAGGAAGAGGCAATATAAGTTTGTAGAGAGATTGTGAGGAAGGGTAATGTAATGTCATCACCAAGGTGGTTTCCAAAGTTATTTATGTATTTAATTGGTTTCTTATAACACACCTAATACCGTACTTGAGTTCAGTTTCTAAGCACGGATCCAGGATTCAAACCTCTGTTGCTCTGCATGGTCTTCCTTCCAAGACCAACGCATTGCCCCTGTGCTATCCTCCGTCCATGACGAAGAGGGGCTTGGAAAACTCACACAATAGAGGGTGGGTGATAAGTTAGATGACTGCTTATGAGGCATGGGAAGATTTAAAAAAGTGTTTTTCCACCAATTCCAAGAATAGGGAGTGTGTTAGAATCAGGACACAAATGGATAAGAGGTGGCTATGATGGGCATGGGAAGGAGGTCATGTTGGAGACATGAAAGAGGGCCATCTTGATGGACTAGTTTGAAGGAAGCCTGCTTGAACCAGGTCGAAGAGATTATTACTGTCATGAAATTGAGGGATCGGTCAGAAATGGAATTGTCTGTTGAGGGAACCAATGGAGCTGGAGAGAAGAACGGGGACTACTACTAGAGATTGCGGGGAGTGAGCGGGTATTGTTAAGCACACATACAATCGGTGGTAGGAGGTCTCATCCTGATTTCCACCTGGAAATTGTTCCAGGTTTGGATCCAACCACATCAAGGGTGCGGCCATCATGCTAGATTCTGGTAACTTTAAAGTGGCAAGCAAGTGTAAAGTTGCTGATCATACATTGCTTTCTTGAAATTGGTCCATGATGCTGTGTGTGAGGAATGCAGACCTTTTTTCTGGCAGGACTCTTGTGGATAATGCAGGGATCCATTTCCGAGCTGACCAGATTGGATCCCCTGTTTTGAAAGCAGAATTGATCCTGGAAACCTTGTTCTGAAAGAATTGAAGTTGTATGATGAATTTATTTGGTAGTCCCATATAGACAGTGTTACAATAGACTAGTCTTGAGAGTCTGAGGTTTGAGCTACATTGGCTTTCTGATGCTACACCCTTTCTTTGCTTAAAACATTCTCAACTCCAAAGTTATAAAACAGGCATTGGGCCTCATTACGACCCTGGCGGTAGAGTGATAACGGCGCTGGTAGTGCTGCCGGTGCTGTTATCACTCTACCGCCACATTATGAGTTCTGCTTGCGGGGCTGCACTTCACGCCTGGTCAGACCAGACGTGCAGAGCGGCACCCGCTAGCAGAACAGGATGGTATCAACGGTCCTGTTACGAACGTTTCCGTTGTTACCATCCTCCTCATTCCATTGAGCCCTCTGGGGGATCAATGGAAATGGGGACGTCTGTGTCCCGCGAATGGGAATTACCGGGCCCGCAAAGGTTGGAATGGCCCGGTTATTCCCATTTTGCGAGATCCAGACCTGAGTTTGGGGATAGCCATGCCGGTAAAAACAGCATGGCTATCACCAAACTCGTAATGAGGCCCATGGATTTGGTCTGTTTTTTCTTTGCCTAATTCCCCATCTAGTACCTACTAATTGTATCTATCATCACCCATGGTCATTGACTGTTACAAGGGAAACCAGTTATTTTGAATTAACTTACCACTTATCTGAAGATATATTCTATCTACCTAAGAGCACCAAACTGACACACTTGTTTCATTACCCTAAATAATAGCTGTTCCTCACCAGCTATGAAAGTTTCTTTGCATTTCAGGTGGCAGTGGGGCCAGCGACAAACCTAACATGAGTGAAAGGTAGGCATCTTGGGCTGACAGTAGGTGCATATGCACTCATGCACATACCATTGTTCAAGTGTTGGTGGGCTAGAGGGCAGAACTCTCGCCTGGCAAGCAAGCAGCTGCAGGTGCTCTGGATTCAATCCTCCCCATTGAAGAACTCACATTATTATTTGTCCTCTCCCACAACCAAGTGCCTTAACACACACCAGTTCCCATCACATCCCTGATTCCTTTCATGAGAGGCCTTGTATTCCTTCTCATTTTATAAAAACTAAGATAAAAGCAAAGGTCAAAGGCTTCACACCTGGTTGGGTATATTTGGTTAGGATGCGAAATATACTTTGTTCAATTCAGCAAGTGAGCATCTACAATTTTGCAATGGTATTTTGACCCTATTATTTCATAATACACCTGTCAATAGAAATAACTCTTCATGAGGCCCTGTGGATTTGGTAGCCAATTAGATCTGCCAGCAAAAGTGCTGGAGATAATCTTCATGTTGGTCATAGTGAGTGGTTTCTGGGAAGGAGCATGCAGACAAACCAATGCAATGTAAGGAGAACACCATTGCCACAGCAACAAATTGGCACTGCATATGTTCAACAATGGCCTTAAAAAACAGTGCCCACTTGACAGCACTTTCCAGATGGCCACTTTGTATTTCGGAAAATTAGAGAAAAACATTTATATAACTGGGACAGAGGTTTAAACCCAGCTCCCATCGCTGCCCCCATAGTCTAAGATATCTCTTTTGTGTTCTTTGTTCAAGTTGCAACATGCTAGCTTGTACAAACATTGATATCTTTGTAGTCTATATCATCATTATATTACAAATGCATGTAAAATATAAAAAGTAGAGCACTGGGCAGGGGTTTGAAACCAGATCTCAAGGCTCCTCCTTTATGAGTGTGTGATCCTCGACACAACCAATGCACTGAAAATGAAACCCAAACAAGCAAATCTAGGTTTTAACAACGGTGGGTCTGTCATTGTGTACCTTGACACACCCAGTGTTGAAATAAAGGAGACACTTAGTATTGAAACAAAGTAGTGAGGGCAAACAGAGTGATATGTGTTTTGAATAACGTGACACACCTAGTGTTGAAACAAAGTAGTGAGGGCAAACATAATGATATGTGTTCTAAACAACGCCCCTCACCATCCAATACTAACCGCACTTTCTACCCTTGCGTAAACAATGATCATGTGTATAAAAGTTGAGACAACGCCACTTGGACACAGATTTGCATTGATATGATCTCTGTATATTTTATATGCTTTTAGTTTTATTGAAATATTCTGTATATTGATTAAAATATGTACCTGGTTTTCTAAATTCCCTGTGTACCTCTGTCTAAATTCTATATGACAGCTCTATGTACTTGGTGAAATGGGATAAGCACAACCTGAACGTATGAAAAGTGGGTAGCCGTAGTGGGTAATTGTTTCTGTTTAGACATTTTGGTCCTCATCCATATGGCCCCCAAAAAATGAGGACTTTTTTTGCTCATCTGTAGTATATCCCATTGTGTACCAGGCTCCATCTTGGTAATTGCACTGAGTTCCTATATTACAGGGCCTTACATAATGCAACATGGCTAAAATCTTTTAATGTGGTTTTCATCTAGCCCAATGTGGTTTGTGTCTAGCGTCACACTGTGGAGATATTGGAGAGGTGTGGCTGTTTTTTTTATAGGACTAACAACAATGGGTGTAGCAACAATGGGAAAAAATAAATGTGTGGGAGGCAGCTCACCGAGATGCAGGGTATCCTACCTTGGCAAAGAGTACATTGTGTGCTGGCCAAACGTTGATGACAAGTACTCTGTCATTTTGTTACAAATAGGCATGGCGTCCCAGAGGGAGAAGAAGAGCTTTTCTGTGTGTAAGTGGGGCTGGGGCTGTTTCCAGAAGCTGTGAGTTTTGGATAGGGGAAACCGGGGAAGGGTGAACCTTTTAGAACAGGAGGAGGAAAGTAGACTGCAAGGTCAAATATGGGTGCAAGTCTTGTGGAAAGTCAATAGCATGTAGCAAGAGCATTGCTTACTAGACCAGGCACAAGTTGGTTTCAGACCTATGAGAGGAACAGAATCAGCTCTCCTCTCAATATGGGACGACCTAAAAACAAACGCAGAGTCGGACAACAGTACCGCCCTGATTCTCCTTGATCTGTCTGCAGCTTTCGACACTGTCAACCACGCCATCCTCATAAAGAGATTAGAAGGACTAGGGATAACAGACACTGCCCTAATATGGATCAAATCCTTTCTAACAAACAGAACAGAAACAGTATGGATGAAACCTATTAAATCCAAACCCAGAGACTCCACATGCGGAGTACCACAAAGATCATCTTTCTCCCCGCCTCTATTCAACATCTACATGTACCTATTAATCAAACTCATCAAAAAACACAGCCTCACATGCTACAACTACGCTGATGATACTCAAATAATCTTCAACATTCAAGATACCCGAGAAGAAAACAACACACTAGAGAATTGCCTTCGTGACATATTCAACTGGATGAACCTCAACCATCTCAAAATCAACCCAGGCAAAACAGAGATAATGATTGTTTCAAAATAAGGAGGAGACATCAACTACATCCCCTGGCCAAGAGAGCTCGGCACCACACCAGAACCATCATCAACTGTAAAAACCCTACGGGTCCTGATGGATAACAACCTCACTCTAGAGCCACAAGTAAACTCGATAATCAAGAAATGTTTCTTCCACCTGTGAGCAGCAAAAAGGATCCTACCGTTCCTGTCATTCGCCAACAAAACACTCACCATCATCGCTCTGATCATGTCCAGAGTAGACTATGCCAATAGCCTATACCTGGGCATGCCAGAACGACTTCTAAAAAAATTGCAACGCATACAAAATGCAGCAGCCAGACTCCTCCTCAAGCTACCCAGAAGAGAACACATCACACCCGCGCTAAAAATACTACACTGGCTACCACTAAAACAGCGAATAAAGTTCAAGTCCATGTGCATCACGCACAGAGCAATACACAAACAAGGCGCAGAATTCCTAAGCGACAAACTACGCCTACATCAACCGACAAGAACACTAAGATCAAGCACCGACGTACGCCTGGAACCAAAACCATACAACAGAAAAAAAACTCAGAGGATCCTCTTTCTCTCACCAGGCACCCAAAACCTGGAACGACCTACCTAAGAATATACGGAACACAACAAACCACCTAGCATTCAGGAAACTCCTCAAATCATGGCTCTTCACAGCGTAACCACAACGGAGACACACTAGAATGCGCAGACATTAAAACAACGATGAAAATAACTCCAACCTCGCCCACTCTCAAATTGGAAAAACACTCAAACCAAAGTTCCAACCACTCGACAGAGCATAAGATATTATGGAAAATAGCCACAAAAGGAAGGCTCCAGAGACTGATCACATACTTACACCCAGACAAAAGCCCTCAAGTGACTCACCCACTCGTACGTACCGGACGGACCATATCCAGACCGACAGACGCATTTAGATAGATTTGTGAGTGTTGGCATGGCCACACATGGACGGAATTGTGGATGTTGGCCTGCGTTGCATCTGGATGGGACCTTGAATGTTGGCATGCCCGCACTTGGATGGAATTGTGAATGTTGGCATGTCCACGTTTGGATAGAGTTGTGAATGTTGGCCTGCCCGGCATCGGGATGGGACCTTGAATGTTGGCATGCCCGCACCTACTTGAGACCTGAAGACTAGCACAGGCCACACTTAGAGTTGTGGACATTGGCGTCCGGATTAGGTTGTGAGTGTTGGCATGCCCACACCGAGACAGATTTCTGGACACTGGCCTGCGCCGCATCTAGATGGGACTGTGAGTGTTGGCAATTGCCACACTTAGACAAAACTGTGAATGTTAGCATGCTAAAGGTCATGTAACCCACTAACCAATATAATCTCAAACTCTGCATACCTATCTCACTCAAAAAACTCACACAACCATCTCTCGCACAACAAGCCACACGCACTTCACAACACTGCAACAACACATAAGCCGGAAGCAACAGCACACGCAGACTGACACCGATCCAATACCCGCACCAAAGCTCAACACCCGGTGTACACCGAGTTGAAGCTGCCAACAGAACACCACTCCTCTCACTGTCCTACTCCCTCTTCACCCTACTAACCAATCCCCCCCACTTGTCGTTTACAGATCGCTGGAGCGCCTGCGGACCAATTCCCTTGGTGACGGTGCGCGGTACAAATACCTTTAACATTTAACATTTAACATGTGTATGTGACTGTAGGAGGTGAAAATGAAGGAGCAGGTTACCCTAGGTCCCAGAAACGGTTCATAGAGGGGATGGAGAAGGAGGACAAAGAGGAGAGTGTGGCTTAAGGGAGGTATGGTTATGCTCGCAGCTGGCTCTGGAAGGGGCATGAGTGATGGGGGTAACATTTTGGGGGGGAAATTATGGCCAGTTGCTGGCCAATGTTTTGTGGCTTAGGCCTGGCAGCCATGCTGGCTTGCAGCTAAACAGACCGCCTCTTGATACCCCGAGTGTGATTCATAGGCCGCGTGCACATGTTTTGTTTCATCGCACTGATTGTTTTCATTTATGGTTCGTATCCTCTCAGTTTGGCCAAGTCTGATTTGGAACTCTTTGAGGCTTGATGGCCTAAGGGTGGAGGAAGAAAGTAACTCTGATCCTTTACTGCAGCTTCTGCTTGTTGACACCAGCTGCAGAAATATTGTTTTCTTATTCATCTGCTTTCTTCCTGCATTATTTGACATGGATCTGGAGGGGCCTTGGCCAATAAGGTTGCAGCATGAAGAGTTAGCCAAATTTTTTCAAGGTTTAGCTTGTCTTCTAGAGGTAAATGCGCGCGATTGGTAAACAGACACAGATGCATCACACTAGCTAAGCTGGTACTGCATGAGGGTGACTAGGAAAAAGACACTTGGCCTTATCACAAGTATGGCAGAGCAGTAAAAGAAGAGGCAGTAACAGTAATCGTCTTTGGCTTTTGAGCCTTTTCAAGAAATCCAGTCCATCCATTGAAATGTTCAGGGCAGAGCTGGAGCTCTAGGATGATTTTTGATGAAGACGATGAGGCTTAGAGAAATCTCGCCCAGATGTTTTCAGGGACAACTGTGACTGCAGAACCACTATCATATGAGAGTGTGTGTGTTTACATGTTGTGTTGCATTCTGAAATAAATCCCGTCGTCCCAGTTTATACTACGTGAGAGAGTTAGAGACAATGAACCTCATTATGAGTTTCGTGGTATCTGACCGGTAAATCTGCTGAGCTACCACCAAACTGTATTACCGTTACTTTCATTTGATCCAGTGGTATTACTACTGGATTACAAGTGGTGGTAGGCAGTGTTGGTCACCATTAATTGGAGTTCATAGGACTCCATGGGGAATTTTGGCAGTGTTACCACCAGCGGTAATACTGACGAATTTGCTAATTTTGGGCAGTAAGGTGGCAGAATTATCTCCCACTTCTTGCTGGAGGTTTTTCCTCGATCTTACCGCCAAACTCATAGTGCCACATTTTATATATTGAGGCCCAATGTTTGCAGCAATTCACAAAACCAGTGCAGAAGATTTCACTTTGCCATGCACAGGGCTTCCCTTACATTGAGGGATTTAGACACTGAATGCCCATAAATCCAATTCACCTTCTTCCGAACACTTGGAACTCTAGTACCTTGTCCTTAACCCACCCCTGAATGGCAATGCCAAGTGCAAGCTGATGACTGTTGATCTGATATTCTGCCACCATACCACGGACACCGTTTGCAAGCAACTACTTCACATGGAGCAAGTTGTTCGAGAGAGTGTGGTCAGTATGGGCACCATCTTGAGTTGCCAAAAGGTGGCATCCTTTAAAAAGGTGTGGAAGAATAACCAAGGCTAAAGGCCTCAGTGTCATTAAGGTTAGCAGTGAGTGCTCTATGCACAAGCTTGCAAGCAAGAGAAGAGGACATGAGTGAGGGAGTGAGCGAATGAGTTGCTACTCTTACATAGAGCATCAGTGGACACACTATGGGACTCATTACACGGTATGCGGTAAGGGTTTACCGGTACCGGTATTTTACCGGTACCGGTAAACCCTTACCGCCTTACTACAAGGTCCCTTTGGGGGTTGGTACATTAACGCCTGCTTTTGGCAGGCGTTAAAAAACGAACCCGCAAAGGGACCGGGGTGCTAATTACGGTACCGCAATTTGCGGTACCGTAATTAGCGCCTTCCCCATTCCCATTATGCCCTATGGGGCAAAAATGGGAATGGGGAAGGGCAATGGAGGAAGGAGGAATTACCGCCTTCCAAACCTTGGAATAGGGCGGTAATTCCCCTTTCCTCCAAAGCGGTACCGGTAAATTACCGGCATGAACCATGCGCCAATAGCGCCATGGTTTACCGCCTACCGTGTAATGAGGCCCTATGTCTCTAGGAACTAGGGAATAAAATCTGTGACCAAGGCTCAAAACTAAACTGCTGCCTAAAGGGCGATACTAACGTTGTGATGTGATTGTATGAGGCTTTATAAAGCCTAGCTACTTGCATTCATATGGTCGAATAATAATCACTTCAATGAGTGTGATCAGGCTTAGCCCCAAGTCTGAAAGCAATTCATCAGTGGGGAATATACAGTTTGAAGTAAGGAGATACAATGGTTTAAATGCCTGCACGTTGTTTGGAAAAGCAAGGTATGCAAAGATTTGGCTCAGGGTACGGAAAGAGGGAAAGCACCTATCACTACGCCATGTATCTGGGGACCCATAGTAATCTTGTCATCCATAACTGTGCCCACAGTTTTCATATGTTCACCTCATCTGGATTTCATTTCAACCTTTTGTGACACACCAACATTTCGATTGTCGCAAGGCGATTGTCAAATTGTGAATTGCGTTTGTTCACTGATGATTATATTGATCCAAAAATGAGCTGGGAATCGCCAACATAGGACCTCATTACGAGGAAGGCGGTAAGGGGTTAACGGTGCTGGTAAAGGGGCCGGAGCCGTCAAACCCTTACTGCCCCATTACGAGGTCCGCTCGCGGGACCCTCTAAGGACGCCTGGTTTTACCAGACGCCCTTAGCGGGTCCCGCGAGCGGTCCAGCATGCTCACAACGCGTTGTTAGCATGCTCCCCATTACCATTGATCACTGTGGGGCTCGAATGGGAATGGGGATGGGTTCCTGGAATGGGGAAATACCAGCCCTCCAAGGTTGGAATGGCCCGGTATTTCCCCATTCCAGGAACCCTGACCCGGTACCCGGAATGGGGCTAGCCATGCCGCAAATAGCGACATGGCTACCTCCAGGGTCGTAATGACCCCCATAGTCATAAAAGTTGGTGCCATAAGGACAGATTATTTTTACCTGAGGACTTGCATACATGTCAATCTTTCTAGTGTTGGTGTTTTACTTGAAGATGGATCATAGCTTTTTTATGAAGATTCTGTACCACCCTGGTGATTGCAAATGAGAACGAACATGTGTCTGGAGTTACTTAAACTTCAATAGACTATCAGGCTCATTACAAATTTGCCGGTCTGGAAATAAGGAGCCGGTAATAACAACTACTGGTACCTTTCTGGACCAGCAAACTTCAAGTCTGCCGGTAGGGGCTCTAATCTACTGGGAGGTCTGACCTGCCAGTAGATCAGGCCCCTACCGGCAGATAAATCCCTGAATCAACGGCATTGTTACTAACGGTGCTGGTGATTCGGGCAACCCCATCCCAATGCAATGGGGAGTAACTGGCATCCCCGCCACCCGTAATATCCCAGTAACAATGTGGGGATGGGTGTTACGCTCACCTGGTATCCACAGGGACGCCACCCAGCCCTGGTTCGATGATTTGCACTCTCGAACCCTTTCCCGGTCCCTTGGTAAGGCCTCTGGTTAAAGATGGGTCTGCAATATAGGAGAGCTGGATTCAATACCAGATTGTCTTTATGTTTTCCCACCTCCCCTGGCCTCAAACACTTCCTCCCCCTTGAGCCTTCTCCTCACCTTAATATTGTAAAAGGTGGATTCTCCGTCCTGCTCCTCGTAGCATGGGCGCGTAGATGTGGGGGGGAGCAGCGACCAAGTTACTTCACGGGTGCAAGCCCCCCTGTGGGAATCCAGGCCTGCTGCGACTCCGTAGGTTTGCTGCTTTACAGTCTTTATATGCAGTTCTTATGTTCCTCTTAGTTCGAACAATAATGTCTTGCTTCTTTCCTTTTAGGTATGGAAAGGTATTTTGGTGGTGTCATGCAGTTTGAAGATGAGCATGGGCCGGTAGGCGAAAATGTGGCGTGCGCGATGCTGTCTGGTGAGCAATGCGCGATGCGCGGCGCTGTTTCGCCTTTTATATTGCTAACCTGTGTCTTTTCGCTCCTTGCAGGTTGCGATGTTCCTCGCCGAGCGCCGTAACGTTCCAGCAATGATACTGACCAGGAGATGACTACCCAGGTAAGAATTGTGTGGCTTTCTTCATTCGGGAGGAAACGTGAGTAAACGCTTACTAATACTGTCTTTCTTTCTCCTCTTTCCAGGTTATGGTATTCCAGGATGCATGCAGTGCCGGTTGATGGAGTTCGTACCTTCAGGTGAGTGCAACTGAATTCAGCGATGGATTGAAGACAGGATACTGTTTAAGGTATGTTTCGTAGTGTTCTTTCTCTCTCTGCAGGTCCTTGGTTTCAGGTAAACTGGAATCAAAGAACTGGAAAGGGTGAACGTTACGCTGCCGACATCAGAATAACGCAAAGCATGTTCTGCTGTTTGGGTGTGGTTTAAATAGTCTCAGGTAAAGTAGTCCAGGTAAAATAGTCCCTGGGCCTGCCACACCCAAAGTAGTCCAGGTAAAGTAGTCCCAGGCCTGTCACACCCACAAGACTAGACCGCATAGCTCAGTTCCTTGTAACTGAGCTATGCGTGTGCCTCCATGTTGGCTGAACCCCCCCCAAGTTAAATAGTCCCAAGTAAATAGTCCCATTCTAATGTTGGTCTTCATGATGGTTATGAGCCTGGCGCCAAAGGACTGACTCCAAGAGAGTCGTGGATGAGGTTTTAAGGCCATTGACCTGTTCCTAACTAGAAGGCTGACTTGCCAGTGAGGGCCAGGGGCAAGGGTCTTGACAGCACTACCCCCTAAGGCCCCTCTCACGGTGGCACTTCTACCTGGTCCTGGTTTGGCTGGGTAAATCTGATGGAACTTTTTAATTAAGCGAGGTGCATGGATGTATTCACTAGGTTCCCATGATCTGTCTTGAGGGCCGTATCCCTTCCAATCAACTAAGTAGTATAGTTTGGATCTGGTGTATTTTGAGTCTAAGATATCCTTTATTTCAAACTCTGGTTCTCCGTCAACTAATACTGGTTTTGGTGGTGTTGTAACCCGAGCACCGGTTGTACCGGTTTAAGGAGTGATACGTGAAACACAGGAGGAATCTGCATAGTGGGTGGTAGGGCTAATTTAACTGCCACTGGATTTATTATGGATTCAATAGAATAAGGTCCAAGATATCGGAGACGAAAGGTCTGAGTCCCTTTTATGGGCACATATTTTGATGATAACCAGAACATGTCTCCAATTTGATAGTCGGGGGCTTTACTACGATGTTGGTTAGCAAATTTCTCTTGTCTGTTCTTGGCTTGGAGTAAATGTTCTGCTGCTTCTTTGAAGGCCTGGGAAATAGTCGTATGTATGATATGATATGATATGATATGGCATTTATAACACGCCTATACACAAGTGTTTCAAGGCGCGATGAGGCAAGGGGGGAACAAAGGAAGGACAGACAACGATCCTACTAGGCCAGGTGTCATTCAGATCGCGCAAGTGCATGGGAAGGGGGGAAAGGAAAAGTGCGCGGGGGAAGCGAGAGGGGAAAGTGCAGTACATGGGAAGTGGAATAAATAAGATAAATAAAACACATAAAACAGCCAGCTGGTGGCAAGTGCAAGGAAGTGCAGACATAAGTGCTGGAATGGGGACTGAAGGGATACAGAAAAAACAATCCCCAAGTGCAGGGGTTGCCAGGGAGGCAGTGCAGGTGGGCAGTTGATGGGGCCTGGGCCAAAGATCAGAAAAGGGTGGCCAGGTAACCAGTGCAATTTCAGTCAGGAATTCAGCAAGGGAGGGGAGGAGAGAAAGCAGAAGCAAAGAGGAAGGTTTTGAGGTGTTTCCAGAACCGGAGATGGTTCTCCTCGAGTTTCAGGGAGGCAGGAAGGCTGTTCCAGAGGGAGGCCCCTGCCGAAGAGGGTGATCTGCCACCAACTCGTTGCTTGGAGAAGCGAATGACCCTGAGGGAGTTGGAGGCAGGTGAGCGAAGAGCTCGAGACGGAAGATATTTAGGAAGAGAGAGTTGAAGGTGTTGCGGCCCCAGATCCCAGAAGGCCTTGTGTACAATGCAGAGGGTTTTGAATTTAATCCTCGCAGCCACTGGGAGCCAGTGCAGAGATTTCAGTCCTGGAGTGATACGATCCCTGGGCTTGAGGCCAAGGACAAGTCTTGCAGTCCTGTTCTGGATAATTTGCAGAGGGCGGAGAGTGGAGGCAGGAAGATTTAGATAGAGGCTGTTACAGTAGTCCAGCTTGGAGAGGACCAGGGCTCTGGAGACAAAAAGCTTCTGGGGGAAGGAGAGGAAAGGAAGAATACCTCTAAGGGGTGCAGCTGGTACTGTGACTTCTTAGAGACGTCAGAGATGTGAGGGGAGAAGGAGAGTGTAGAGTCGAAGATGACCCCAAGGGTTTTTGCCTTGCAGGTAGGAGTGGGAGGAGGGCCAAGAGAGGCCGGCCAGAGAGCTGCAGGGAAGGAGGGAGTGGGTGTGCCGATGAGTAGAATCTCAGCCTTACTGGCATTAAGGCAGAGGTCGTTGGCGGCTCACCATTCCTGGATGGCAGACAGACAGTCAGAGATGAGGGAAGGAGAGGAGGAGGAGGAGGCCGAGGGCAGCCTGAAAATGAGCTGGGTATCATCCGCATAGCACTGAAAGTAGGGACAGAGAGCGGCGATGCAGTGGGCAAGTAGTGCCCGGTATTGGTTGAACAGCCAGGGAGAGAGGTTAGATCCCTGGGGCACACCACAGGTAGAGAAAAAGATGTCGGAGAGGAAGGAGCCAAGTTGGACCTGGGAGGGTCGGTTAGAGAGGAAAGAGGTCAGCCACGCCAGAGGCTGACCAGTGATACCCAGGTTATCATGGAGACGGTTGAGCACGATGGCATGGTTGACAGTGTCAAAGGCAGAAGAGAGATCAAGCAGGATAAGAACGCAAGGGGTGTTAGAGTCGAGGTTGGAGAGCAGGTCTTCACGGATGTTCAGGAGAGCAGTTTCCGTGCTTCTGGCTGCTCTGAAGCCAGACTGATGGTCATGAAGACAACCAACAGATTTAGTGTGGAGATTGAGCTGGGAGATGGCCAGTTTCTCTAGGAGCTTGCCCAGGAAGGGAGTTATGATGATTGGGCGATAGTTAGCCGGGCAGGAGGGGTCGGCAGAGGGTTTCTTAAGAAGAGGGTGCACAAGGGAGTGATTCAGGGGGGAAGGGAAGACTCCAGTGGCGAAGGAGTCATTGCAGAAATCCGCCAGGGCAGGAGCCAGGGAGTCGATGTGGTCCTTGATAGTTTTGGAGGAACAGGGGTGAACCTGTTTTGACGAGACTTTCATAGATCGGACTTGTCTAGAAAACCTGTCTGGAAAGAAAAGGGGAAAGGTAGAGAAGGAGGGAGGAGGGGTGGCTGCAGAAGGGCCAGAGGAAGAGCAGGGAATAGCGGGAGGGGGGTGAGAGGAGGAGAGTGAGGACAGGATGTCCTGAGTTTTAGAAATGAAGTGAGAAGCCAGTGCTGTGCAGAGGGCCAGGGAAGGGACAGGAGAGGTAGAGACTGCGGCAGGATTGGCCAGTTCCTTGCAGATTTTAAAGAGTTCAGCCGAGTTGTTAGATGCCGCAGAGATGCAGGCTTGGATATGAGCTCTCTTCTTGGTGAGGACGGAGAGCCGGTATTGCGTTTGCAGCAGGCGGCAGGGCAGTTTGTCAGAGGATGAACTTGAAGCACGCCATTTCCTCTCGGCAACCCTACACTTGCGTTGGGTTTTAACCACTGGCATTTCCAAAGGGGTTAAGAGATCCAATTCTGAAGTACGTGGATGTCTACCATATATAGTGTAGAAAGGGGTTTGTCCAGTGCTGGAGTGTAATGAATTATTATAGGCATATTCAGCTATCCATAATAAGTCCTTCCAATTTCTTTCCACTTGATGAAACATGCAACGTAAGTATTGCTCAAGGGTTTGGTTTGTTCTTTCTGTTTGGCCATCTGTTTGAGGATGGTTACTTGTGGATAGTCGAATGTCAATTTGGGCCATTGAACAGCATTTCCTCCAGAAGTTGGTTACAAACTGACTACCTCGATCTGAGATCAAGACCGATGGAAAGCCATGTAGCCGTACGATTTCCTCCAGGAATACGTTTGCTAAATTGGATGCATTTGGAAGACCCTTAAAAGGACTAAAGTGTGCCATTTTAGAGAACAAGTCTACTGAAAGGGGCCCGTAGGTGTCCCTTACGTCTATGGAAACAAGGCGAGTCACCACACACGATAGACACGAGGTTGTATTCCCAAAGCTAGGGTTTATTGCAAAGCAAATAGTCTCAGTTGGCCAACTCGGTCTCACGCCCCGCGACGTGTATCTCTAGACCTCAAGGGACGCAAGAGAGTGGATTACGTACATCAGTTACATATATACAAAATGCATATCATACAATCAGCTATGACATGTTTAACACCCCCCTTTAATGGGTTTCTTTGAACTCGGTGTGATGATGGACACTTTCGACAATTATGACACCTTCAAATATCTATTCTAGTAACAATATGCAATTTGCAAGTGCGGAGGCATCTTTCAGTTGTTGAACAGAACACAGTGCTTCTGTTCTTGGAAGCGAGCTACATACGGGGGAAGAGTCGCATTCCAGACCTTGCTATCTATGAGGTGCTATTCGTGTCCTGGGAGCCGACACGCTCTACAGGGCTCAGTAAAGGGGGGCCGTAAGAAGAGCATAATTCAAGCCTTTAGCTGCTTTATTCTAACATATTCTACCATATAACGAGACTGGCTGGCAGCTGCGAAATGGAAAAATGCCCTGCAGCTCTGCTTCAAGGCTACATTCGGGAGGGAGCCGGGCATTCTTTCCTGGCGCTGCCTACGTTGTGTTTCAACAAACTCTTATTATCCTCGCGGCCCTGCGGCCTTGTCCTTTCACGTGCAGACAACAATGTTTTACAGTCGAGCAGTGTAAGCAGAAAATATGCTGCGAAGCAATAAGAACAGAAAGCAATGAGCAATGGTTAGAAAACAAAATGGCGATCCTTGTTACATCAAAATGGCCTTTCATTGGCAAACTCGGAAACCTATATGTCTGTCATATCGTGCATGAGACGGTTGGCCCACGGCCACCAGAATACGTTTGCCGTCACATATGAGAGGTATCCATTTTTCTAGACTGACAAACCCTCCTTTGGCCATGTGCCAAACGTCTCATCCATTCATTGTATCCTCCTCTAATGACGATAAGTCTGAAGTACTTATGTCTGAATTTTGCATGCTATTTTAAGCATCATCATCTTCATTAATTTCTATAGCCATCAATTCTTTTACTGTTTTCATCTCATTTGTGTCTTGGTCAGCCCGACCATGAGTTTGTTTTCTTTTTGTCATCATATGCATACATCCCTTAGTACATCCCTCAGTTACCTGCAAACTATTGGTAGGCAGTGTATGCAACAACAGCATGTTATGAATATTCCAAACACCACTACTAATATCGAAATCAACTTCCATCCCCAAGAACGCAGTATTCCCCAAAACCAGGACTCTATTCCCCAGCCTCCTTCTCCAGTAGGGAGTTCAGAACGTAGGACATGCATTTTCTTTATTGCTTCAAAGATTGTAGGGGAATAGTCATCTACAAATACAGAACACGCTGATCCCACTATTTTGCAAATTCCCCCACGATCAACCAGGATCACATCGAGAGCCATTCTATTTTGCAGCATCATTATCCTGATTCCTTTTTCTTCCAACGTCATGTTAAATAGTATATCTGTCGTTGTGTTTATGGTATTTTTTTAGTATTCTGGACAGCTGCCTTATATTATAGGAGTTCACTATCTGGGACAAGAATGGAATGAATGATTTTGCTACGTCAGTCGCTATCAAAACACCTTCGCTACTCCTTTTGACTCTAGATTTGGATAGTATGGCCATGTCTGCTGTTTCTAAGAGGAACACTCCTGGGAACAGTAGACCTAGGTAACATGTACCTCCCCAGTTTCTGGGCAACCAAGGATATGCTTTCTCTCCACATATAAAATAAACTGGATCTCCCACATATACTGGTTCTATTTCCCATTTTAATACCACTGTATTCATGCATCCAGTAAATGCTCTGACTGAAAAGGAGCCTTTCTTTTTTAGACAAAAAGGGACAGTTCTTGGGTTATAATTCACCGTGTAAGAAGGGGGAACTGCATCTTTGTTCCCGTCTGTTCTTACACGAAACGTCATCACAGATGTTTTAACTGGTGGGGACAATCTATCTTGTCTATTTTGTCGTGTTATCTTTCACGTACTTTTCCTCATAGGCTCTGGGGTCATCACTTGTGCTTTATGGAATATGGAACAACCCACAGGCCTCATTATTATTTCCTCAAACTCATTCATGTTTGTTCTGTCTAATTGACCCGTACTACTCTTATTCCATTTCCCATAAAACATTGCACTTAAAGATGCACTACATGCAGAACTTAATGGTAATGGTTGTACATACCAACCTATTCCTTTCCCAGCATGCTGCGGTAAATGGGCACATACCCAGCAATTTGTTTTCTTTAGAATTGCATGTGTCATATTCATAATTAATAACAACGTGTTGTTCCCAAACCCTTCCCTGTGTCTTTCTTCCATTGGGTACAGGGTATAAGTAATCACCTGAACCGGGCTTTCAGTAGTGGATATATTAACTATTGGTAAAAACATTCCCAATGGGTGTATCGATTCCACATACCATAATACTAGGGCTGTCGCTATTGGTGCTACCACACTCATAAAGCACATAATTATTGTCAGTGCCAGCATACAATTCTTTTTACAATGCGTTATTCTTAAGCTTACAGTCTTAACAATTGACTCATTCTCAGCAGCGGTGCAGGAGGAGGCTGAAACCGGACCCGACATGTTTCTCATCGTCCTTCTTCTTCCTTATTAGAGTTCGTCGTGGATATCTCTCATCGTTGCACTTGTCTGATGTCAATAAGTTCAAAGGATTTGTCACAGTTCAGTTCTGCTAGTCCTTTATAGCCTGAATTTGATTATTTGTTTTTGGCAAGATCACCTGTCCTTTCTCATACTGCTCAGAGAACTTTTGATCAGTTATCTTTTGCCTTAGTACTATGTGCGCCCAGCTTGTCCGCTCTGGTTCAGGACACATGTACTTTTATGATTGCACCGAGGAACTGCGAGTCTTGAATTGTCCGATTTGCACAATTCTCACACTTCTCTCCTCTAAACCTCTAGTTCCTTCTCTGTCCATGAGCAGAACCAGAGGTTGACATAAACACCAAAGAACTGTGGATCACTTTGTCTTTCGAGGCCGCAAATTGTATCACCTCTCTCCTGGTATTGTGTGATCCGTGAACAGTGCCGGTGCACTTCCAGATTGAGGCTCAAAGTCAGCCTGTGGCGCTACTGCAGGTGCTGGTGTGCGCCGCGCCAGTGATGCAGATTCGGTCTTTGGCATGCTGGCAAGAACTGGTGGGCGCCAAAGGGGTACACGTTTAGTTTCTGCTGGTATTTGCAAGGCAGATTTTGTGTCGGCCAACAGTGATGTAGATTCTGCTGGGCAACGTTGGGGCACTCTTTGCCCTTCCCCCTTTTTGGCAATCGTCTCAGGCTTTGTTTCGAGTTTAACTTCTTGCTTGGGCAGATTTGGTGGCGGCTTACTGGCAACAGTGTCTTTCGTTTCTAAGACCGCTGTCTCTTCCCAGTCATCTGGGTCAGGCAAGTCTTTCAGTGAAGTTGGAATCTTTTTGGCATGGGTGGCATGGATCCACGACTTCCGTCCATCTACCCGTATTGCCGTCTGCGTTGCCAAGAGTACTTGATAGGGGCCACGCCATCTGGGTGCTAACGAAGACTTTCTTTCAAAATTTTTAAGCAGCACCCAGTCTCCTGGCTCCAGCGCGTGCCCCGGACCGGTGTATCTAACTGGTAAAGCCTTCTGCTCCTGCTGATGAATCAAACGCAATTTCTGCATTAAAAGGCCACAATAAGTACTAAGCACAGGATGTTCTACCTCTCTAGGTTGTTTTGGCTGAGGTGCGCACCAAACATTTGCCGGCCTCCCCATTACAATTTCGTACGGGGAGAGCCCAGTTTTAGCCTGTACAGACGTACGCATGCATAATAGTGCTATTAGTAATGCATCTACCCAACTCAACTTGCTTCCTGCACATATCTTACTTATTTTTGACTTTAGAATCCCGTTGTGGCTCTCCACAAGACCGGCCGAACTCGGATGCCTTGAACTATGGAATCTCTTATCAATCTGAAGACCCGCACATATCTGTAACACCACTGCGCCCACAAAATGTGGGCCATTATCTGACCATAGGACACGTGGTAAGCCAAAATGGGAAAAAATATTCTTTAACCATTACTTTTGCCGTGCTCATTGCTGTGCAGTCTTTTAAGGGATATGCCTCCACCCACTGGCTGAATGCACAGATCACCACTAAGACATATTTCAAATTTTGGCATCTCTCCATCTCTATGAAATCAAAATGGATCACCTCAAAAGTCATAGAGGGAGGGCCAAAACTGCCTATTGGAGTCACTGTTCCCTTTCCTACACTGTGTTGTAAACACGTGATACAGTTCTGCACCAACCTCTCTGCATTCTTCTTTACCTTTACATTCTGCCATACTGTAGATAGGTGCTGTATTATCTTTTTCGCACAGATGTGAGTAGGGCTATGGGCCATTGTGACCATTGAAGTCACATACGAATTTGGCAACATCCATTTTCTAGTTCCCTTGTCCACCCAACAACCCTCCAGATCTAACTCAGGAGAGCCCTCTGCCCACCCTTGTATTTCATCGGCCGTAGCTTCGGCTTGCATTTCTTTGACAGTGGCAACTCCATTTTCTATCATACAGGGTACTTCCTCAGTCTGAACCGTCATCATTTTGGTATTTAAATCAGTGGCAGTTTGTTTCGCAATTCTGTCTGCAAACACATTTCCCTCTCCTACTTTGCATGTTACCTTTTTTTGTGCCTCGCATTTCACTATTGCTAGGTGCTTTGGAAGCGTGAGTGCAGACAGCAATCGTACAATCAAAGGGCCATGTTGAATTCTGGCACCACGTGATGTCAAAAACCTTCTCTCAGCCAGAGTCAACCAAAGTTATGAATCACCCCAAAAGCATACTGACTATCAGTATATATATTCACATTCAAATTTTCAGAAATCTCGCAGGCTCTGGTCAATGCTATTATCTCTGCGGCTTGTGCCGAGTTGTAGGGGATTCTTTTGCTTTCTACAACGCTCTCTAGGGTAGTGATAGCGTACGCGTCAGTTGTTGTGCCATCAGGTAATTTAAAACAAGAGCCGTCACAAAATAACTCTCCATCTGGCTCTTTCTGTGGGGTATCACTTAAATCAACTCTCCCCTTGGTTTCTTCCTCAGTGACCATTAAGCAATCATGGGGGGGGGGTGATTCATTCTCACCAATTTCTTTTATGGGTAGTGGCATTAATTCTGCAGGATTCAAAGCGCTACACCTCATAATTTGGATATGGGGCGCGAACAAGATAATCTCATATCTTGTCAATCTAGCAGAGGTGAGGTGTTGCGTCTGTGTTCTATTTAATAGAACGTCTATGGCATGTGGCACCATCAGAATTAAAGTATGCCCCAATACCATCCCTTCCGTTTGTTTCACTGACGCAGCAGCCGCCACGACAAATCGCAAACATCGTGGCAGTGCGCGCACTACAGGGTCCAGCGCAGAAGAAAAATAGCCACATGGCCTATTTCTTCCACCTTGTTCCTGTGTCAAAACCGCCAATGCACATCCTTCCCTTTCACACACAAACAGTCTAAAAACCTTCTCATAATTTGGTGTGCCCAAAACTGGAGCAGAACATAATGCAGTTTTCAATTGATCAAATGCTTTCTGACATTCCTCATCCCACTGTAAAGGCATAACCGCATCCTTTCTAGTCAAATTCACCATCGGTTTCACAATTAACGCAAAATTACCAATCCATTGATGGCAATATGAAGCCATGCCTATTATGGCTCTGACTCCTTTCTGTGTCTTTGGAATAGGCATACAAGAAATACTTTCAATGTGTTCTGGCGTTAGCCTTCTCCCTTCTTTCGAAAGTAGGTAGCCCAAATAAGCCACCTCCTTTCGATTATATTGAAATTTCTTCAAACTAGCTTTATGGCCATGTGCCGCTAGGTGTGACAGTAGCAATACAGTGCTTTCTTTACAAATCTCCTCTGTGTCAGCAGCTAATAATAGATTGTCTATGTATTGCAAGAATACGCAACCCACTGGTAAGTCTAGCATGTTTAGCTGCTCTTTCAATGCTCTACTGTAAATACTCGGACTTTCCGTGTAACCTTGCGGAATCCGCGTGAATGTAAATGTTCGTCCTCCTAATGTGAACGTGAACAAATATCTGCTGTCCTTGTCCACCGGAATGCTAAAGAACGCATTTTTTAGATCAACTACACTAAAGTATTCTGCTGAAACAGGTATCATTGTCAATATTGTAGTGACATCTGGCACTAAAGGAAATTGTGGATCTACTACTTTGTTTAGCGCGCCCAAATCAATTATGAAACGGTATGGTACTTCATTGCCTCCTTTTTTATAAACTGGAAGAATCGGGCTGTTGCATGTACTGCCTGTAATTTCTTCAATTACCCCTAATTTCACCAAATCTGTAACAATACTCTTCAATCCTTTCTCACCTTCAGCCGAAATTCTGTATTGGGGAATTCGCGGAAGGGTAACACCCTCTTTCAAAATGATCTTTACTGGCTCTATTTTTAAGCATCCTACATGATTGTCATGCATTGCCCATATATAGGTTGGCACTTTACTTAGTTCTCCTGGTAAAGTTTCAGACATGAATTCTGACACAGGGGCCTCTTGTGGACAAATCGTTAGGAACACCCCGTCTGCCGTGCAATGTGTAACGGAACCTAATTTTTTCAACAAATTTAATCCCAACAGGTTCTCCCCACAATTTTCTGTTTAAAGGAAAGGACAATGTTCAGTGAATGGTCCTATAGTAACTGGGACTGGTTGGGACACTAGGTTTATGACTGGTGTACCTGCAAACCCTACGGAAACATTCTTTTGCCCTGACAGTCGTGTATCCGGAACCAAGTGATGGTCTACTGAACACTTTTGCGCTCCTGTATCTACAAGAAAGCGGTGCTCCTCATTCCCGACTCTCATTTCTACGTAGGGTCCTCTCTGATTCACGGGAATAGACACTGGTTCCGACCCCTGCCTGGGCTGTCCTATTGGGGAAATAACACATCGTCCGATGTGTAATCATTACTGTTACTGTAATACGTGTTTGGCTGTGTATCGAAACGTTCCCACTCTTCCCTTTATTTCCCCCACTCTGGTTTCCTTACTGTTGGTTTTGCTGTCCCTGACTCTGGTTAGGGGCACTTTGGTTTTGGGCTTGGTTTTGATGACCTCCATTATTGTGGTGCTGCTGCATACTATTCCTATTTGGTCCATTCGCTCCTTGATGCCCTCTATGCTGTCTCCTCAGACCAGACCCATTTCTATTCTGCAGATGCGGACATTGCGCTCGCCAGTGTCCTTCCTCTTTACAATACGCAGACTGATTTGGTCCCACTGCTCCCCCATGCATATTCGAATTACTCCTTCCTTGTGCATTCCCTCTCCCTCTATTATGTCCTACTACTTGCTGCAGTCGCACCCGTGTTTTCATATTTACCCTATCCTTCTCTTTTTCTTTCTCCGCAGTCACAGGTTCTGGATTGGAAGTTTTAACCCCCTCACATATTTGTCAACAAATAACCTCTTTCCCGCTTCCGAGCTCACATCCTGCCCACTGAAGTCTGTAAATACTTCTTCAAACCTGTTAAAATAATCTGTAGCTAACTCATCCTTGCCTTGTACACATGCAGTCAATTTGTCCCATTGAATTCTTTTCTCTGGGACAATTTCTTTTAATTTCTGAACTATGCATGCTGGTAATGCTACCAGGTTCGGGCCCAGTGTTCCTCCAACCGCTTTATTCCTGTCTTCTATTATCAAGTCCGCCCATGTGGCGCCAAAGGTTGTTATGTCATCCACCTTTCTTATTTGCTTCCATATGTCTGTTGGCAGGATCACTGGGAATATTAGGTCTATGTCACCCATGGTAAGCACGGATGATTGCAGGCAGGACTCTACTTCCTTGTAAAACCCTGCAGGATTCTTTCTTATATCAGGAATCGTCTGCTTTATGTTGTTCACCTCCTGTCTGGAAAAGGGGACATGCACATATTGGGCGGTATAATGGGCTGGTGTTACCTGCGCCGCTACATTGCCCGCTGCAGGAACCTCTACTTTGGGCACAAAGGTAGGTGGGACCTCTCTCATAGGAAATGCCCCACTTACTGTCCCTCCCCCTTCTCTCATGTGTAACAATATTTCCAGATCAAGCGATAGGGCTGTTTCTCCTGTCCCTCGCTCTAGTGCTCTCTTATATACTGCCATTATTTCGGGTGGGCTGGCCTTATCATTTTTTATATCTTTGTCTAGTAAATGTTCAGCCATCGACTGCAGTGCCTTTCTTTTCATGGGCACAGAATATTCATCAAATATCTCATGTATCTCCATTGTGGGGATACTGGGATCCGACATCCATCTAAACGCTTCTCGTATACATACTTTCAACTTGTCACCCCTTTACACTGACGACATTGAATGTCGTTGTTGTATATACGGCTCTACAGCTTCCTTCCTATGTCTCCCGATATCCTTACCCCTGTACCCAGGTGTAGTAAACATTTCGGCATAATCATTATCTAATTCATCTTTAAGTTCAAAAAGTCCATATACATGTTCTCTCACTTCTTCATCCCTCTCCCTACAGCGTGCTAATGCATTCAAATCTAACAATCGCTGCTGTGGTAATTTCCCAATTAACTGTTTCCATTTCTCCACCAAATATTCACCCATGCATTCCACCACTACCTGTCTTTCGTTGCTTCTTCGGAAGTCATATATCAAAGCCAATGTTGTCGTCCCATCATTCCCGTCTATATACATCTCTGCCTGTTGCTGCAATTCCACCTTCCTTTCTTTGCTGATCGCACTGCGAGTTACCCTCGTGCATCCACGTTGTTCAGTCCCGCCTCTCACCCCCGTGGTTTCAACTTCAACCCCGGGAGGAATGGACGGTACAGAGTCTGTATCTAAGGTTGGAGGTGCGGATGGGACAATGGGAACAGGGAGTGTCTGCTATGGGCCTGGTTGGCTAATAGGAAGTGTTACGTGTGCGGTCTGTGGCTGTGGGAGGGCTTGAGCTACAGGAGGGAGAGTTTGGGCTACGGGCGGAGTTTGGGCACTAGTTACTGACATGATTGGCCTCACCTCTGATCTTGGGCCTTGTTTTGTATGGGTCAATATGTTTTCTATCAATTCATCTGCTATGTGCAATTCTCGTTGTGGGTATATTTTTTCTATATTCAACTGGTCACGTCTACCTGACCTCCTTAGACTCTCAGTCTAAGTGCCTCCTCTTCCTTTTCTTCCGCTACTTCACCTTTCGATTTATGCCTGCGCACATGCTTCGCT
The DNA here is from genome assembly GCF_040938575.1 of Ambystoma mexicanum. Lineage (NCBI taxonomy): Eukaryota > Metazoa > Chordata > Amphibia > Caudata > Ambystomatidae > Ambystoma > Ambystoma mexicanum. Next base: position 240,651,976 of record NC_090928.1, on the reverse strand, counting down.
CTACTTCTAAATCGGAGCATTGCTTCCCTTCTCTAGTCCTTAACGATATCAAATGCTGTAGGACGCGCTTTCTTTCTTATCAACACCCTTTCCAAGTTATCTATTCTCGCTATCTCAAAACTACCATTAATCGGCCACTGATGGTCTTGTTGCTTTCTGGTTTGCCTATGCCAAGTCTCACAGAATATTTTTGCACCCACTCCATACTTCACATACATCTCATATGCCGGCGTTCCCCCAGGTGGTGCAATTTGGCCATCTTCCAAAGATTGTTTACCACAGCGGAAAAACCCTGCCAGGGTGGACAATACCCCAGGCATGTTTCAACCTTCCCCCTGGTTAATTAACCTTACGTAGGGCGTTTGATTTTGCAAAGTCAACTCTCAACCAATATCAGGATTACTTTGAATCGGGGAATGACTCACCTGATGAATCAATTTGTCCTTTCGGACACAAGTCGTCTGTATACTGAAGCAACCAATGACGTCGTGGCTGTGTTTCTTGGCTTCCGCCTCGTTTCGGGACCCTCGCCTCCTTGTTCTCTAGCCAGGTACGTCGATGATTGATCAGATGTGTGCAGATCTGCAAAGGAATCTCTCATCACTTCTACAGGGCGCCCCGAACACCTCTTGGTCTCGGCTTGATCGTCCCGTCCTTGCCGTTCTCCGCCTTGACTCAATTACAACGTATGCGATGGAACAAGTGGGGGAGGGTCCCTATTCGGGCGCCATCTTGAAAGGGGCCCCTAGGGGTCCCTTACGTCTATGGAAACAAGGCGAGTCACCACACATGATAGATACGGCAGACACGAGGTTGTATTCCCAAAGGTAGGGTTTATTGCAAAGCAAATAGTCTCAGTTGGCCAACTCGGTCTCACGCCCCGCGACATGTATCTCTAGACCTCTAGGGACGCAAGACAGTGAATTACGTACATCAGTTACATATATACAAAATGCATATCATACAATCAGCTATGACATGTTTAACACCCCCCTTTATTGGGTTTCTTTGAACTCGGTGTGATGATGGACACTTTCGACAATTATGACACCTTCAGATATCTATTCTAGTAACAATATGCAATTTGCAAGTGCGGAGGCATCTTTCAGTTGTTGAACAGAACACAGTGCTTCTGTTCTTGGAAGCTAACTACATACGGGGGAAGAGTCGCATTCCAGACCTTGCTATCTATGAGGTGCTATTCGTGTCCTGGGAGCCGACACGCTCTACAGGGCTCAGTAAAGGGGGGCTGTAAGAAGAGCATCATTCAAGCCTTTAGCTGCTTTATTCTAACATATTCTACCATATAACAAGACTGGCTGGCAGCTGCGAAATGATTAAATGCCCTGCAGCTCTGCTTCAAGGCTACATTCGGGAGGGAGCCGGGGATTCTTTCCTGGCGCTGCCTACGTTGTGTTTCAACAAACTCTTGTTATCCTCGCGGCCCTGCGGCCTTGTCCTTTCACGTGCAGACAACAATGTTTTACAGTCGAGCAGTGTAAGCAGAAAATGTGCTGCGAAGCAATAAGAACAAAAAGCAATGAGCAATGGTTAGAAAAAAAAATGGCAATCCTTGTTACATCAAAATGGCCGTTCATTGGCAAACTCGGAAACCTATATGTCTGTCATATCGTGCATGAGACGGTTGGCCCACGGCCACCAGAATACGTTTGCTGTCACATATGAGAGGTATCCATTTTTCTAGACTGGCACTACAACTACTAAAATGGTGTTGAATCCTTGACTGGAGGTAGATCTGTAATGAAATCAAGGGACAGTGTGTGCCATGGTGTGGTAGGAATTTCCAATGGTTGGAGAAGACCAGCTGGTTTCTGCTTTTGGGACTTGTTTTGTGCACACACACCGTAAGATTGGATACATTGTATGATGTCTTCACGCCATGTGGGCCACTAATAGTTTCATTTTACTTTAGCTAGAGTTTTGGCAATTCCAGGATGAACTTCGATCAGGGAGTCATGATAACCCGAAATAATCTGCTCTTGTAAATCTTTACTTGGCAAGTATAGACGGTTCCTAAAATATGGTAACTGGTCTTTAATGGTGTAATGTTCTCCTTGAGTACACCACTCTTGTGAGAAAGTGGGATCCATTAAGAGGTGGATCTTATTTTGGAGTTCACCCTGTGTCAATGTTGTCATAAGACCCAGGAGTTTGTCTTCTGGAATGATGGCTACTGGATCTGGAGTTATGTATACCTTTTCATCAACACCCATGCGGGACAAGGCATCAGCCTTTCTGTTTCGGACACCTGGGCGGTAGGTGATCACATAGTCATATTCAGCGAAGAAAAGAGCCCACTGCAGTTGACGGGATGATTGACCCTTTGCTGTTTTTAGGTATTGCAGGTTTCAATGATCGGTTATGACTGTGACAGTATGTCTAGCACCAAGGACATAGTGTTGCCATGCCTTGAAAGCTGATTTTATAGCCAAGAGTTCTTTGTCTGTGATAGCATAGTTGAGTTTGGGAGGTGAGAATTTTCGTGACCAGAAGGCCACAGGGTGTAACTGGCCAGTTCATGGGTCCCTTTGTGAGAGAACAGCTCCCATAGCCATGCTAGAGGCATCTGTTTCAACTATATAAGGGAGGTCTGGGCAAGGATGCAGTAGAACTGGAGCAGAAGTTAATTTTTTCTTAGGTTCTTGAAAGGCCTTCTCTGCTTCTTCGGTCCAATGGAACTTTTTATTGTTTTTTCTCAATAGTGATGTAATTGGATGCACTATTTGGGAAAAATCTGGGATGAATCGGCAGTAAAAGTTTGCAAAGCCCAACATACTCTGGATTCCTTTAAATGAAGTTGGTGATGGCCAGTTAAGATTGGCATCTACCTTGTGCCTATCCATTCTGATACCTTTTAGTGTGAGGATAAAACCGAGGCACTCCACTTCGGTGACATGAAAAGAGCATTTTTCGAGTTTAGCATACAGTTTATGTTGGCAGAGTTTAATAAGGATGGAGCGGACATGCCTGACATGGTCTTCTTTTGTAACAGAATACACTAAGATGTCATCAATGTAAACCAGGGCGCAAACGTCGATTAACTCCCGCAAAACATCATTCATAAAGTACTGGAATGCAGCAGGAGCGTTGCAAAGTCCAAATGGCATTACCTGGTATTCATACAAGCCGTATTTGGTACGAAAGGCGGTTTTCCATCCGTCTCCTTTCTTCACTCGAACAAGATGGTACGCCCCCCTAAGGTCCAGTTTGGTATAGATTTGGGCATCTTTGACTTGATCCAATAATTCGGGAACAAAGGGCAGTGGATAAACATTTTTTACTGTGATCTGGTTTAATGCGCGTTAGTCGATGCAAGTCCTCAAATCTCCCTCCTTCTTTGGTACGAAGAATAAGGGACTGGCTGCCGGTGATTTAGATGGACGGATAAATCCATTTTCCAGGTACTGATCAAGATAAGATTTCAAATGGAGGTTTTCTGGTTCAGTAAGTGCATAGATTCGACCACAAGGAATTTGCGCACCATGTATGAGGTCGATCTGACAATCGTATGGTCTGTGCGGTGGTAGAGTATTGGTTTGTTCTTTCTAGAACACGTCTTTAAAATCTTCGTATTCATTTGGTAGAGTACTAGTCACACCTAGTACAATCGCCGCCGTACTGGGAGTAGCAGATGTACATAAGTCTGTTTTCCCCTTTTCTTGGTAATAACAGGTGCACCAAAATCATGGAAAAGGCCAACTTCTTGGCACGCCAGTCTATTAGAGGGTTGTGAGCTACCAACCATGGCATCGGTAAGATTAGTCGAAACTGAGGAGCTTTGATGAGATCGAATGCAATAGATTCTCGGTGTCCATCCTGGCACAGTAGAGTTAGTGCTGCTGTGCATTGGGTTACTGGTCTGGAAGCTATTTCTGTTCCATCAACAGTAGTAACTTTTTCAGTAGTCAACTTAGAGCATAAGGTAAGCCCCACCCCATCTCTGCTGCCAGATCTTGGTCTACATAATTCCCAACTGCTCTGCTGTCTATGTATGATTCGACTGCATGCACCCGAGACGGTTGTTGGTGATTGATCAAAATTAATGGTAATGCAAAGTGTGAGGTCTGTGGCTCATCCTTCTCGCTCCACAAGCGGACCTTTACGCTTTCCGGGCTTGGTAGTTTTCCGACTCCTTGTTATTATCTTTCTTCTCATTGGATCCAACAGTTCTCCTTGGTGGTTTCACTGGACATTCTTTGAGGAAGTGGCCTGATTTCCGCAATATAAGCATAATTGCTGTTGCCTTCTCTTGTCTCTTTCAGTTTTAGTTAAAGGGGGCCGTACACCTCCGATTTGCATGGGTTCTACCGTGTTTTCCAATGTACGTGGAACAGTATCCTTTGACCGGACATACACAGCCCGAGTGTCTAACCTTATCCGGTCCGCTTTTCGGTCTTGTAATCTGTGATCTAATTGCACCACAAGGTTGATGAATTCTCCACAGTCTTTAGGTGGGTTAACCACTTGAGCAAGGACATCCTTTAGTTCCCCTCGTAGACCCCGATGAAATAGTGTGGTCCTTTTTTCCTCAGGCCACCCAGGACACCCAGCTTCAACAACTAGTCTGTTAAATGTTGCTATATATGTAAGCAAGTCTTGACTTCCTTGACGGAGTGAAAAAAGTTTGTTGTCTAATGCTCGGACTTGGGTATGACGAGCAAAGAGTTTTTCCATTTCCATCTGGAAACCCCCAAAGTCATGTAACAATAGGTTATCCTGACTTACCAATGGTACCGACCAATCCACAGCACTGCCACTCAGATGTGACAAGACAAAAGCAACCCGCGCTTGGTCGTTAGGAAAAGCCCCAGGTCTGCAAAGGAAATGAAGATGACACTGGTTCATGAACGTTGCGTACTTCTTGGGGTCCCCTGTAAATCGTTCAGGTGGAGCTAAAGGAACTGCCCCAAGAAGGGTTATTTGTTCTGGATTGGTGGAAGAAGTTGGTACAGGTGCTGGCGTAATGTTATCAGGCAATCTGGTCTATCCTGCCTGTGATTGGAGCAATTGTCTACTTATTTCATCGGTACGATCCTTAGTAACAATCAAATCCCTCCTGGTTGCTTGCCTGGCTGAATGTACTTCAGCGCGTAATTGTCCCAACAACTGAACTGACTGGTCAGTCTCTGAAGTCTCCATGACGCCCAGATGGATAATATTATTGAGGTATTTGCGTTCTGTCACGATCACCTGGTATCCACGGGGACGCCACCCAGCCCTGGTTGGATGATTTGCACTCTCGAACCCTCTACCTGTCCCTTGGTAAGGCCTCTGGTTAAAGATGGGTCTGCAATATAGGAGAGCTGGATTCAATACCAGATTGTCTTTATGTTTTCCCACCTCCCTTGGCTTCAACTCTTTCCTCCCCCTTGGGCCTTCTCCTCACCTTAATATTGTAAAAGGTGGATTCTCCATCCTGCTCCTCATGACAGGGGCGCGTAGATGTCGGGGGGGCAAGCAGCGACCAAGTTACTTCACTGGTGCAAGCCCCCCTGTGGGGATCCAGACCTGCTGTGACTCCGTCGGTTTGCTGCTTTACAGTCTTCATATGCAGTTCTTATGTTCCTCTTAGTTTGATTAATAATGTCCTGCTTCTTTCCTTTTAGTTATGGAAAGGTATTTTGGTGTTGTCATGCAGTTTGAAGATGAGCATGGGCCGGTAGGCGAAAAGCGCGGTGTGCGCGATGCTGTCCGGTGAGTAATGTTTGATGCGCAACGCTGTTTCGCCTTTTATTTTGCTAACCTGTGTCTTTTCTCTCCTTGCAGGTTGCGATGTTCCTGATACTGACCAGGAGATGACTACCCAGGTAAGAATTGTGTGGCTTTCTTCATTCGGGAGGAAACGTGAGTAAACGCTTACCAATGCTGTCTTTCTTTCTCCTCATTCCAGGTTATGGTATTCCAGGATGCACGCGGTGCCGGATGATGGAGTTCGCACCTTCAGGTGAGTGGAACTGAAGTCAGCAATGGATTGAAGACAGGATACTGTTCCGGGTAAGTTTCGTAGTGTTCTTTCTCTCTCTGTAGGTCCTTGGTTTCAGGTAAACTGGCATCAAAGAACTGGACACGGTGGGCGTTACGCTGCCCACAGCAGAATAACGCAAAGCATGTTCTGCTGTTTGGGTGTGGTTTAAATAGTCTCAGGTAAAGTAGTCCAGGTAAAATAGTCCCAGGCCTGCCACACCCAAAGTAGTCCAGGTAAAGTAGTCCCAGGCCTGCCATACCCAAAAAACTAGACCGCATAACTCAGTTCCTTGTAACTGAGCTATGTGTTTGCCTCCATGTTGGCTGAACTCCCCACAAGTTTAATAGTCCCAAGTAAATCGTCCCATTCTAATGTTGGTCTTCATGATGGTTATGAGCCTGGCGCCAAATGCGCCAGGACTGACTCCAAGAGAGTCTTGGATGAGTGTAACGCTCACCTGACTCCCACAGAGGCGCTGGTCTAGCCTGGGTTGCTGTGGCCTCTTCGAGCGTGATGCGCAGAACTCGGAACACTGACTGAACAGGACCCTCAAATCTTGCTTGTCTGGCCCGTAGGAATATCCTTCTGCAGATGAGAAAGGGGATTAACAGTCTGCAGAATAGTGTGCTTGCTCCCCCCTTGCCCCCTTCGTTCTTCTCTAACTTCCTCCGAAATCCCCGGTTGAAGCTCACCTTATGGTTTGAAAGGATGAACTCTCCATCCTGCTTCTGGTGCAGGGGCGCGTGTTTGTCCAGTTACTTCACTGGTTTTCAGAATGGCGCTGGCAAAATCCACTTGACTTTTCCGAGCAGAACGCCGTAAGTATGAAGATTACAAAAGTTCAAGTGTTGAGCCTCCTTTTCTGTTGCCTTCCTAACCTGTGATCTGTCCTTTATTTCAGGTGCAGAATGAAGGCGATGCGTTGAGGGATTGAATTGCCGATGGTAAACTCAGGTGAGTTAGCGATGGGGGCGATCCCTCTTAATGTCTTTATATTCCTCCAGTAATGTCTTTTGTCCTTTCCCCATAGGGGCCGGGGTGCGGTACCTGCCAACGAAGCGGCGCCGACCCGAAATGAGGAATGGTCCACCAACAGAAGACCGGTAAGTGTTATGACGGAAAATTCGGCTTTCCTCATATGTTCCTTCTGCTCACCTTTTGTCTCTTCTTCTCTACCCTAGGCGCAGAGATGTGGCGACCGGTGCAGACAGTCGCGGTGGAGCCAGAAGAACTCCAGAGGACAGGTGAGTGAAGCGCGGCACTGCAGCGAGCAATGCGGTGCTTTTAAATCAAAGTCTTTTCTCAGGAACGCTGGCGTGAAGGTTCCGGATGCAGGTAAGAAGTTTGATAAAATTCTTGGTTTTCACCTTTCTCTTCTCTTCTTTCCTTACAGGTGTTCCAGGATCGAGGCGGGCGTGGCTGGAGACCAGATGCAGGAGCACACACGGTGAGCGTTCAGCTGCTTGGATGCAGAACAACGCGAAGCGTGAGCTACTGTCTGGGCGTGGCTTAAATAGCCCCCAAAGTAGTTCCAGGTAAGTATCCTTCCCTGGCCACGCCCGAGTGGCAAAATAGTCCCAATGAAAAAATAGTCCCTTTCAGGTCTCTGGGAGGCCTGAATCTTGCAGCATGATCTGCATCAGGTAAGTGCACAAAACACCTTCCTTTATGAGCCTGGCGCCTATGGCGCCAGGACTGATGTCCAACATGAGCCTGGCGCCAACGGCGCCAGGACAGAGTCCAAAGAGCCCCTATAAGGGGCCGCTGGGCTTTTACCCGGGGGCATGATGCCTGCTTCCGGGGGTGCTGGGCCTAGCCTGGTGCTCTGGGGGTAGGCATCATGACAATGAGGTTTTAAGTCCATTGACCTGGCCCTAACTGGAAGGCTGACTTGCCAGTGAGGGCCAGGGGCAAGGGTCATGACAATGGGCCTTTAATCACCTTAACCCAAAACAGGCCCACCACATAAGAAGCGAGTACATGGTTGTACACAAAGCAAGTTTATTGTACAAGCTCAAGCAAGCGGTTAGATGGTGTTGCAGGACCAAACTAACCCAAGTCTCAACAATTCAACATCAGTTGAACATTTATATACGTTTTGCAACATTTTCAAACACTCCCAGATACTTTTAGTACCATCCACCCCCAATTATGATTGGACAAAACCTCTTCAAAGAAATCCCATCTTTTCCCAATTCTTCCATTTTCATTGGCCACGCTTATCTTCATTATTATCTTCAGATCATATTTAAAACAGACCTTTTCTTGGGATTTGCGATAGTAGGTCATGATGTTTGTGCATGGTTAAACATTAGTATTGAAAACATAATTCATTGCTAACAATAACTGGCCTAAAACCTTCAACTTTAAGTATGCTTGCTGATGGTCTCGCTGACGTATTTTAGCAAATAGAGGAAGGTCTGCATAAAACAGGATTTTCCTTGAACCTTAGATTGCGATCTCCATTCCACAGACTCCTGACGCCTCCAAAAGACATTCTAAGTTATGCAGCTACATACAGCCTCTGATGACCTAGAAACACCTAACCGCCAGACCCTGGTCTCGGGCCTCATGTTTATTATCACTAAACAAATGACTTATCCCCTCTAAAGATTTTAACACAAAGGGCTAGATAACATCTGTTCCCTTGCAAGGACTCTGAACCTTGCCCTATTAGTATGGCCTTATTACTACTTAACTAATTCTCTTTTCCATCAAGAAAGTCCCAGCTACTTTAGAATGCATGTGTAACAACTAACTGTGGAAAAAAGCAACCCATTGTATGAATGTGTGTTTGTGTTGTATTTGCAGTTTTAATATTGTATCTTTCTATGTGCCTGAAGATCTAATATGCATACATTCTAAATAAGTGTAAAAAAAGAATTAACATATAATTAACTCCATTCAATTCATATGGATTTGCAACATTTCCCAGTTTGCTGCCATCCACCCATCAGGAATATGGTGTGCGCAACATGACTCCCTTGTAATAAAGGGGACCCTCCTTGACCACCCCGACAACACCCGGATATCGGGAGGCGGAGATGGCACAGTAGTTCTCTGGTATCCCGCCGCGATATCGGGGAATTCATAATGAGCCCATGTATCATTTTCTGGCTTTGTGTGGATACTTATACTTCACCAATCCAGTACTTAAGAAGTTTTCCCAAATACAGACATGTTAGATAGCAAATTAGGGTATTGCTGGTGTGATTGGTAAGTGTCAATTAGTATGATTTCCAGCGAAATTAGCAACATATATCCAAAGTTCTCACCTGGTCCTGCATAATGTATACATAAACATAGGCTTCCAAGCATTTTGGTTTCACAAGTTAAATAAAGTATGGACAATTTAGAGCTCAGAGGAACCACACATCTCGGACCTTGGGCCGGTGACTAAAAGGGGATTTATTCTTTAAAACTGCAGAGTTGTGGATGGGAAATTTGAATGAATCATAACCACAGACAGTGCTTTAGGCAACCCTATAAACCTGTTTATAAAACTGTTTTTCATTCTGCTGTGCCATTCCTGTCGGGAAAACCCACTTGCAAATCAGGCATGGTCCCACCTCAAAAGTGGCAGTCCCTTCTGTACGAAACAAACGCAACCCAGTCATGCTTCAGTATCATTGGGCCATGCATAGGAGCAATGAAAGGACAGGTTCTGAATTGATAAAAAAACACTTGCAAAGCTCTGGACAACACTCCAGATCATTGTTTTTCAGCCTGCAATGCCACTATAGAGGGGAAAGGTCATATGCAATTCAGATCATGCTCACCTCTAACTGTGCAGTCCAGCCAAAAGTACTAAGCCATGTCCCTTTTTCGCAAGACCAAAAGCAACCCCAGACATGTTTCCACCTCATCAGTGATCTGCTGCTTGGGTTAAATAGCCTGGCATTCTCCAGCCCCAAGTGTGGGCATACCCATCCCACTTGGGGGTGACAATGCAACACAGAAGGGTGATGGCTGGAGGGTTCTCACTGAATCAAAAACCACCGACAGAGCTCTAGGTAACCCTCAAGACCTTCTTTTTCCAGCCTCCCGTTCCATTACAGAAGGGGAAAGAGCATATGCAAATCAGGCCTGGCCCAACCGCACATGGGAGAACAGATAGGTCACATTTCCTTTTCATGAGACCCCAAGCAACCCAAGACATGGTTCAGCCACATTTGACCTCATTAGTGAGGTGTACCTTGGGTCTGTAGGCACGGCAAGCTTGGGACCCACCTCTGATCTAACGCACCCCCATTAGACCAACTAATTCAAAGCAGAGGTGTGAAAGGTTTTATTCGGAAAGAAGGTCTGTATTTAGTGTCGAATCCATTGTATCTGAACCAGACTATTAGGCCCCTACAGCGTGAAGTAGTTTGAGCCGATCCGAATAGCAATTTAAGGCTCGGCTGCGCTTATCGTATATGTCCCTCATTTACTATTAAAATATTGTAATGATCAATTCACGGTTTGTGTTGCATTCAGAACATTGCCGGCATGGCTGGGCGCCATTTTGGCACAGTGCGTTTGTAGACCACAGTCCATTTGAAGATGCCAACCATTCCTATCAAAAGAGACATCTTTGCAGTTTAGTCAAGATAATATTGTTTCTGCACCGTTTTCATCTCAAACGGGCTGGAAAAGTGCCCCTCTGTTCACCTCCAAAATATCAAAACACCACGGTCAAAATATTCCAAAGGTTTCCATATGCAGCACATTTAACATCAACACGCAGTTAAACGGTTCTGAGGGGTGGAACATACTCAGGTTGTGAACAGATGTTCCTATAAAACACGGTATTTTTTTTCTTTCTGAGAGGAGGCCTTTCAAGTCGGAGCCACTGGATGGCTTTCCACTGTCGAAATGTATGTTTAACAGTCCAGAAATAGAAACAAGGAGGACATTTGCCTCTGCGGAGCAGAAAGAAACATGTCATTGAAGTATCTGTGGTGAACTGTGCTTCTTTCAGCCACGCGGGCTTTACGAGCACCGCCCAGGCCTATTTTAGACAGTGCCGGCCAGAGCGGTGATTATCCTCTGGCCTTCCCAGCTTCAGCGAAATGGCTGCCCATTGCATGTGTCGACCACATTGCGCCCGGAGCAGCCACAGAAGTAGTTTTAAAGTTAAGAGATTTACAGTTGCCCTGTAGGGCAAAAGAAAGCAGGGGCCTTGGGGCAATGACTGCTGCTGGAGTCATCCGATTCTTCCATAGACCCTAATAATGAGGTCACTGTTGATCGAAGAATTCAGGGAGATTTGCCATTTTTTCCTGGTCACACATATCATGACATATAAGAAGGAACCAAGATGGTAGCTGGATGGATGCCAAGCAAACATCTTATGACACATAAGAACGAACCAAGATGGCGACAGGATGGCTGTCAAGCCCACATCTTATGACACATAAGAATGAACCAAGATGGTGGCAGGGTGGATGGCTGCCAAGCACACATCTTATGACACATAAGAATTAACCAAGATGGTGGCAGGGGAGATGGATGCCAAGCACACATCTTATGACACAAAAGAATGAACCAAGAACGAACCAAGATGGCGGCAGGATGGATGAACATGAAGCAGACATCTAATGACACAAAAAAATGAACCGAGATGGCGGCAAGATGGATGGATGTCAAGCACACATCTTATGGCACAAAATAACGAACCAAGACAGCGTCAGTGTGGATGGATGCCGAGCACACATCTTATGACACATAAGAATGAACCAAGATGGCGGCTGGGTGGATGGATGCCAAGCACACATCTTATGACACAAAAGAATGAACCAAGAACGAACCAAGATGGTGCAGGATGGATGGATGTCAAACACACATCTTATGACACAAAAGAATGAACCAAGATGGCGGCAGCATGGATGGATGCCGAGCACACATTTTATGACACATAACAATGAACCAAGATTGTGGCAGGGTGGATGGATGCCGAGCACACATCTTATGACACAAAATAACGAACCAAGATGGCGGTAGCATGGATGGATGCCGAGCACACATCTTATGACACATAAGAATGAACCAAGATGGCGGTAGGGTGGATGGATGCCAAGCACACATCTTATGACACATAAGAACGAACCAAGATTGCAGCAGCATGGATGGATGTCAAGGCCACATCTTATGACACAAACGAATGAACCAAGATGGCGGCAGCATGGATGGATGCCGGGCACACATCTTATGACACATAAGAATAAACTAAGATGGCAGCAGGGTGGATGGATGCTAAGCACACATCTTATGACACATAAGAACAAACCAAGATTGCAGCAGCATGGATGGATGTCAAGGCCACATGAACCAAGATGGCGGCAGGGTGGATGGATGCCAAGCACACATCATATGACACAAAAGAATGAACCAAGATGGCAGCAGGGTGGATGGATTCGAAGCACACATCTTATGACACATAAGAATGAACCAAGATGGTGGCAGGACGAATGCCAAGCCATGCAGCACCTGGCAGAGCTCTTAGTTTCTCGTACCCAAATGCGCAGTGTATAGCTTTCCTACCTCCTACACATTTCTATGTGGAGGTCAGTACTTGTGCATTGTCCTGTGATAGAAGGATTTCCTTCTTGGCTTGGGGGAAAACCATGGTTCTCTGATTTTTAATTTTTCATGGCACTCGCAGTGGCACAGTGTTGTGTCCTGGATCAACCCACTTACAATAGATGCTCAGACTGAGAGGCAGTCAAGTGCCTTTTGTTAGGGTAGACACATTGCACCGTGTAATGCGACCAATTGCTTGCTTCCAAGATTGTCACTCGTGAATGCTCAGTCCTTGAGCTCTGTGTGATTTTAATGGCTTGGCCTCTGGGTTTGGGTGCTGGAAGCTGGGAAGCAATCAATTTTATGAGGCATGTCTGGAGGGGTGAGGCACTGGAAAGGTGTGCGGCACAGAGGGAGATGCACGAAGAGGGTAGCGAAGGAGATCATAGCTTCCCACTTGCCAATTGGTGCAGTGTGTTGATACAGAATGAAGTCAGGAAATCTTGCTATTGTCCTCAACCCTGTGATGTTGTTACGACCATGACAGTTCACTCTGAGCTCAAGTTCTGTCAGGCTATTGGGTGTGTTGCATTGGACCAGAGTCTTCACTTCTCTAGTCAGGTCGATCTCCTCCATGGAATTGTTCTGCAGGATAAAATGATAGAAAAACACCTAGGTTATGTCTACACCCTCTAATTACAAAGAAAGTACCTTGACATCACTTGCTTTGTGAATAATTTCTTTAATTGATTCAAATCAAAGACAAAAAAGAAAATGTGCTTTTTCCTAGTTTGAATTGCCACCTGTTGTCCACATCTGTGGTATAATAGAGCAATGCTTAAGGTTCTTGAGAGTTCTTTCCTTAAATTAATACAAGTAGCAAGTGCTTAAGGTTCTTTGGAGTTCTTTCTTTAAGGCGATATAATTAATCCTCGACACGTGTGTCTCCAAATTAAGATTATTTGGCTCCTCGGGAGGGTTTATGAACCTGAATTTCAATCGTGTCCAATCACAGGCCGTAAATAAAGTGCATCATACAGTGACTAAGTAACAGCTTATAGTGTGGGGTTACACAATAAATGTCTTCAATTTCATCTGGTTCAACATTATGAATGAATGGCATCAAGGTTCACATATTCTAACTTGGCAGTTCAAAGAGAGTAGTGAAGAAGGGAAAGTGTGTAAGAGGCATGCTATGAAAGATAAGAAAAGAGGGGAAACTTGGAGCTTTGTACTCACTTGTGTTGGATACTTTGTTACGTAGGTTTGTAGATGATTGGATGTGAAGGTGAGTTGTAAATTCAAGTAATCCAATTATGACCTGGACAAACAGCGCGTGCTGTGGAAATAGGTATTCCCTCAGTCACAAAAATATATTTAGGGTCGATTTCTCCTTGGCAATCTATTATGAAGAAGGGCATATAGACAATTAGTATTAGAATTGCAAGAGGTAGCATGAAGCTACTAATTAGATTGTTGGCTATTATCTTAAAAAGGCGAAAAAATTGTTTTTGGAAAATATCTATTGTAGTTGTCATTGGTAGATTGGGGTTGAATGTTGATTTGGGTTTCAGTTTGGTTTCGAGGGCCAGTCCTAGATCTAGATCAAGGTCTGATGCTTGGGATTCCAGTGTTTGTTCTCCGGATGGTTCCTCTAAACTTAGAGTGATTATGTGTTGTAAGTAGAGGGCGCAGACATAACTTAGGTGTTTTTCTATCATTTCAGCATTTCAAAACACTGGGCAGCCACAGTGTCTCAACACCTATTGTCGCAGCCCTCATTTACCAACTTACCAAGATCATAAGACCAGCCAAAAATATAAACTCGCCAAAGGTAGTTTAATGGCTGCACCGCGGTTTTCAGTGTTCGCCAAGGTAATCTGCATCTTGTGCTCCAAGAACACCACAGCACTCTCTGGCATCCTTGCATATCTGGAGCATCCTTTCCCTTCCTTGTCAGGCTTTGTCACATTTATAAAGCCCTCAAGTGCAAGGAGTACAGCCTCAAATCCCTGAATGCATGTTGAGTTGTGACCGGGGAGGCAGTGGCATGAAATAACACTGCATAATAAAGCAGTAGATTGGATAACAGAGACTACTGCACTAGCAGACATGTGTAGGCATGATTCACATTAGCACTAGTGATAGTTACTACGTGTCAGGCTGGAATAGGCTGTATGCTCGCCTCTGTTCAGGTGATGGTGGCTCAATTTATGAGGAGTCGCAAAAAAAGCACAATTCAGTCATTTGGAGGCATTGTTTGCAAAAGTTCCCCAGGAGAGGTAATTAATGATGTATCTATTGGTGATTATCGCAGGGCAGCTATGGACTCTGCATAGACAGAAAAATAACTAAATTCAATTCATTGCGTTGCACGTTGCTATACAATTCAGACTATACCAAACATCACATAACATAAGCTATTATAGCTGAACCACACAAAGGAGCGTTGCATACAAAAACATAATAAAATATAGCGTTGCAAAGCAACGTACGTACGGATACGAGTGCAGGATCAGGCCAATTGGAGCTGCCAGAGGCCTCCCCTGCAGATGTTGTGGCCCAGGTTACATCAACAGCCTCTCTCGACGCCAAGCCATTTACAATTAGTCCCCTAGAGAGACCACAACACTGGGTAGGACAGTGGCCTGCTCATCAACGTGCCCTCGGATGCCAGGGGTTGCCCATATCATGGGAGGTGAAATCAGCTGAGGTCTGGTACCTGCAGCTGCTGAGGTTGGCGGACTTCCATGGCATTGAACAACTGCCGCTGTGTTGCCTGCTCATGAGCACCGAAGTGGGGCGGATAATCCTAGCTTCTACCAGAGAGCGCCCCGGTGAGTAGCCTGCATATCAGGACACAAGAGTTCCAGGCCAAAAAGAGTCCTGTAATGAACCCGAAGTGTGTGCGACGCTTGAAGTCCTGTACAAACAGCTCAGAAACTTTTGTTTGTTTGTTTGTGATATTTATATAGGGCGCCTTACCCAGAGGGATCTGGGCGCTTAAACAAGGTGAAGGTTACATGAAACAGTGTATACAGATGTAATACAGTTTTAAACAATTAAGATACACGGTATAGTCGGTAGTGCATGGAAGCAAGCAGTAGAAGAGTCAAACATAAACAGTTAGAGAAAGGAGGGTTACATACATGTATATGGAATGAGGATGTGGTAGAGTTCGTTTTTGTGGAGTAGCCATGTGATAACGTGACTTCTAAATTTTTCTAATGTTTGAATAGTCTTGATGTCATGTGGAAGTGAGTTCCATAGCTGGACGGCTAGAACCAGGAAGCTGGTACCGCCAGCTCTTTTAAGGTTGTACTTAGTCACCACCAGGCAAGAGGAGTTGGATGATCTTGTGGTTCTGGTAGACAGTTTCTCAGTGAGATATGGTGTGGCTCGGTGGTTTAATGCTTTGTGTGTGAGGCAGATCGTTTTTAAGTCAATTTTCTCTCGTATGGGGAGCCATTTACAGCGCTTTCTGGTTGCTGAGATCTGCTATCTTCTGGGGATGTTTAATGCTGCTCTAAGCGCATTGTTTTGGAGAATCTGCAATTTATTCATTATAGCTTCGTTGGCGCCTAGGTATAGGCCATTGCAGTAGTCCAGTTTGGACGGTATGAGTGCTCTAGCCAGTGTGAGGCAGCTATTGGAAGAAAGTAGGTTGAAAGGCAGGGTGCATCCGCAACTGGACAGGAAGGACCAGTGACCGCTAAGCTGCCTTAGTTTTCCCTACTGTTACAGGAGAGGATCTTGAGCTGGTCCTAGCAGCCACATATTCAGCACCGGAGGTCTTGCCTGTTTTCGCTGAATTGTTGTCCACAAGAGACCCAGACCAGGCTAGTTTTGATCACCCCGGTGAGGGCAGGCTTAACTGACAGAGTTCTTTTCTTTGAGGTTATTCATTTCCATGGGGAGGCCCCAGCATTGCAAGAGGCGGGAAGGGAGGTGAGGAACCTGTGTCTTCTGGCTGGAGACCTCTTCCCTCAGAATACCTGCAGGTTGCGGCCTCATATAGTCCCTATTTTTGTCAACATGGGGACAGCTAAGAACTTTCTCAGTGAAAGTGATTTGGTCAATCCAGTTGGCTACGGGGCCCCCAGAAAGGGGAAACTGCCCCTTGATGCCCCTATGGAGAAGCAGGACAGTACCTCAGGGAGTGGTATCCTCAAACCAGTCCATAAAGTTGTCAAACACGGGATGAAAGAGGACTGTTGAGTGAGCATGTCAAAACATATCTTGACTGCTTTCTGTTCTCTTGTTCATCCAGGTCGGCTCTATCCAGACCCTAAATAGGAGCATGGCTGACCTCCTTCCTCTCAAACAGACCCTCCCAAGTGCAAATGGGCCCTTTCCTCTCCTCCACCTCACTCTCTACCTGTGGCGTCACTCAGGGGTCTATCCTATCGCTATGGCTCTTTAATATCTACCTAGCCCCTCTGGCCCACCTGATCTCCAGCTTCTCCCCTCATTTCCAGTGTTATGCAGATTACACACAGCTCTCCTTTAAGCTGCCATCCTCTATCTCCTCTCCTTCCTCTCCCATACCTGACTGCCTGACTGCTATTTAGGTGTGGTGCTTTGCCAACGATATCTGCCTTAATGCCAATAAAACCGAGATCCTTCTCATTGGGACGCCTGCTCTCTGTTTGCCCCCACTCTCTGGCCACCCTCCTTGGGCCTCCTCACCCATCTGTGCAGCAAAAAGCCTTGGGGTGCTCTTTGACTCCTCTCTCTTTCTTTCCACACATCTCAGACCTTGCCAAGAAGCCCAACTTTCAGCTTCATCTCCTCAGAGGCATTTTCCCTTTTCTCACCTTCACCCAGAAGATCAACAGAGCCCTGGTTCTCTCTATGCTGGACTACTGCAACAGCTTTTTGATCGGTCTGCCTCTTTCCTCCCTTCACCCTCTTCAACTAATCCAGAATAGGACTGCAAGACTTATCCTTGACCTCAAGCCCAGCGACCTCATCTCTCCAGCCCTAAAATCTCTCCACTGGCTCCCGGCGACTACAAGGATCGAATTCAAGACCCTTTGCATCATCCACAAGGCTGTCTGGGACCTCTCTACATCCAGCTTTCTCTCCCTTAATACTCCTTGCTAGAGTTCTTCGGTCCTCTAGCTCCAACTCGCTGCAGGTCAGACATTTCTCCAAGTAGAGAGGGGAGGTGGATCCCTTTGCTCAACAGGTTCCTCCCTCTGGAATGGCCTCCCTGCCCCCTCAGACTTGACCCGGATCTTCTTAAGTTCCGGAAACTTCTCAAGACATTCCTTTTCTCCTCATCCTTCCCTCTCCCCCTCCCGTGCTAACGTTCCTCTGCTACTGCGACTGGGGCTTGGTCGTTTCTGAGTCATGCAGGGGCTAGACCCCCCCCCAGTATCCTTTTTCCAGCACTTGCCCTCAGGCACCCTTTCCTGGACTAGTCCTAACCTGGTCCACCCTGTCCATTGCGCTTATCCTCCCTTCCCCTTCTTGCGCCTGTCCTTGCCTTTTTCTGCCCCCTTCCAGCACTTACTCACCCCCCAGCCCCAGGCACCCTACTTCTGCACCCCTTCCCCACCTTGCACCTTTCACCTTTGTCTTGCACTTGCACAGCAGGATTTGCAACAAGATCAATATAACCATCATTATTGTTTCTCTTTTCCCTATATCCCTCCCACCTCTCTTTCTATGTCTTGTGGCGCCTGGAAACACTTGTGTATAGGCGCCATACAAATGTCCAATAAATAAAATAAATAAACATAGAGTCTTGGGCTGTCATCCAAGAGGCAGGCCAGTGCTCTGGTTGTGTAACCTACAGGGAGACCTCAGAGGTGGGCGAGGAACATCTCAGGGCATGGTGCCCTTCTCTTAGGGCTATGGAACCTATCAAGGTACCCATGGGTAACACCATAGGGATTGAAGTGGGTTCCTTCAGTGAAGGGGGAAAGGAAAAAAAATGCCCCTGTTTTAGCAGAGCCTCCAACAAGTTGAGTGTGGCCATTCAGCGGCTGTATAGAGGTGATGCACTTTAGCCCCCTGGAGGAGAGGAAGGTCAGGAACCCAGGAGGAGTCTCTTGTGGAGAAACTGGTCTGGAAAGGGTGGCTTCTCTTTACCCTAGTGATGGAGCAGAGCATGCTGGCAATACCATAGACGTAAGGCACTCTGGCAGCAGTCCTAAGGTCAAGGGCTGAGAGGCCATGCTAAATCTTCCTGCAGGGTGTCCCCTAACCAAGGCAAGCCCAGTCAAGCAAAGGTCTGATCCAAGGTGATGAGCCTGTTCCCAGGACCAATGTTCAGGAGAATGGAGAAAGGAATGTCATCTTTCCCTGCCCTCTGAATGGGTGGCTGGCTCGACTCCCAGTTGGCCGCTCAGACTTACATGAGAGAAAGGTGGTTCCTTAGTGCTAAGTAAACCTGGAGGGACCACAAAGGGAAACCTTAAGTGAATGCAGAATCCTTACTCTACAATGCCAGACTGACGTCTGCAATGGAGGAGAAGATATCCTGCAGTAGGGCACCAGCCTAAATCCCTGTCCTCAGGGGGAGTTTAAACTGCAAATTCTGTGACTCATGGAAGACAGCACAGTACGGCCAGGCCCCATCTAACTGGGCTGAATGGAGCTCTTGTTCCTGACCTGTCCTCAACTCTATCCTGAGGCTGAGAGCAAACCATGGCCACAGAGGGCATCGAGTCTATCAGTCCCTGTGAGTACAGAGAGACAGTAGGTGTGTTCAGGGATGAACTAACTGAGAGCATGCACGTATAGCAACCAAAGCCCATAGGCTTGGGGTACCCAATGAAAAGGAGGCCAGGACCTGGGAAGGTTGTACTTTAGATATGTTAGTAGGCCTGGGACATCCAGATCCCCAGAAAAGGGGGTGCCAGGGTGTGAGATGGGCCAGAGCTTTACTGCACTTCAAGATGGACATCACACATGAGCCTGGAAAGATATATTCCAGCGCAAACGGTTTGGTGTATCACACTGTTAGAATGTTAAGGCTAACCCTAAAAGAGGCTTTAACCACCATTTCTTAGCCGAGGAGTTTGAGTTTGATGGATTTCATTCTTCTAAAGGAAGCATACTGGGTTTTTTGAACTTTGCGGGGCTGTAGTGAATGGTTCCTGCATGACAGCTAGATCCACCAAATAGCCTTACTTTTATTTTTAAAAAAACAATCTGTGCGAGTGCCGGTGTCGGTTGTAAATCCCCATTCCATGGAGTTCCATTGGACCGGCACCAGCAATACCGAAGATTCTTGACAGTAAGGTGCCTGACCTAACCCGAGCTGATAGCTGGAGGTAATTCAGGCGCTTCACCAGCAAACTTGTAGTTTGCCGTGTGGGAACATGCCGGTATACGTTAATCCTGCCATGTTAAATCCGCACCGGTAACTCGTAAAGAGCCCAATGTCTCTGGATAATGATCTGGCATGTGTATCACCATCCTGACACTTTCTGACGTCTATGACACTGTTGATATTCATTTTTGTTTCTTCTAAAGCACTGCCACAATGTTGCCTTCTGGCCTCTTGAGAGCTGCGGCCCATTACCATGTATGTGAGGAGGGTTCCACTCAATAAGAAGACAGTGGTGTTCTCAAGATGACAGTCAAATCAATCTAAATTGTGATGGGGTGGGGAATGCGCTAGTCAAATTCACCAATATCGTATTTAAAAAGAGCACTCTGTCCAAGGAAACGACTGGTCGGTACATTGCCCTGAGACTGTGTTTATACATACCGATTGATTAATTGAATGTGTATTCTCATCTGCCCTGTGTTCTCTTCCTCTTGTGTCCTGTTATGGTATGTTTTATTGTGTTCTAAATTGTATGCATTCTGTTATGGTTTTATGGAATGTTCTTATGCAAATCCGAATAAACTTGATGATGATGTTGAAATTCACCAATACAGCAGGATGTGTTGTGATGATCAAACCCCAACTAGAAACTTCTTAATTGGCCGGAAGTTGCAGTGGCCACAGGGTTGCTCCCATAGGGAGCGGCAAGAAGTTTGCGGTTGCTTTTCTTTTCAGCTTGCACCAGTTCTTTTTTTTCAAGCTCCCCTTATTGCAATGTACTTAATCGTCCCCTGTGGTGTGGAATGGTACCAAAAATGATGCGTAATAAAGAAATAAATGGATGGATATATGACCGGATTTTGGAAGGCAGGTCTTTCAATGCAAATTCCCTTTGTTGTGTATATCAAATATGTGTGTAGCGTATGTGGAAAATGCTTGTTTTCAAAATTCTTTCTTTTTATTCGTTTTCTGTTGCACAATAGATTTTCAAGGGTATGCATTAAATAAAAATCCCCCTGGCTGAAGGAAAGCGGCTATTCAGCCATTTTGCGGTTGCTGTGCTCTAATGTGCAGCTGTGATGTGCTGATGAAGTACTTTGGCCTCTGAGCAAACAGGGAAGGTTGCCTTTGCAACACGCAGCTTCAAGAGGCTGCCTGCTCCCAATTACCG
The DNA here is from genome assembly GCF_040938575.1 of Ambystoma mexicanum. Taxonomy (NCBI): domain Eukaryota; kingdom Metazoa; phylum Chordata; class Amphibia; order Caudata; family Ambystomatidae; genus Ambystoma; species Ambystoma mexicanum. Next base: position 240,631,030 of record NC_090928.1, on the reverse strand, counting down.
CATTTCTCTGCCAGAGCTAAATGATGCTCTCTGCCAATTAGCAAGACTGGGGCAAGTTGTTTTTAAGCTCCATTGAAGGCGATGGTGCAATGGCCAAGATCAACAAGATTAAAGGGCTGTGCCTCTGTCAAGCAGTCGTCTAGACGCGCAGCGCCGGGAACCCAGTTTAAGCAGGTTCCAACCGTCAGAACATCAGTGGCGTGGAGCCGCAGAGTAAACGACGACATCCATGAAATGAAGACTTAAACGCGTGTTGAATCCAATGACACACCTCATCAACAATGCACGGCAATTTAAAGTAATAATTTTGACCAATAGGAACTGCAAAAACCAGTTTCTGGCGTCCTCTGGCGCTCGGAGTCGGATGCTACACCTTTTGTAACTACGTAATAACGGTCCCAAGAGATGTGTAACATCGTTCTTTCAAAGATTTCAAGACTGTGGACCTCTTTGCTAGTTGGGCAGTATTTCTCTCAGAAACATCTCTAAACTCGGACGCCATTACGGCCACTCGGCGTAGTGATAAATCCACAAGATTAAGGGGCCAATTCATAGAATTCAGTGCAGAAGTAGCGCACGCGGCCAGCGCAGAGATGGAGCGTGCGTCAGCTGCGTGCACTAAACAGCATTTAGGTGCACAGCGTATCCATGGATTTCCCAAACCATTTGCAGCCGTGGCGCAGCGAACATCTAGCAGCGCGAGTTACGTCCCCAAGAACGCCCCTTGTGCCAGAAAAAGCCATAGAAATCCCCAATACGGCACAAAGGGCCGAGCTAACCCTGGACCTGCTTACAGCCCCCCTACACTGTAATCGTGTGAAAAACTACGCATACCCCGCTCGCGGTAGCCAAAACACGTGAAAATGTACTCGCGCACCCCCTTGAATACATGTACCCCGCTTGCGGCAGCCAAAATGTGTGAAAATGTACTCGCGCACCCCCTTGAATATGCGTACCCCGCTTGCGGCAGCCAAAATGCATGAAAATATCCCTGCGCACACCCTTGAATAGGCGTACCCCGCTTACGCCTGAAAATCTCCCCGCGCACCCCCTTGAATATGTGTACCCCGCACATGGAAGCCAAAATGTGTGGAAAGGGCTGTGCGTGTGGTGACAGGTGTTGGGGGATCCCGCCTGTGGTGTGGGCTGCCTGCGGGACATGGTCAGGGGTGATGGGCTGCCTGCGGGGCATAGCCAGGGGTGCTGGGTGGTCCCCTGTGGTGTGGGCTGCCTATGGGCCATGGCCAGGTGTGTTGGGTGGTCCACTGTGGTGTGGGCTGCCTGTGGGTTATGGTCAGGGGTGATGGGCTGCCTGCAGGGCATGGCCAGGGGTGTTGGGTGGTCCCCAGTGGTGTAGGCTTCTTGTGGGTCATGGCCAAGTGTGTTGGGTGGTCTTCTGTGGTGTGGGCTGCCTGTGGGTCATGGCCAGGAGTGATGGGCTGCCTGCGGGACATGGCCAGGGGTGTTGGGTGGTCCCCTGTGGTGTGGGCTGCCTGCGGGTCATGGTCAGGGGTGATGGGCTGCCTGCGGGGCATGGCCAGAGATGTTGGGTGGTCCCCTGTGGTGTGGGCTGCCTGTGGGTCATGGCCGGGTGTGTTGGGTGGTCCCCTGTGGTGTGGGCTGTCTGCGGGTCATGGTCAGGGGTGATGGGCTGCCTGCGGGGGCTGGTAAGGGGTGTTGGGTGGTCCCCTGTGGTGTGGGCTGCCTGCAGGTCATTGTCAGGGGTGATGGGCTGCCTGCGGGGCATCTGCCTGTGCCACCACGACTGGCTCTGGGACGCTGACGACCCCCAGGGCTGTCGTGGACGTGCCCTGCTGGAAGTTGCCTGCACATCCTCCATTGCCAGGGATCTTGTTGCTTGGGTGACCACCTCTGCAGAACCTCTGACCCCCGACTGTGGCAGTGATGTAATCTCCACCAGCCTGGCCGCGGTGGATGAGGCAGGTCCACAGGGTGCCCTGGTGGCATCTGGACTGGAAGACGGCATGGAGGACGACTGGCGCATAGTGGGTGCAGAGGAGGAGAGGGTCGCAAGAGCAGCCAGCACATGGAGGAACCCTGCGACAATGAGCCGTCCTGGCCAGTTCTGGGTGGCACACAGCTGTTCGTGCTGATGTGTGTTGTCCATCCTGGAATCATGCAGATCATCACGAATCATGTGTGTGCGCATCGCCACACCGACTAGGACGGGCTCAACCCTGTCACGGATTGCTTCGTCCGCAGGTAGAGGAAGGTCAGTTGATGTGGACACATCCTCTACCTGTGGACGGGCCTGGAATGAGGCATCCCTGCTGGTGCAGAGTGATGCAGTCACAGAATCAGGGACAGGATTATGCACAGGCACCTCTGTGGTGACCTGTGCTGCCTCCTGCCCCTGCGCCTGGACTGCACTACTTGCACCAGTGGAATCACCCCCACCAGGCCCCATGTGTGGGTGTAATGCGGCCTCTTCCTCCTCCTCATGCACCACCGACCTGGATGCCTCTGCACCGTCTTCTGCATTGTCCTGCTCCTGGGGGGCTCACCTGCCCCTTCCGCTGCCGAGGAGCCCACTTCCAACCTTGGTCAATTGGGCCTCCCCTCGGCAGCTGCGGCCATAGTGGCAGACGCGGCACCAGTCACCTTGCTCCCGGAAGATGGCATAACCCTGGAGGGTGACTGGGCCTTGTGTCTCCGGCTGGTGGAGGTATGCCCGCCGCTTAGCTCTACAGCACCGTCTCCACCCTCTTCTTCACTCGCCGCCATGGAAAGGGAGACATTGAACACAAGCATCAGGGTACTGAACGTAAGTCTGCTAGACACAAAGCAAATGCACATGAGTGGCACTGTCGTACATCATAGCCATCATCACCTTCCACAACACACGGATCTTTTCGAGCAACACACATGCACAGACACCACCGCAGAGTCATGCATCCGCCCGTGTCCAACTCCCATCACAGTGCAATCATCGACAGCTAGGCCACAACAGTCAATGCACGCATCGAGATGTGCATGTGTCATGCATCCATGGCATTTCTCAGTCACACACTCCGCACTCAGTAACACGCACATGTACACCAGCATCCATCCAGACACAGGCATGCAATCATGTGCGTCGTCACATGCAGGTGCACATCATGCATAGCAACACACACATCATTGTCGCTGCACACGGACAGGACTCACATGCTTCACTGTCATGTCCCTTCACACAAACTTCTATGTAAGAATCTAAGAAATTCGCCGAATCTGCAGGGACAGAAAGGACAGAAAGGATGTCGAAAAACGACACATACTCCCGGCGTCTCCCACACAGGGAAATGGGCGCTTACCTCGTCATCGTAACGGTGTGTTGTTTCGGCATAAATACGTGCCGAAACAACACACCGATACGATCGGCCTCCCGCTGGTGTCGCGCGATCATACCGATGCGGAAGGAGAGACTGTCTCTTTGACGAGGTAAGCGCCCATTTCCCTGTGTGTAAGACGCCGGGAGTGTTGTGGTTCCCCCCGTAAACGTTCGGGGTATAATGTATGGGTAACAGAAGACAGATTTTGGGTTGAACGACGTCTTGATCTAGTGTCGTTTTTCGACATCCTTTCTGTCCCTGCAGATTCGGCGAATTAGACGCCCTGCTCTTAAACTATAACGGAATGCCAGAGCTACACGGCCCTTTGTGGAAGTTTAGAGTGCCTGTATGCCGGCACATACCCACGCCTCTCCTTACAATCTACATATGTCTTGCACATTGGACTAGGCGAAATCACGTAAGTGTAGCGCCGTGTCCGTGAGAAAATGTGTCCGTGTTTACAACGGTGACCGGTGGATATATTACCACAGTCCAACAACAAACGTATTTATCACAAAACAGATGGCATAACAGTAGCCATATTAATGTAGGACACTTTGATGTTTTCTTAGATTCTTACATAGAAGTTTTCTAAATAAGGTTGATTGAACTAAAATAATGGTTTTTGAACCACAATGAGGGAGTCCATATATAATTGATTAACCCGATGACCCAACACAGCATGTATCTAAATATATGTGTGGGCTCTTTTTTTTGCAGAGCCTGGAATTGGTCAGGCTGTGAGGTGATTTGTGAACACTTGGAATTAGCAATTCGTCTCCATCATTACTAGGGGGACCCAGTTATAATGCTCTAGTGCTGCCAATATGTAAGTAAAGGCCTTGGTAACCTACGGAATGTAATATAAACAAATATTTTTTGAGTTATGAGCGCATGAAATTTACATATTTTGTTGTTTGTTATATAAAAGCAGTAACACGGAACCAGAGATGTTGTTTTGAGAACTGAACCATTTTAATATGTAATAAATATATATATGTTTGTTTTTTAGACTGCACTTGTCTGGCAACGGGGATTTGGAAAAGACTTTCACCATCTAAAAAGAAATCTGTCTGTCCTGAAGAAGGCCCATATTTCATTGTTTGTAGGGACACTAGGGATAGTGTCCCATACATGTAGACGGCCGAAACATGTCGACACATGACAATAGACTTACCTGAATAGATAGTCTAATATCTGAAAACCACCTAAAGTAATAGAGTGGCCACGACTAACCTGTTGAACCCCACATGAAATAGATTGTGTTTGTTTTGTCTTTTTTTAAATAAGGGAGAAGGAATTAGGATTGTGCAATATAGACTGTAATATGTGTGTTGTACTTCTCTCTGTTTTTTGTCTATCTGTTTTAATGATTGGTGATTGATTGTTTTGACTTTGAATAAATTAATATAAAAGATGATATTTTGTGACTGTATTTTAACTTTGATATAAGATGGTTCCGTGCTCTGTCACTCTGTTTTTTTGCGCATTTGCACAACTTGCACTAATTGAGAAATTATTTATTCTGCTCAATAATATACCCTAGTTTTTGGCCTTAGTTGGTAACACTGAGAGAGGGGTAGCCAGTTTTCAACCCTTTATAGTATCACCTTTAGTACGTCTCCCATTTTGAGATACTGGCCCCCCGATAGCAAAAATTGAGGGAGTTTACCGTTACTGATATAACACACCTGCACACAGACATCCATACATGGGGCATGCCAGGCATATGTCCAAGGTGCACACACCTGACACATCTCAACATGCACTACGCTGGAGATGAGACACATGGACACTTGCATCTCGAGGACCTGGTGGTGAAGCGCTGGGTTAATGCTCTCCGGGACCCCCATCGGGATGTTGGTCAGCTGGTCCCGGCGCTCCACTTCTTCGCGAGCATCAACGAGGTGGCGGCCTTCGCTGAGGGCCCTGGACTTGAAGTCCTCCCAGCGCTTCAGGACACGGTCGTAGTCGCGGGGTGCCACCCCTCCACATTGATGGCATCCACAATGTCCTTTCAGATCCTCCTCCGTCCACCCCTGTCGAGGCGCGAACTTGAGAAGAGGGCATCATAATTCCCCGGGACTCGCTCCACCAGGATGCCAATTTCATTTTCAGTGAAGCTGGCAGCCTTCTGCCTCTCTGACTGGGGGTTGCCACTGGCCCCAGATGGTGTTGAGTTGGACATGACAACCCCCCGAGGCAGGTGTGGGTGGGCAACTTGTTCCTGGGGCTGGGCTTTGGAGCGATGGTACACCAGTTGGGAGTCTTCTGGGTCAGCAGATGTGGTCTCAGGTAAAGGATCCCTGGCTATTGCTTCTGTGCAGGCACCAAATAGCAGGGCATGTTGGCAGCAGGCAGGCTGGCAGCAGCAGATGGCTCGTAAGAGGCTGCTCAGGGCTCTGGGTGGCAGGTAAATAGCCTTCTGGGCAGGAGCGTGGGCTTCCGTGTGTTGACGCGTTGCCAGCTTGATGGAGAGTGAGTCAGCACGTGAAAAAACAGCACGTGAGTGTGTAATCCGAGGAAAGGCCCTTAGCGCGTAAGTGTGTCAGTGACGTGACGTGCCCGGGCGTTGACTTCGCCTGGGGTTAAAGGTCAGCGCGGGTAAACAGTTCGCTGTACGTGCTTTTCATGGAGACCGACCGCGTGTGTTTCTTCTTCTTGTGGGTTCACACGCGATTACTTCACATCGCTTAAAGTTCGTACTTCTTGTTTTGGTGGGGGAGTTGCCTACGCGCGTGTGTTTTTCTTTTCCACGCAATGCAGACGGTGAGTCGAGCGCTTATTTTTCCCACTGTGGTTGCCCCTGTGTGTCGTGCACCCATTTCCGAGGTCAGAGTAGCCCGCATGTTCCACGCGTACCTATTTTTTGTGTCCCTAGGTGCCACAGTGTACTGCAGGAGGTTTATTCCACACACGTGGGCTGCCGGGGGTTGCGTGCACGTTTATTATAATTTTTTGGGGTGCTTGAGCGTTGCATGACCCGTCTTTTATCACCAGGGGTCACAGGCAGCCTTGCAGGAGCACAGGGGTGCGTCTAACATCACGTACCCTGCCCCCTTCACCCCTATTGCCCAGGACAATTGTTGTGTGCACCTCTCATTGGCAACATACCATTTGTGCCATGGTTGGGAGGAAACAAAAAGGGAAGGCCAGCAAAGCTGGGCGACCTCCCAAGGCTGGGCGTGGTGGGTCACGGGTCCAGGGTGGCCAGGGAGTCCAGGGAGGCCAAGGTGGACGCGGAGGGGGACGTGGCCATGGTGTACCACCGGGGCAGGATGTCGAGCAACTTGCTGGGACAGCCATGCCACCACCCCCAGCGCCTCAGGGAGATGCTGCGGCTGCAGTCATCCCCAGCGCACATCTCACCCCACAGGCATTGTCATCTGCTGACACAGGCCACCAGTTGGTGGAAGCTGCAGGTGCAGCTGTGGCAACCACCACCCAGGCTCGGGTCAGCCAGCGCAGGCAGATTTTCAGGGCAGGAAGGCCAAGCCACGTGTATCCAAGGTTGCTGTGACCAAGGCACATGTTCCTGGGGCAGGTTTGACATCTGCTGCCCCAAGCAGCCAGGTGGTGGGAGCTGCAGGGGCAGATGCAGCCGCCAGTGAGTCTGCTAGCCAGGACTGTGTTGGTCACAGCCCTTGGCACTGAGGGAGTCGTGCTGCTGGGTCCTGGAAACAGCACCCAGCAGCCAATCATACAATCCAGGCCTTCCGTCCTCATGCCAATTCCAACTCCCATTGGCCAGTCCACCATAGCCACTGCCCCAACTGACCAGAGTGGCATTTGCCTCTCAGGGTCTGCACAACCGGCCAAGAGGAGGAAGTATGCTTCTGCACATGAGGATGGGACCCCAGGCATGGCATCGGCCTCTGGCAAGGAAGAGTCCTTTCAATAAAGAGGAGCTGGACTTCCTTGTGGACTGCATGTCGGCACACGACCGCGATATGCTGGTGGGCGCAGGGTGCTATACTATGCCTGCCCAGCGTCAGGTCCACTGGCAATTCATTGTGGATGGTGTGAATGCATTGGGATATGAGAGGCGCACAGCTCAGGATTGCCACAACCGTCGGACTGACCTCCGACGCTGTGCAAAACAAAAGCGGGCCTCTAAATGCTCCCTGACTCGGGTGACTGGCAGTGGGCACCACCAGAGGAGGGTGAACTCACTCCACAAGAGGGAATCTCTGCAGAGTTCATCTATCAGGGACTGATCCAGGGAGTGGGAGAGATGCAGGATTATGACGCAACGTCCGGTCAGTCTTGATGCGTGTCTGTCCAGCCCATGTGTGTTTTGCTTTTGTGATGTGTTGTGATTGACTGCCAGTTCAGGCTATGTATTGATGAGTGACGTGTGTGACACATGCAATGCTTTGCTGATATGTAATTGTCGTCATGCAGTCTGCATGCAGGACATGTGTTGCACATGGGGGCAGTCCTCATCACCACACATGCACCCTACTTACATGCAAATCACTCGGCGGCCTCTCCTGTCCACGTTCAAGCTCACTGACATGTTTGCATATAGCCTGTGCTGTAGTTCCACCTGACGGCTATGTGAGGTCACCCTGAAAGCTGCTCGTCCTCACGGGCATGCTTCCTTGCCTCTCCACCACTCTGCAGTTCGCTGTCTCCATGGTTCTGGCGGTTTCCGTGTTGGACTACTGCTATGGCCTGTTCCCCTTTCCTGTGTACAGACACACTTCCCTGTGCAACCCTGCCATACCTGTTCTGTGGGGTACATCCTTTGTCCTTGATGCAGGGTGTCTCATTTGGACCATGCAGATGGCACAGGCTCAGACTGCACATGAGTGATCATTCATGGACAATTTCATTCCCTGCAAGCCCCTATGGGTCAGTGGCAGGCTACTCATTGTAACACATCTCCAGTATTTTATCCGTCTCATGGTATTTGCTCATCCATGTCATGCTCACTCGGGGTCACTTCACCATCATGCACATGTTTATGGTGCCCTTGTCTGTGTTGGTCACAGACCTCCCGCTGTTTCAGCCATCCTGCTTCCAGGCGACTGGTGTTGTGGCTTCTGCCTGCATAGATGTACTTGTGATGGTTCCTCATGTGTCCTGCTTTCTGCCCCCCTCTCATCTGCTGTGGTCTCAGTTGTCTCATATGATGCAATTGACACCTGCATACAATGTCTCAAACTTCGCAGTACTGTGGTCAGTCATTCAGAGCCATGCACTGGCTCCCTGCCATTCCTCTGGGCTGTGGGGGGTGCAGTGCATCCCTACAACCCAGTGCCAACCCTTTGCACATGATGACTGCACTTGCCCTTACAGTGCCTCCATGTCACAAGATTGACATCACTACATTTCTGGTTCTGTTGATAGTTGAGGACGCTGCACTGCACCCACGCACTTCTGAGCCATGTTTCACCCTTCAACATGCCTATTCACTTGTGTGTTGTCAAAGTGACCTGCCATGTATGTATCCATTTGCCTCCCTTCACTGTATTTCAAGGCACTTCCGTTGTTGCATCCTGTGACACGTGTGCTTTTATTGATATTAATGTTCTTGTAGTGCATGTTGACATTTATTTGCATGTATCATGGACACTTCTATTTGACTTACTGCTGTGGCTATTTGGAAATTGTGCCATGGCTATGCTACTTCCCGTCTCTTAGTTGACATCTGTAGATTTTGGCAAAGATATATGCCTGCCAGAAGGTTGTGGGTGATGCAGTTGATATGCAACATGCAGTACATGTGTGGGTTTTGCATTTGACACGCATCCATGTCTGCTTTCAGGGTCCTGTTCCATTTCATTGCCACTGCATGCATGCCAGAGTTTGGGTTGTGTGTGACATGGCTGCCTCATGTGTTGGCCCTCAATATAGTGTTGTATATGTGTGTGGTATGTGCTGCTGACATGTGTACTAATGTTTATTTACTTTTTTTTTACAGGTGATGATGCACCAGAAGCAGTGGAGGAGGAGATGGCAGGCAGCGTGCAAGGTTCAGGTCACCAACCCAGCACCAGTGGTGGTCGTGGGGTGGTAGGCCACAAACATCCTTTGGTGCTCCAAGCCATCCTGTCCAGGCATGCCTCTGGGTACGGCTCTGGGGATCTCTCTTACTCTGATGGTGAATCGGATGCTCATGAATCGATGCCGTCGACGGTGGGTGATTCTGCTATGGATTCTGTTCTGTCTGCCACACCTGCAGTGGGAGTAGACCCCTCAAGGGGCCAGTCAGTGTTGGTATGTCGGCCTGTGGTGGTTACAGGTGCAGAGTCACACTCCACACCAGTTGCTCCTGTTCCTGAGGCAGCAGATCAACGGAGGAATGCTGTCCTGCAGCCGCAGGCTCTGCCGGCACAGCAAGGTCCACGTCTCCTTGTGCCTCACAGGCATGGTGCCCAGCAACGCGGTGGCCATGCGCCACCGGGGAACACTGGGTGGGAGCAATCCATGTATGCCATTGCACAGCAACAGGGGGGAGCAATTGAGATGTTGGCTCAAGGCATGGAACGTGTGGCTGATTCCATCCTCCCCCTGATTGGCAGGTGGAGCTCCATCAGCAGGCAACGCAGTCTATGTGCTGCTCACTCATGCTGGGCATGGCGGCATCCAACAGGGCCCGCCGGGCTGAACTGGTGGCTCTGCACTCAGTTATTGCTGCTGACATACAGGCCAACAGGGAAGCCCTGAGTGGAGATTACTCCTCCCTCAGAAGTACTCTGGGTGCTCTCATCATGGCCCAGGATACACAGGAAACCAGAGGATGGTGCAGCTGGAACGCACACTCTCGGCATGCAAGCCGGGAGGAGGTCCATCTGGCACATGAGGCCTCCCTGGCAGAACTCTGTGTTATACGTGAGGTGGTGCATGGGGACCTCCGTGCCATATTCATTCAGAACTAGGCTCACCAGGCCTGCATGCTTGCTGCCATGGAGGGGCTTGCTGGGGCTATGCATGGTCAGGCACCTGTGCCACGTGCACCTCCTAATGTACAACCAGGGGGTGATGACGATGACGATGACGATGACCTATCTCTCCCTCAGGTCATGCCGTGAAGACCATGAGCCCACGCAGGAATTTTTTATTTAGTCTCAACATCGACACATGTGGGTGTTGAGGTGCACCCTGCACCTCCCCCCTCCTAGGTGGGCCCCCACACCCTGCGTCCACTATGGCCATTTTTATTTTTTGTCTATTGTGCGTTTATGTTGCAGTGTGGTGCTATGTGACATCCGATGGCATCCACTGTGTGTTCCGGTTGGGCCCATACAGGCTTGTCTTGTGTTTGTGTTTGTGGCTTAGGGTCCGGACACATATGCCACTCCTGCTTCCCCTTTCCATGGGCTCGCAAGGATGGCACAGTGTGACAGTAACTTACACAGAGGCATTGGACTTCCGTCATATCTGTGGCCAGTCTGAAGTCCAACTTGTGTATACACCCCTAGTGGGGATTCATGATGGTTTCTCCAGTGCATCGTTGGACAGCATTTTGGTGAGTATTTTGTTGACTGTGCATGATGTCATGCTGCTAATTGATGTATTGCCTTGACTGTATAGATTGTTGATGCACTTCATGATGTATGCTGTCCCATGCCCCCTTTAGCTGTCAAGGCCACTTTCATGATGGTAGGGGGACGTGTGGTGGCAAAGTCACATTGAGGCACTTGTGCTATGGTGTTTACTCACTGTCTGATATTGTCACTGTTGGGTCCTGTGTTCATGATGTGTTATGCTGATAAATTGATAGTCCTGTGTTGGCTTTGCTTATGATGTTGTAGAGGAGGTCCCAAATAAAGCCTGCACTCCAGTTGCCCATTTTGAAGTACCAAGAACGTTCACACCAAAATATGTGACGTATGACAAGCAAATAAACCAGCAGAGAGCTGCAGTGGGGCTCTGCCCAGTACCTGTTAAAAGAGCAACACCTATTGAAGTACTGATGCCAAGAAAACCATGGACAGTAAGGTATCCATTAAGGAAACCCTACCAGCAAATGAGACGAAATGAAGATTGCCGGTAGAAACCAAAAAAGTCTTAGTGGAAGACGAATGGTGACGACAGACTCACAGATAGAAGAAATGACGACCCGAGAATGACACAAAGAGACGAAACACCATGAGTAAGGCTATTGTGGACCTGGACAAAGGAATAAGGTCCAAAATGTAAGAGAGTTAAGCTGTAAGCAAAATGAACACAGTCGATCAGTTTACACCTGTACATATGTTTGGAACCACAAGAAATCTAAGAAAACAGTGCAGCTTGCTTGTTACTAGAGGCCGAACAAGAAAAGATTCATATTCTAGCAAAACGAGAAGAGACAGCTGAATTGAAACTCGGCAGATGCAACTCATGCCAGGAAAGCCAAGGTCATACCAATAGAAGGAATGAACAGTAGCTACATATAATTGAAACTTAAGAACAGAATATCCTGTCTCTGAAAGGTCAACATAAGGAGGCGTAGGCAGGTGGCAAGCTAAATAAGAATCAAATGCAAAAATTGTGAGAAACTAGACAAATCCACGGTGTGGGAAGTACGTGACCAGCCGAGCGACAAGAAGCACGGGTTCACACCTATGCTTGGCATCCACCCAGGCAGAGATATCAGAACTTTTCCAGACAGAAGATGCAGTTTCAAGGCCAACCACAGTGAAATTATTGACACATAGTTGCTGAAGCGATGATTGATTGTAACTTTAATTGGACCAAATAATCTAGGGTCCAATAGTGAGTAGAACCAATGAGACGTCGTAACTTTAGTGATGTTTACAGAAGTCATTTTTGAAGGAAGGGCTTAAACGCCCACCTGACAGTGTTTACCCAATCCCCTCACTCCATTACCATATACCAATATAGTAACTACATTAAAGTTACCTTTTCCTAACCAATAGAATTGCATATTAACTTTTGAGTGTTACACATCAATTATGACGAATTTTGAGTATAAATGTTACAACTTGTATGAAATTCGTTGGAGTTGAAGCGAGAAGGACGATCGTATCACTGCTGATTCCCATGACTCCCCGTTTTTTGTACTTGTCATTAAATGGACTCCCTTTGCCAAACCATTGAGTTGTCCTTATTGATTGGTGTTGGAGTAATAAATATGCACCCCCATCCATCTCAAGGGTGCAGCTATCTCGTCTTAAAGTACTTCTGAGCAAACCTCGGCTCTATGGGCCGGCCGGGGGTCTCCGGAGTACAATGTGTCACAGGATCATCAATATGTTTCCGTTGCAGATGTATCCACTACAGAGTGGTTAACATCGGAAATGTATGCTATACTGTGTGTTCATGCATTTCCCATGCTAACATGCATTGAATCGCCCTGCAAACACCCCCCACAACACACACAACACACCCCCAACCCCACCCAACATCCACACACCCACACACTACTTGCCTTCTGAGACATGCTGTGTCCCTGCTGCACATGTTCACATTGACTTTCGTGATCGTGAACTGGCGCAGCAGGCTCCTTTTTTTCCTTTGTTTTTTTATGCAGCGGCAGGGGTTTCCAGGCCACTGACACCACTCACTGTAAAGTGTGGTGTAGTGAGTGGGGTGTTGCGGGGGACAACCCTGCAGTACCCGCATTTTCTTTTCTTTTTTGGGATTCCCTGAAACGCATGCCACAAAAGGTTCTAGGTTTTGGTGTTCAGGCCTTTGGTGGCATGCATTAATGTACTTTTAGTATAGGTTGGATGGTTTTGCTCACTCTTTTCTGAGTCTGGGGGGATTGTCTGTGGCCTGTTTCCATTTGTAGCAGTGCGCTTTGTGACAGCTGTGTCATGTGTGTTGATATTTTTTTTTTTGATATTTTCACATTGCATGCCATGGCATGGTGTGTGGGGTGGGTGACCTGGAGGTTTAGGTGACATACCAGCATTTGCATATGCTATTTTGCATGGGGGTTTGGAATCTGTGGCTTGCATGTGTGCCTTTTGGTCACACAGGATTGTGTTTGTTTAAGTGGCTAGGGATGCACACAATGCTGCAATTCCAAGGACACATTCTCAGGGTGTTAAGGTTGTGACAGTCCCTTTGTAATCATTGATTGTCACCTGTAATGTGCCAGGCATGTGTGCACTCTGAAGGGGGGGGAGTTTAGGTGAAAAATGTAGCCACAAGCTGGGTACGGGCTGTATTGCCACGCGCCCTTTCCCCTCCCATGCGCAGCATCCGTGCATGTTGTTGGGGATGTGGGGGCACCACCATGTCCACCGGTATGCCACGCCGGGTTGCAACGTTGTGCAGGACACATGCTGCCACAATGATCCTGCTCCCTACTTGGGACGCATATAGTAGCTGCCCACCAGAGCGGTCAAGGGAGCGGAAACGGACTTCAGCACTCCGAATGTGTGCTCCACTATGCCCCGGGTTGCAATATGGGCTGCGTTGTATCTTACCTGGTGTGGTGTGGTGGGGTTCCTCCGTATTGGCATCATCATGTGGGTGCTCGGAGAGTAGGCACTGTCCCCTGGGGAGGTGATAATGATGGTCATTAGTTGGGTTTGTTTATTTGTCTATGTGTCACATGCATGCATGTGCACAGGCATTTGTACTCACCAATGAGCCATGTGTTGCCATGCCTCCCAGCTTCCAGGTCCCGGTGTAGGGCTGACATTCTGTATATGAAACTTGCATGGGTGGACCATGGATAGTTTGCATAGACAGAGGTGATGATTCCCTTGGCATTGCATACAACCTGCACGTTGATGGAATGCCAGTGCTTGCGGTTGCGATAGATGTGCTCAGTACTTCTAAGCAAACCTTGGCTCTATGGGCCGGCCGGAACGTCTCCGGAGAACACTTGGTAGCAGAGGATGGTTATCGATTATTGATTATTGATAAGAATAAGACACCCATTGACCGTCGACATAAAGTAACTCTATGTTTTCGGCAATATCACGAGTGCTTTGCCATTCGGCCGAGTAGACCGTGAAGCTCCCTGTAGGCAGTGGTAGTGTAGGAAAAAACTGCAGACCAGGGTCTGAAGGGACCTGTGTTCCCCACATTATCCCTTCCCATTCCTACGGGCAGCTGAGCGGGTGAACAGCTGAAGAAGGCGGTAACAAAGGCACTGATCCCGATGGTCCAGAGAGAAAATATGAAAACAGTGAGTAAACAAGATTGAATGTTTTGGAAAAAGTGCATGCCTTTGAACAAGTAAAGGGAAAAGGTAACGGAGGTAGGTGGGAAAAACAAAATATAGTTAGAAGTAGAGAAGAATGTATATATCTAAGGGGAAGGGAATAATGACTCGAGAATAATTCAACCAAAAGAGAGGTTACCGGGGAGGACACCCGAGAAGAGAGAGGTTACCGGGGAGGACACCCGAGAAGTGAGAGGATTTGCCTTATTCCTACACTTTTAATACAGCGGCTAGAAGAAACGTGTATCCAGAGTCCCAGCTAAAGGGGGAACGATTGGACTACCACAGCGATTAAAGACTCTGTGAAAGGGGTACGTTTAAACTCCATGAAAGGGTAATGATTAGAGGCAGAGATACCTGTGACCAGCTGGTGTTCGTCTAGTCTGTTAAACTTCTGTCTTAAATGTTTTTTATTGTGATGTCATACATCGAAAAATTTTCCTTGAGAAAACTGATTTAAATTTTACGCGATTGAATAGCTGAGATAATATCGCATATGAATTGATGTTTTTTGAGTAAAATAGAAGGTATAACATTTTGTGAAAAATCGGGATTGGAGCTTGCAGTGTTTGGTGCTCGCTCATATTGTTGGAACTATCTAAATCACGCAAAAGTGTTGATAAGTGTTATATAAGAGGAAAGGGAACAGATTTGAGCATGGAGGACATAATTCCATTGACACACTTATGCAAACAGTTGCCGAAACACGCACCCAAACTGAAGAAATATAGTACAGAGTGGGTTAAAGGAACTGCCCACAAAATGTTTATGCCATGGCCACAAGGTGGGTCCTTATCTAAAGCTGTTTTGCAACACATGTCGACATATTTGCATACCACATACATGGGCAAAAAGTTAGAGAAATGCCTAGCTATTTTAGAACTTTGGAAAAGGTATGAACAAGAGAAGGGAGAGGAGACGTGAAAGGATTCACAGGAAGCAAGGTAATTCAATTCAAGAAGCCTTTTATTTATAACGAGCCTGCCCCACTCGTACACTCCTCTAGCTTTCTCAATGGCCCCCTGATTTTCACGTGACACCCCAGTTTACACCAACACCAGAGCCTCACGTGACAATCATGGTAGCACGAGCCAGCTGCACATTCCATAGTAGACATTCTCTACATATCTCTCTCCCCACAAAACAATACAACAGATAAAAAAAATTTTAAATGAATGAACAGAACCTAGGAGTCGTATTACTGTAACCTAAACAAATTGTGAACATTAACAAAAGAGAAACATGGCTCATAAATAAACATAGGATAAACATTGGATTAAATTCTCAGTAAACATAATCTCCTAACCATACTGGTTTTGACCTGATCCTTTGAGCACCAACCACTACCACACCCTTATCTTCTCTTGCAGTCAATCTCTCACTGTTCTCAAGGCTAATTACACTCATACCACTACCTTGTGAGACTTTTCCCTCCACTTCAACCGCTCTCGCAATTCTTCACTTGGACCATACTTCCCCTGCTTTCAAAATGACTACACTTTTCCTCACCACCTTTATCTTCTTCGGGCCAAGAAACCTACTTTCCACACATTTATGGATCCGGGATTCTTGACATAGACCAAATCTCCAACCTTCCAATCTCGATCTTTCACTCTTTCTCTCCTGTCAAACTGTTTTTTATTTGTTTTTTTGTGCTAGGGCGATAGATCTCATTATTTGACCTCTGTCTACTCGAACAACCTTTGCCATACCTAGCAACCCTGGGCAAAGTTTTGTCCCTGTTTCTCTGCCTTTAATAGATACAAAAGGAGAAACACCCATGACAGAGTGCGGCGTTGTCACATAATTCCATGTTAACAAGTTTAGCACTTCCCTCCATGGTTGTTTCAACCGCATTGCCATTTGTAACCCACCTTTCAAATACCTGTTAATTCTCTCCACAAGGCCGTTAGCTCTGGGGTGATATAAAGCAGTTCTAGTATGTTTTATACCATAACTATTTAAGAATTTTCTCATTACTTCCGATACAAATTGTACCCCATTATCTGACACCAATTCAGTATGTACTCCTTCTTTCAAAAAAACTCCTTCAAGTAATAAAATAAAATCTCTGGCTGTGACTTCTCTAACAGCCTCCCATTCTATCCATTTAGAATGACAATCCACTAAAACAAACAAAAATCTCAAACCATCACCTAATCCTGCAATGGGACCCATAATGTCTACTGCCAATTTCGTCCATGGCTGATCTGGAATAATCATCGGAGTTTCTCTAACAACTTTGCTTTTGTCACTAATCTGACATGCCATACACTCTTTAACATGTCTCTTTGCCATTTTATCAATACCTGGCCACCAATAACGTTGTCTTAAATTTCTTTTAATGGTCCCTTCTCCAGGATGCCCCTGATGTGCCAGTTCAACTAAGACAGACCTAAGTGATTCCAGAGGGACCACCGAACATCCCCTTCTTAACTTATCCTCACACATATTCAACTCCTCTTTGATTTCCCACCAAACATCACATGTTCTATCCAACATTTTCTTGTCTGGCCATCCCCTTATTGTCCACTTCTTGATTAATTTGAGGTCTGCATCCATATTTTCTTCTCGTAACCACCTTTCTTGTTCTACAGCACACCCTACCTCTGCCACTACTGACTCGTCCTCTTCAACATTCTTGGACTCTTCTACTTTTCCTACTGGTAATCTGGACAAGCAATCACCTACTACATTCTTTTTACCAGGTAGGTAACTTGTGTCAAAGTTATACATCTGAAGGCCTAACCCCCACCTACTTATTCTGGGAGACCCTAGAGCCCACCTTCCACTTTCAAACAATTGCACCATTGGTTTATGGTCAGACCTAACTATGAACCTCCTTCTCCACACAAAAAATGTAAAATGATTGATCGCCCAAAACATAGCTAAGGTCTCACGTTCAATAACTGAGTAATTACACTCTGACTCCCTTAGCACCTTTGAAGCAAACGCTATTACTCTTTCCGTGTTCTCCTCATCATATTGTACCAAAGTTGCCCCCAAACCTAAGTTACTGGCATCCACAATTAGTACAGTCTTGTCATTGGGATTAAACTTCCCAATCGAAGGTGCCTTGCTCACTGCTTCCTTAATCTTATCAAAAGCCTCTGAACACTCCAGAGTCCACACAAACTTGGAACCTTTTTTCAGCAGTAATCTTAGAGGTGTGGATATAGTTGCAAAATCTTTCACGAATCTGTGATAGTATTCTGCCAAACCTAAAAAGGATCTCACCTGATCCTTGTCAATAGGCATTGGTGCACCCTTTACAGCCTCCACCAAACATCTTTTAGGTCTCACACTTTCTTTGCTAATCATGTGGCCCAAATACTCTACACTCTCCACACCTATTTTGCATTTGTTCCTACGCACTGTCAAACCAGCCTCATCCAATCTGCTTAAAACTTGCTTTAGAATTCTGTCATGTTCACACTCCGAGTCAGCATAGATCAACATATCATCTTGGAACACCACAATGTTCTTCAACCCATCCATTATGGTTTCCATCACCCTTTGGAACACTGCCACTGCCGAGGCTAGGCCAAACAGCATCCTACAATATCTGAAGGTTCCAAATGTGGTGACAAATGTGGTTAGATGTTGACAATCTTCCTTCAATGGGACCTGATGATACGCTTGAGAGAGATCTATTACCGAGAATATCTTGGCATCGTACAAAGTCGACAGTTTGTCTCCTATAATGGCCAGCAGATGTCTGTCTATTAAGATGTTCCTGTTTAAGTCTCTCAGATCCACACAAAGTCTTACCTCTCTGTTGGACTTTGCAACCACCACCACTTGAGACAACCACTCTGAACTCTCAATTTTCTCTATAATTCCCTTCTGTAAAAGTGTTTCAATTTCCAATTTCACCTTGTCGCTGAGATTATGAGGCACTGGCCTCACCTTGTGCACTTTTGGGATGGCTCCAGCTTTTAGACATATTTCTTGTTCAAATCTATTTAGTTTTCCTAATTCTTCCTTGAACACCATTGGGAATTCTTGTTCCCATTTGTCCTTTACTTCAGCAACCGTAACCGGGTCTTCAGCATTCTCCTGGATTCTGATTCCTAACTTACGTTGCTCGCCCCATCCTAGTAGGGATGTACTCTCTTGTGTTACATATACGTCTGACTCACAGCTCCTGCCTTTATATTTTATTGATGCGTGGAACTTCCCAAGAACTTGGATCTTCACATTACCATATGCATATGGTTCTATCTTATGCTCCTTCAACTGTTCCACACTACCTTGTACACATCCTTCAAAAGTCTTCTTCGACATCAAGGTCCACGGTGAACAACTCTCTACCTTCATTCTGACAACTCTCCCATTGATCAAAAATACATCTGTAGGCGCGTTTCCCTTCTGTGAGAGTTCTGATACCTCCAATACGTGTTTTCCTTGAGCAACTGGCGGCCCTGTAAAATTTTCTTCCTGTTCTGGCACTCTTCCACCGGATTCCAAGTTCTGCACATGTCCCGATTCGCGGCAAACCCTTGCGAAGTGTCTCTACAAGCCGCCAATAAATGTGATACTTTAAGTATGCATGGAGGGGGGTGAGACGCCTACCGTGGCACCCGTCCCATCCGAACCAGAAGTTGAAGAAAGTAAAGATGAGGGTTTATATCCACTGAGGGAACTTAAAGCAGCCACGGGGTACATCAACCCGGCATATGAGTCACCTACGCAAAGTAGTGATGAAAATCAAGGGAAAGATAAGGACAAGGATATTACCTCCACAGTCCCAAGGGACAAGGGGAGACGCGATGACGAAAGAAGGGACCAGGCACAGACAAGCGCATCTCTCGACAAAGAGAGAGAAGGGAAGAGATGGAAGGGAAGCGAAGATAGAACTGATGGGATAGCATTCACAAAAGACGAATGGATGGGAGGACACATTATATGGAAACTCAATGGCAAAGGCATTGATGGTGTGAAACAAAGGAGAGGCTAGACGAGGTACAGAGACATGGGAAAGAGAAGGAGTTAAGAGACGAAAGAATAAGAAAGACAGACAGACAAAGGCGAGAACAGCTATATCGCGAAGTGAAAGAAAGACAGCTCGATCGCAAACCAAGAGCAGCCAATGATCAAGATAGACAGAAGCAGCAAAGGTCAAAGGAAGAACAAAGAATACGAGAGAAAAGAATAAAGAGACAAAGAGATGAGGAAATTCAAATGGCAGATGAATATAGAAATGCAAAGAAAAAGGAAGAAGATAGAGTCAGAGAAGATGTGAGGAAGTGCAGAGAATTAGATGACGATGTAGAACGTAAGCGGAGACAGAGGGAACACGATCTTGAATATCTGGTGAGAGAGGTTAAAAAACCCGCTCCAGTAGTAGATTGGGAAGACATAGAAGAATTCTTTCCTGCTTATGATTCAGTACGAGGCACGTCTAGGGCAAACATGGAAGATGACTTCGACACCAGAAGCATCGGAGAAACGATCGATAAAATATATGATGAAACAGGGCTGGAACAAAAATCCCAAGGGGAGGGGGAAGACGAGCGCCTGGAGAGCACCCAGCTTTACGACACTAAGGATGTCTCCCGAAGTAGTGGGAATAGGGAAATATCCCTGGACAGATTAGAAATAAGTAGGAACCAAGAAGATACAAGAAGTTGCATGAATTGGGGACAGACAATGTCTGATACAGAAAGGCAGAAGAGTGAGGAAAATGAGGAAGAGAGACGGAGCGAAAGACGACTCCCAAGGGAGAAAGGAATAAGATGGTCAGACACTAGTGAGTCTGCACCAAGAGCATCAGAATCAGCCACACAATTAGACTGGCATGAAGAAGTATCTCACGGTCAGAGGGGGGTGTCTTCCACCGCCCTACGTGGACAGGCTTAGGTCCCTACCGGGCGGGCAACTATGCAGGAATATTACCCCTGCCATAGATAGAAGAACCATGAGGGAAGAGAGAGAGAACTATACATCCCAATTTCCATTACTCGAGAAAGGGGGAGTAAGACCACAATATATTCCATGGCCACACATGGATCGAGAACATTTGAAGAACAAGCTTCCAATGCTGACATTGCGAGCTGAAAAGTGGATACATGAGTTAGAAAAAATGACAGGAGGAAACACGCTAGCTATAGGGGACATCAAAGGTCTCCTAATCACCATACTTGGTGAGAGAGCAGACGATGTGTGGATATGGGCAGGTTACCCTGGTGTGACCACAATTAATACAGCACATGACGGAGCTCCATTTAACAACTGCAGAGCTGGAGTATGGAAAGCGTTACGAGTGCTTTACCCAGACACTTCCGATATGGGAGCTATAATGACACGAAACATGAAGGAGTCTGAGGATCCGTTGCTTTATATACAGGATTTCCAAGACACGTGGGTGCTCAGGACTCATGAATCTTGGGGGAAATCTATACCTGTATTCTACCATGTATTGTGCCAAGGGCTGCCAGAACCGGTTCAGAAGCAGCTCAAGAAATTGGTAGGAATCGAGGCTAAACCTTGGTCAGAAATACAGCTGACCATTGCACACTATTGCAGACTGTTGCAAGAAAAGAATCGCAAAAAGTAAGCTGCACGAAAGGGTGAGGAAGCGAAATTGGTGCAGAAGAAACTGTCAAAGTAAAAACTTGAAGG
The DNA here is from genome assembly GCF_040938575.1 of Ambystoma mexicanum. Classification (NCBI taxonomy): domain Eukaryota; kingdom Metazoa; phylum Chordata; class Amphibia; order Caudata; family Ambystomatidae; genus Ambystoma; species Ambystoma mexicanum. The sequence goes on along the minus strand of NC_090928.1, from coordinate 240,609,937 downwards.
AGCCATGATAACTAGCGCAGCTGAATCAAGCATGCAGCGGGTCAATAATCCGCAGCAGACTAATCATGGCAGTATTGAGTTTTATTCCAGGGGAAGAGGATTTAGAGGAAGAGGATGGCAGAGTAATCAGGGAGGTTTCCAAAATAATCAAGGAGGTTTTCAAAATATGTAACAGGGTAATCAAGATATGTCAAACGGACAAATGATCCAACCACCGCCAGTATGTTGGTTGTGTGGAATGACAGGGCACTTAGCGCGCACATGCAGAAACCAAGGCATGATGCAGAACGGCCAAGGGACAGGAGCAGGCATGGCGAATCCACCTGCAGTTTTACAGCAGGGTATTGCACAAAATCACACGATGCAACAACAAGCGCCAGGAGCGCAACAAGGCGTGCAACCTCAGAACATGGGGAATTTTCCACAAGGACAATCCCAACAAGCACAGATGCAACTGTCACAGACGATGAGCACAGGGTAGACCACGGACCCTGGATTGGGAAGTAACAATGGGAATGGGCCAAATTTGTATATGGACTAGGACAGCTCACTGGGAACCCTGATGTGTTCTATCCTATCAGTGACACCAGACCCCCACAGGCAACCTAGGGTGGATGTCATTATAGGGGATAAAGTATATTTCTTCCTAGTTGACACAGGTTCAACACGCTCATGCATACGTGAAAGTAAGTTTTCCTTGTCCGGCGAGGCCATAAATAACTCTGAGTTTTACAGGAGCTACAAGTCGTGTTCCCTTCACAAATGCACTTCCAGTCTCCATAGGAGAATGTGAAATGAATGTGCCTTTACTATATTCACGTCAGACCCCAGTAAAAGTTTTGGGTCGAGATTTAATGACAAAACATGACAATCTCGTTCACGGAGGGGGGTATAGTATGTTCTACTCCAGGAATGCACTATTCAATTGTATGTGAAATAATCAGAGCATAAGCGGGACATACAGCCATGAGGGCTGTACCATTAGAGCCAGAAATATTTGCATATGGTATGTGTGCTTATGACAGGACTGCCGGCCCTTGCAAACAGAATAATGAGAACCCCAGATGAGTTCCTATTCAGACCAAGAATACCGATGTACGAGGAAAAGGGACAAGTATTTCCCTTAATGATACACACAGCTGCAGTACGAGGGAGAATGACCTTGATTGATGGTTATGATGACAAGGGCCAACAATGGTGCAGACTAATTGCCATTGAAGAAGGATATCGATTGACTGACGTCACCGATGACGATCTGTTTGAAGAACAAGCAGATATGGGAGAGACAATGGTGGAAGTGAGTCTCACCTTTTGGGTGAAAATGATCAAAAGAGAAATGCCTCAGAGAATGATGCTGGCACGAAACCGTCGTGAATATTTTGATGACATGCCCAAGGTGCCTATCTCGGTATGGACTACAGGACCCTATGATGTAGGCCTCTTGAAAGGGGTTGGAGAAGTGAACATTTTACTAAAACCAGGAGCAATTCTACCAAAAGCCTGACAACATCCCATGTCCAGAGAGGCAGATGAGGGGATTTTTCAGACAATTTCTGCAATGATTGAGCTGGGCATCTTAGTGACGTCAGAGTCATCATGCAATACCGTGGTTTATCCGATAAAAAAATCAAAGGGAGGGTCTTGGAGGCTAATTCAGGATTTACGCCCAATAAATGATATTGTTAAGGCCGAGTTCCCTCTAGTCCCTAACCCGGCTACAATTCTATGTAATATACCCGTTGAGGCAAAATATTTCACGGTGATTGACTTGAAAAATGCATTTTTCTCAATCCCGCTGCACCGTGAGTCACAAGCTCTGACGAAATTCACATTCAGACAGATGCGCCTGAAAAGCACGAGACTACCTCAGGGGTATTGTGAGTGTCCATTTATTTTTAACAGAGTCCTGCTGATGTACTTGAGCAATATTGCACTAAAAAGTGTCGTCCTGCAATATGTGGATGACATCTTAATTTGCAGCACAACAGAAAAGCAATGCAGGCATGATTCTGTTCAGCTATTGACTATACCGGCTGAGAAAGGATATAAGGTTGACAAGGAAAAGTTACAATATTGTCAACAAGAGGTGCTGTACATAGGCCAGCTGATCTGACATAAGGGAAAGAGAGTGACCCCATATAGGGCTGAAGCCATATTGAACACAGCCATGCCACACACGATAAAACAGATGCAGAGCTTTCTAGGCCTATGCAACTATGTTAGGGCATGGGTCTTCGACTATAGCTCTTACACTAAGCATTTACTTCAGGCCCTAAAGAAGGCCCAAGGGACGAAAGAAAAGATTGAATGGTCTGAAACCATGGAGAGAGGATTTGCTGAACTCAAAAGAGCTATTTGCACAGCACCAGTTCTAGGGATTCCCAATTATGCAGAGGAATTTTACCTGTTTTCACACATGAATGGCAGCGTTCTGACGTACTCACACAGAGAACCACATTGGGGTACAAGCCCCTGGCATACTACAGTGGGAATCTGGACCCAGTAATGAGAGGTAATTTTCCTTGTGAACAAAGTTTAGCTGCCACAGCATTCGCCATAGAGAAGGCTACAACCATTGTGATGGGATGCTCCATGACGTTGTACGTCGAGCACTCACTATTTGCTATTCTAGGAAACCGAAGGGCACGTTGACATCTCAGAAAGCTTCTGCTTATGAAGTGATCATATCGAATCCATCGATCAAAGTAGTCCGATGTAAGATAGTGAACACAGATACTTTTATAGCACAGCCAGTCACTGAAGGAGAGCCAATACATGACTGTGAGAATTATGAAGAATTCTATGATGAAATTCCCAGGGTGAAAGAAAATGCCTTGGCAAAAGGAGAGATTGTTTTCATTGACGGTTCTTCGAGGATCGATCAAAGTGACGGACACAGATATACAGGTGTTGCTGTGATGAAGCACACAGCTAATGGAGAATTTTGAGTACTTATTAGCGCGCGAATACCATCTCACTACCCAGCACAGGCTGCAGAATTATTGGCGTTGATACTCGCCATTGAGAATCACGCAGACCAGGAAGTAACGGTCTACAATGACTCCGCCTGTGACGTCAACAGTGCATGCAGGCTTAGCTCGCTGGAAAAGGAGGGGCTACCTCTGAGCGGATGGCATGCCAGTGCAACATGCTGCCTTATTGGACAGGCTGATTAAGGCACTACAGCTCCCAGTGGGCATAGGGGTCATGAAATGCGCCGCCCACACGAAGGGGACAGATTTTATCTCATGCGGAAATCAAGCAGCAGACACGGAAGCCAAGCGTATGGCATCCAAAAGTGAAACGATCATGGAAGTGGAAGTTATCCATGCCAATGAGCGAATAATGATTGCACAAACTACACCTAAAGGATATAACAATCTTGGGCAAACACAGTTTATGGAACTCCAAGGGGAGGCACCACAGGAAGAAAAGAATATTTGGAAACATCGAGGGTGTTCTTTAAACCCCTCTGACAGCTTGTGGCGACAAGACAGCACTGGTAAACAAGTAATGTCTGTAGCCCTATTAAAAATAGCGCTAGAGCAGTTACATTATCTGGCGCACATGACAAAAGAAAATTTAGCAGCAACACTCGCAGAAGATTGGTTCATACCGAATTTAGCCGAGCATGTTGCATTTTATATAGTAAATTGTATAATATGCCAACAATTCACAGCTGGGCACACATTAAAAGTAATGAGAGGAGTCATCCAAAGGCCAAATGGGCCTTTTCAGCACTTGCATGTCGATTACGTCGACATGATTCAAGTATGTAACGGGTACAGATACTTAATTGTTGTGGTGTGTCCATTCTCTAGATGGATTGAGGCAGGTCCCTGTACACACCCAGACTCTACCTGTGCGGCCACATTTTTAGTGAGAGAGGTGTTCCCCAGGTGGGGGGGTGTGTGAAGTCATGAGATCAGATAAAGGAGCTCACTTTGTAAACGAGACATTCAAACAGATTAGCTTGATGCTTGGTATAAAGCACAAGTTATCGTCGGCGTATCATCGGCAAGGTAACGGGATCTGTGAGAAGCTCAACGGCTTGTTAAAGGAAAGGATAGCCAAGTTGAAGCTGACTCTATGAAAGGGATGGTTGCACTGCCTTCCTTCCTTTGGCACTGTATGTACTTAGGAATCAACCCGGTTCTGACCATCATCTTACGCCACACAAGATAGCCACAGGAAGAAGGATGCAAACTCCCCTGACACCCCGAGATAGAGCTAGATGTGATGCCCAGTCAACAGGAGAAGTTTTAGGGTCTGAAATGCAAAACAACCTGAACTGCATGACATCTTGCCTTACTTTAATTTCCGACCAGCTGCAGTGAAGAAGAAAGCGGTGCAGGGCAGCACGGAACACAGAAGGAGACACTACTACCGACGCAGCTCAAGGTCTTTGTATACCATCCATCTTCCCTGGAGACACCGTCCTTGTAAGGAACCATACAAGGAAAAAGTGGGACGAGCCAAGATTTAACGGTCCCTTCATAGTGGAGGACTGCACTCCATCTGCAGTGAAACTACAAGGCAGGAGAGTTTGGATTTTTCTGGGAGATATCAAACCCTTCATCGGAGAAGGCCCCCTGCCTGCACCCCAACGAGAGGAGTCGACGGGCAACACGGAAGAACCTCAGCACATGCAGACGACATCCATGATGAGGAAGAAGGACGCATGACCAGCCAGACAAAGAAAAAGAACTTTTGCAAATTGTGGCTTAAATTGGACACTTCCTCTAAGCAAAAAAGGTGATAAGGACATAAAAACGGACACTGTGTGCATCCTAGTTGCAGGGTGAAGAAGAAAATTGCACGTATAAATCACAACATAGTCTGTTGACTTTGAACTTTGGACTGAGGCACACTTAAGCCTTAATGAGAAAAGAATATGCCAAATTTTGACCGAGGACACTTACATTGGAAGCAAATACAGTATCCCGACTCATTCCACACAGAGACCCTATTCTGAATCACTTATGGTGTCCCACAGTAGTGACATCGCAAAAGACGTGATAACTTATTTTAATCTAGTACTAAGATCGTACCCATCGTTAGTGGGAAGGCTCATCATTGTCAATGATTTTCTTCAAGATCCTGAAAACAAAAAGACAATAAAGAGATTGCTTACTGTTATTGCCGAACAATTTCTCTTACTTCCTGAGTACAGTGAGAAAGAACCAAATGTCCCAAACACAGACGGAAATAAATGAGCTTATCAACACAATGTTCTTTCGCATGATCGAAGACTGTCAAAATCTTATCGGAAGAACAACAGACACACTCACGTTTCTTCGAGATCCAGCAAATACAGAGCATCTAAGCCAACTCCTAAATAAAATTGTGATCTTAGTTGCACTTCACGCAAACGGACAGTGCAGACATTGTTTACATTAAATAGAAAACATACAATCCTGAAGCTCAACAAGACAGGACGGATGTCCCTGTCACCAGAAGACAGCAGGTTGGCCTACAACGTCCTCTTTTGCCTAGTCACTGACTTTCCAGAGCTAGTGGGGAGACCGATCGATGTTGACATCCTCACATTCATCAGAGATCCAGCTAATGTTGCACAGATGGGCATGCTCTTGCATGGAATTGTGCTCCAAGTGGAACTCTCTAACCATCAGCAGAACGATCTGAGGAGATTCTAAAAGCCTTCCGCCGAGGGACAGATCGAGGAAGCAGTGTCAAGGACTTCACTTATTGCATTTGTTGTTATTTTGTCCTTATTCTTCATATTGACAAGCATACAATATGTCCTCAGGACTGAAGCAAATCTGAGGAATGGACTGGGAGCTTACTTACTTTGAACATGCACAATAAAAGGACTTACTGAGGTGTTGTTTGATTTTATTTTTCCCATAGTCTAGCAAAGGAACTGTATCCTGACATAAGAGACAATTCATCACCCGCAAGAGGGGGGACACTTGTGGAGCACCTGACACTCATAAACACAGAACCCGAAAGGCTATATTGGTTAAAGGAGTACAATAAAGGTAGACATTTGGCGAATGATCAAGATGGGGGTCCAGAGCAGCAATCTGGTCCTCCCGCAGGAGGAGAGACATCCACGCTACTCTGGAAGTAAATGCTGCCGCCTGACACACAGGGGCATAATGTATTTGTGTATCATATTCATCATTGTTTTACTGTCATTAACGATCAGAACTGCATTTTTTATTGGTGCACAAAGTGTTCCAATTCCAGTGCACCCACCTAATGACGCACGCATGAAACCCACAAAAGCACCCAGACCTTACATAGTCATTCCAGTCCCTAGAAGATCTGATGGGGGGAATGAATGAACTTCAAATGGATGTGATTAGCAATGACACACACACACTTGTGGTACAAACCAAACAGAAAAGCCGGAGACAGGCACGGCAAAGAATGAATGAAGAAAGGTGACTAACAACCACACGCATGAAAACACTGAATGCACACAAAACAGGCCTAGTGTCAATGACTGCAGAACCACAAGCCAAAACAGTAGAGAAGAAGAGACTGCCTGCCATAAGAAACTCCACAGCAGATGTTGTGGAAAGACAAGGAGAGTTGGAAAGAAAGCCAACAGGAGCAGCCACTTCTGAAACTCTTAAGAAAACAAGAGCCAACTCGGAGAAGCTCTCTGCAAGAACACAACTGATAGTACACTCATTATGACCGGTCAAAGCCAAAGCAAGGAAAAGAAAAGAGGAACTAAAGAATGAAACCACAGAGACTGTATTGCCAAGCATATATGTTCCAACACAAGGGACAAGTACCAGTTCTACAATACAACCATACACCGGACAGGTGTCAGGGTAGTTGAAATGGATATTTCTAACCAACAGGAAAAAAATTTATGAGGACCAGGAAAGAGCTGCCAGACTCTTGTCCACTCAAATGGCACAGGTGAGGAAGCCTGCACCATGGATCGGGATACCTGAGAATCCTCCAGCAAGAAAAAGCCATACAGATGCATTCAGGGATGTAGTCATAGCCGACTATATGAAAACCTTAAGAATCAAGAGAAGCATGCATGGAGATGACAATGAACTAAACGACTACCTGGACGGCACAGCACATTTAGGAAACAACATTTGGTACCAGCACATGAAGGAAGTTGGAAGACGAAGTTCAAAAGGGGAGTGCTTTGTTTGTGCCCTCCTACCATACAGCATGGGGAAATCCAAGATCTTCGTAGCTGTAGAAATTGATGTCCAGACAGCACACTGTCTTTCACACGTAGCCATGTGCAAAACTAGAGGCCAATTTATGGGAAGTGACACTTCCCTAATATGGGCAACTGAAACAGCCTCTCCCGATGAAGATGATTATGTGCAAGACCTTAAGACGTGAAACAGAGCTCATACTAGGAATCATGTGATCAGGTACGAGAAGCCTGGAGTTAAAGGAACAGAAATAAGATGGGAAGTGAACCGGAAACTAAATGTCCAAGGAAAAACTCCAGAGGAAGCTCGAAAGTGCAAAAATAGAGCCCAAATGGGGAACAGAGCTTTCACCAGACGGACGGGAGAAAGGAGTGGTGATTTGCAGAGCATGGGTTATCACTGGTCTCTACAAAGATACTGTTGACATCATGCAGAATAGCTACAAGCCATTATGGACAAAACTTGCAAAACTGCTGACATGGGTCGAAGACAGAGGAGGACCCATACAGATAGTTCCACTAGAAAGCCCAAAATTCTGCTTTAGAAATAATGGCACTAGGAAGATGGGAGAGAATAAGAACTGTTGACAAGTTTTTGAGGCTCCAGGAATGGTGCATGGAACTGCAGTAATTATGGATCATTATTGGGCATGCAGATCCAAAGCATAAATCAGACTGCCAAGAGACTGGGGAGGCATATGCACAATAGTGAAGATCCACGTTCCAACATTAGTGATCCCGAAAAGTGACCTGCATATTGACAGTTTCCCAAAAGCAGATGCTCACCTGAGGAAGAGGAGGTCTGTGGAAATGATAACTCGAATGAAGAGAGAGAATTTCTTCTATGCTAAATCAGAAGAAGCCTTTCATGCAATCCCATATGAACATAGGCTGTTCAGCCTCACCTCATCAGTGCTCACGACGATTTTTATGCCGAGAATCCAAGTTGGAGTAAATACTAAATGGTTGCAGTTAACCAGATGGGAGTTACTGCAGAGCATCAACACGACCATAAAAGGTATTCAATGCGATCAAGGAAGAGTTAAGAGCCATCCGAATGATAACTCTCCAGAACAGATATGTCCTTGACATGATCACAGCTATGGATGGAGGAGTTTGTGCAAAAATTGGAGAATCATGTGGCACATTTATGCCTTCTCACGATGAGGAGAATGGAACCTTAACGGAAGGCATAGGTATGCTGACAAACCTGCAGAACCCAATGATCGATGAAACTGATGAAGTTGACGATGACAGCTGGTTCGGATAAATATTCTCGTGGGTCCCACAATGGATGGCAGACGTATTCAAGTTCTTGGGAGTCCTGCTAGTTATGATATTACTAGGATTTTGTGTTATCAAGATAATAATCTCTCAATGCCAGAAGACTGCGAAAAAAGCCATAGGGATGAAGATCATGATTGATGTCAAGCCAGGATTGAAGCCCAAAGACCTGAGTGATGAAGAAATAAGAGACTTTGTGAAGGCCAGCATTCACGCACCTGAAGGAACAAAGTTTCTCTATCCCAAGAAGCACAGAAATTATGTGGGAAGATGGATCTACTGTAGCCCAAATGGACAATGTCAACTAATGACATGGAATAAAGATGAACATATAAGAACAGTGTATATAACGCATATATAACAGGCGTTTTATTAGGCCTGAAAGGAGTAATAAAAATATGGACTCCAAAAAGACACTTCTTCAAACCATCATGTATAGACCCATAAGATGAAGAAGGAATGAACCCAGGCGATGGAGTGAAGATAAATACAGAAGAATCTAGTAAAATGAATCCAAAGACAGAGGTGAAAGTGGTCGATGAATCGCCCAGAGTGCACTCCAGTCGCCCATTTTGAAGTACCAGGAACGTTCACACCAAAATATGTGACGTTTGACGAGCAAATAAACCAGCAGAGAGCCGCAGTAGGGCTCTTCCCAGTACTTGTTAAAAGAGCAACACCTATTAAAGTGCCGATACCAAGAAAACCATGGACAGTAAGGTATCCATTAAGGAAACCCTACCAACAAATGAGACAAAATGAAGATTGCCTAAGTACTGTCCCGGAAGAAACCAAAAAAGTCTTAATTAAAGATGAATTGTGATGTCACGAGGACCCAGACAGACTAACAGATAGAAGAAATGACGACCCGAGAATGACACAAAGAGACGAAACACCATGAGTAAGGCTATTGTGGACCTGGACAAAGGAATAAGGTCCAAAACGTAAGAGAATTAAGCTGTAAGCAAAATGAACACAGTTGATCAGTTTACACCTGTACATATGCTTGGAACCGCAAGAAAGCTAAGAAAACAGTGCAGCTTGCTATGCTAAGTAGAAGAATAGTGCGGCAAGCGCCATTATACATAATCTACCTCAAAACAAAGCACAGTAGTATAAGTGCAATTCCATTTTGCACGAAAAGCAGAATCAACTCAGGTTACTAGAGGCTGAACAAGAAAAGATTAATATTCTAGCAAAACGAGAAGAGACAGCTGAATCGAAACTCGGCAGATGCAACTCGTGCCAGGAACGAACCGTAACTACATGTAATTGAAATTTAAGAACAGAATATCCTGTCTCTGAAAGGTCAAGATAAGGAGGCGTAAGCAGGTGGCAAGCTAAATAAGAATCAAATGCACAAATTGAGAGAAACTAGACAAATTCACGGTGTGGGAAGCACGTGACCAGCCGAGCAAGAAGAAGCATGGGTTCACACCTACGCTTGGCATCCGCCCAGGCAGAGATTTCAGAACTTTTCCAGACAGAAGATGCAGTTTCGAGGCCAACCACGGTGAAATAATTGACACATAGTTGTTGAAGCAATGATTGATTGTAACCTTAATTGGAGAAAGGCCCGGTAACTAAGGGGCATCCCGCACCTGGCTGACCATTCTGCGTGCTGCTAAGCGAAGTGGAAGAATATGCATGGGGTTGGTGCCAACCCAATCACAATGGACCAAATAATCTAGGCTCCTATAGTGAGTAGAACCAATGAGACGTTGTACCTTTAGTGACGTTTACAGTAGTCATTTTTGAAGGAAGGGCTTAGAAGCCCACCTGACAGTGTTTACCCAATCCCCTCACTCCGTTACCATATACAGATATAGTACCTATGTTAAAGTTACCTTTTCCTAACCAATAGAATTGCATATTAACTTTTGAGTGTTACACGTCAATTATGACGAGTTTTGAGTATAAATGTTACAACTTGTATGAAGTTCGTTGGATTTGAAGCGAGAAGGACGATCGCATCACTGCTGATTTCCATGACTCCTTGTTTTTTGTACTTGTCATTAAACGGACTCCCTTTGCCAAACCATTGAGTTGTCCTTATTGATTGGTGTTGGAGTAATAAATCTGCACCCCCATCCATCCCAAGGGTGCAGCAATCTCGTTTTAAAGTACTTCTGAGCAAACCTCGGCTCTATGGGCCGGCCGGGGGTCTCCAGAGTACAATGTGTCACAGGATCAGCAATATGTTCCTGTTGCAGATGTGTCCACTACAGAGTGGTTAACATCGAAAATGTATGCTATACTGTGTGTTCATGCATTTCCCATGCCAACATGCATTGAATCGCCCTGCAAACACCCCCCACAACACACGCAACACACACAACACACCCCCAACCTTGCCCCAACATCCACACACCCACACACCACTTGCCTTCTGATATATGCTGTGTCCCTGCTGCACATGTTCACATTGACTTTCGTGATTGTGAACTGGCGCAGCAGGCTCCTTTTTTTCCTTTGTTTTTTTATGCAGCTGCAGGGGTTTCCAGGCCACTGACACCACTCACTGTACTGTGTGGTGTAGTTAGTGGGGTGTTGCGTGGGACAACCCTGCAGTACCCGCATTTTCTTTTATTTTTTGGGATTCCCTGAAATGCATGCCACAAAAGGTTCTAGGTTTTGGTGTTCAGGCCTTGGGTGGCATGCATTTACGTACTTTTAGTATAGGTTGGATGTTTTTGCTCACTCTTTTCTTCAGAGTGCGTGTCTGAGGGGATTGTCTGTGGCCTGTTTCCATTCGTAACAGTGCGCTTTGTGACAGCTGTGTCATGTGTGTTTATATTTTTATTGAGGTTTTCACATTGTATGCCATGGCATGGTGTGTGGGGTGAGTGACCTGGTGTTGAGGGAGGTTTAGGTGACATACCAGCACTTGGATGTGCTATTTTGCATGGGGGGGTTGGAATCTGTGGCTTGCATGTGTGCCTTTTGGTCACACAGGATTGTGTTTGTTTAAGTGGCTAGGGATGCACACAATGCTGCAATTCCAAGGACACATTCTCAGGGTGTTAAGGTTGTGACAGTTCACTGTCCCTTTGTAATCATCGATTGTCACCTGGAATGTGCCAGGCCCGTGTGCACTCTGAAGGGGGGGGGGGAGTTTAGGTGAAAAATGTAGCCACAAGCTGGGTACGGGCTGTCTTGCCACGTGCCCTCTCCCCTCCCATGTGCAGCGTCCGTGCGTGTGGTTGGGGATGTGGGGTACCACCATGTCCACCGGTACGCCACGCCGGGTTGCAACGTTGTGCAGGACACATGCTGCCACAATGATCCTGCTCACTATTGGGGGCGCATATAGTAGCTGCCCACCAGAGTGGTCAAGGGAGCGGAAACGTGACTTCAGCTCTCCGAATGTGCGCTCCACTATGCCCCGGGTTCCAATATGGGCTGGGTTGTATCTTACCTGGGGGGGTGTGGTGGGGTTCCATATTGGCATCATCATGTGTGTGTTCAGAGGGTAGGCACTATCCCCTGGGGAGGTGATAATAAGTGTCATTATTTGGGTTTGTTTATTTGTCTGTGTGTCACATGCATGCATGTGCACAGGCATTTGTACTCACCAATGAGCCATGCGTTGCCATGCCTCCCAGCTTCCAGGTCCCGGTGTAGGGCTGACATTCTGTATATGAAACTGTCATGGGTGGACCCTGGATAGTTTGCATAGACAGAGGTGATGATTCCCTTGGCATTGCATACAACCTGCACGTTGATGGAATGCCAGTGCTTGCGGTTGCCATAGATGTGCTCAGTGGCCCTAGGTGGACGTAGGGCCATGTGGGTGCAATCGATGGCACCGAGCACTCTGGGGAAGTGTGCCACCCCGTAAATGTCCTGGACCAGGGCCTGCCTTTCTGCGGGTGTTCTGGGCATGTATATGTGCCTGCAGACTGAGGGGTGTGTAGTCATGATTGCTAACACCTGGTGTAGGCAGCATTACTGCGTGACCTGTGAGACGCCACCAACTATGGCAGTTATCTGCTGAAATGACCCAGTAAAAAATGCAGGACATTGAGCACCTTTTCCAAGGGGCTCAGTGCTTGGGAGCACAAGGTGGGTGATGTGAGGTCATCCTCCCACTAAGTGACCAGGTCTAGGATGATATGAGGTGGAAACCTATACCTGTCTTACACCTGGTCATCAGGCATCCCAAAAAGGCTGGTCCTGGGCAAGAAAATGCAGGGCCTGGCTGTCCTCCTCCTCCTGCGGTGTCCCACGATCACTGCTGCGAGAAATGGGACATTCATCGTAGCTGTATATGCTTGTTTGTTGTTTGTGCACGCTTTTATGCACCGCTGGGCCACTTCCGCCTGCTTTCGCGTGGTGGACGTGTTTCCAGCTTTGTGTGTCTTTTGGCGTGCACAGGTTTGCCCTGTTCAATTCCATGAATACGTGTTATTAGCGCCCGTGTGGGCGTTGCGAGGGTTTCACTGCTGTACTTCCCCCGTAACGCCCATATTTCCAAGTGTTGTTCCCCATTCCACGTGTTCCACCCCCTTTTTAGGTGTGTGCGCTGGAAGTTGTGCACCTTCACTGGGCGACTCGTGCACAGCTTTCAGGATGTCACTGTGACATGTGCGCCACGCGCTGATTCAGAGCAGGTCCCAGGTAAGCCACGCGCAGTGCCTTCCATGAATCGGTAAACGGGCCCATGTGTGCATTTCGTATGCGTGCGCTGTGTTTCTCACGCTGCGCTATAGATTTCGGTGCACAATGATTCCATGAATTACCTCGTTAGAGTAGTGGTGAGGTGGTGCGATTTCTCAAGACAACTTTGGATATTTGCGCCATTTACCGTAAAGCATAATTTTTTCTGCAGTAATGCAAAGGAATAGGGCATTTTTGAAAAATGACCGTAAAATGGCAGTAAATGCCACTTTACATTCACTTTTTTTTTTATCAGACCACCATATTTGGGATGATGGCCTTGGTGAATTCACATCTTGAGTTTGCTTCCTTATGTGAGCTGCTTCCCAATTGTACTTTCTGGCTTCAATCTTTTAGATGAAAGACTTCTTTATTCAATGCAGGCACGCTTACAATAATTAAACGTCATCTCAACTTTTCTTTACAAAAACCCCTTCATTGTCATCATCTCCCTCTTCTCCTCCCCTACCTTTTCGCGTCCCTCCTTTCTTTGTACCTTTTCTTTGTTTCTAGTTAGATTCTTTCTTATCCCCCAGCTTTAACTCTCCTCGTTCTTTCTATCTTCTTTCTGCCTTTTCTTTATGTTGCTTGTACCTGCCCGCTCTAGGGCCAGGTATTGTTGTTTTTATCATTTATTTTCCACACCCTTCTGTTCCTTTACTGTAACCTTTATAACAAGTGCAACTGGGTTAACATGTTTCTATTGTTTCTATTCTCTCTATGTACTCTGTACCAGCACTCAGCCGGACCCTCCCCAGATTGTGTCACACTGGCCCCCACCACTTCCAACCTGCCTCCCCTTTTTTTAGAAATCCATCCACCACATTCATCAATTTCATTAGGTAGACCCCCCCCCCAGAAATGACAGATGTACCCCATTTTGTCTAAAATACACTGGCACTGCATGTCTAATTGCGTCAACCTGCACCACTCCTATCCCCTTCGCCCCTACATAAAAACCAGACCCTTTCCTGTTAATCTCCTTCTTGGCTCTATCAAGAGCAGCAGGTTTCCCTGCGCCCCTCCAAACTCTCCTTGGCAGCAATTGTGCCCATGCTATTGTCATGCCTGTCCATAGCCTGTGTATGGCTCTTAGCTTTTTACATCATTTTTATTATTTCCGGCCCGGTCCATTAAATCGTTCTCCACAAATGGAAAATCAAACAGTCCACCGCCCATCTCTTGTCCCCAGTACAAACAACATGGGCAGCACTTGACCCCCCACCATCTCATTCGACTAACATGGACTATATCACTTCAACTTTGCTGTCGGCTCGTCCCAGCTGCTGCCAATATGTTCGCATCTCTGCTTGTTTTCCGCCCATTTCACAAATGATTGTCCACAGATCCAACTTTCTTTCTGCATTACCGGCACTACATGGATGACAAATCACGCTGTCGACCCACCACATCACACTACATATTCTTCACATCCCTAACGTACTCTCTAAGCCTACACAACTTCCATCTACACAACTACTCCACTTGCCACTCCTCCAAACCCAAGCCAGCTCCCTCCGACGTCGCTCCAATGTGAAACAGTGGGTTCCAAACTTCTTCTGGATCCACACCTGCCCACTACAAACCTTTTCTCTACAAGGCTAGAACTTGCTCCCCTCCCTTTACTTTCTCTAAACGTTATTTACAAAGAACCGTTCCCCCTTTCAACTGTGCTCTCTTTTTCAATGCCCTCGCTGTGCATATGTCCATCTTCTCCGACCTCTGCATTTCCACTACCACCTCTCCTCTCCCCTGGTCCATCTTTATCCATAATCGTACTCCTGTCTCTGTCCATCCTATCTAATCCACCCTCAAACATCCCCAAACCTTTCCCCCACTAACTCATAAACCCAATATGCCCCAATAAAACAGTGCCACAAAAATGGCCCTGAACAAACACGTTTCCAAAATGTAGGAACACACCACCTGTAAAGGCGCCAACAAACTCTTTAGTAATCCCACTGAAATAGTCAAAATGTTGTATAAACAGGCGATGTTCACCGATATGCTGCCTGAGCTGACGAATGGTTGTGCCAATGTAAAACAGCTCACAAGGACAATCCACAACATAAATCACCAATTTGCTTTTCGAGTTGGTGTGATTTCTGAGTTCCCCTTTAGTGTCTCGTATTCAAGCATCAGTTTGGTAATGGCAAAGTTACAGGCAAAACATCCTCCACATTTATGGTGTCCCATCACCGGGGGCAACCCCCATAGAGGTAACAAAGCCCGGAACATCTTGCAATGTTTTATATGTCTGTACAAGTTTTTGTCTTAGATTTGCGCTCTTCTTGAAAGCGAATAGTGGTTTCTGATTCAGGGTAGCTGGTTGCTTAACCAGGTGCCAATTTTTTCGAATGATCCCTTTTATTTGATTACTCACTGGACTGAAGGTGGTAACACATACCAACCTCGCCTGTGGTTCCCTGTTATGTTTAATGAGTGCCAGTTCTCTATCTGTGTGTGCTGCTCTCTTAAATTTGTTTTTAACCACTTTAATCAAGTTTTTTTTGTCCAGAAATCCCTTATTTTTGTGTTCAGCATGTGCGGTAAAATCGCTCTACTTAGTACAATTTCTGCAAATTCTGAGGAATTGGGTATATGGTAAGTTAAGCTTTAAACCAGCAGGATGAAAACTGGAAAAATGCAATAAGCCATTTCTATCTTTTGGTTTTCTATAGAGGAAGGTAACATACCCTTCTTCATTTTTGTATATCATAAGATCAAGGAAACAAACACATTGTTGGTTGGTCTCCATCGTGAACTTCAAGTTCTGGTCACATTGATTGATCCATTCAAAGAACAGTACCAAAAACAGTACCAAATCTGTTGTATTTCCTGTCCATATACAAAACACGTTGTCAATGTAACGTTTCCAGGTGGCTATATATGTTGCATATGGATTGTAGATGGAGAAAATGCTTAGCATGTCAAAGTGTGCCATTTATAAATTAGCCACATCAGGGGCAAAAGTAGCCCCCATGCTCACTCCTTTGGTTTATTTGAAAAGATGTTTCTTGTATAGGAAATAATTATCTTTCATTGTCAGTCTAGCACATTGCACAATGAACGTGCTGGGAGGATTACCAGGACTGTGTCCAAGATCCAGCCCAATATTTCAAGACAATCCATTTGTGGGATGTAAGTATATAGAGATTCCACATCCATGGTGACCAAAATATCTCTGTCTCCAGTTGGGATGCATGTGAGGATGTTGATCATATCAGTAGAATCCTTTAGATAAGAAATAATTTCTTCGAAAATGTACACAAATAGGTTGGACCGGCTTTGGTCTCAAAGTGCTTATAAAAAGTCTTTTTGTGCCTGAATAGTGTTTTTAGGAGAATATCATCACAACAAGTATGTTAAATAAGCCAAATGTTGTCTGTGAAATGTGTGTAGATCACTGATGTGAGTTTATGTAGCACATGAATAAAACATTGTTTGAATAAACCACCATGAGAAATCTGATGGGTTAACGGGAAGCGTTAATGACATGATGGCATTGGCCATCTGCTGAAGCCGCAATTCCGTGTCACTCTCTATGCAGTCTTCACACTCATCATCCACCATCCATGACCTAAACTCCTTGTTGTATCTCAGCCATGAAAATCCCCCAAAATTAATCTGTTCCTTCCTAACTACATCAATCTATTTAAAAAGAGCCACACTCCGCTCAGGGAACTTCTCGCAGTATGTACTAGCACATACGATAATGGCAGATGACCAATGCTCTATTGTCGTCAGCACTCTAAGTCTCCTAACCAATTCCCATTCTTCGTCCTTTGAACCTTCCTTACATGTCACTTCGCAGTTAGTGAATGCATTGGTTTCGATTAACCCTTCATTTGATTGTGAAGAGTTTTTTACTCAAGGGGTTGGGGTGTTGGACTATATATATGTAATGATCACGCACCACTGGTACAAAGGGTACTCAAGAAACAGTTCAACTCCTGGTACTCTCTGTCATTAGCCTTATTGAGACAGGAATACTGTCAGATGGAGAATCTTTGGAGAAAGCAGATAAGTCCTACTTTTGGCACACATAATAGACCCCGAGAACACTTCTCCTTGATTGCCAATCTTTTTCATGGCTATCTTTATCTATCATTCACTGTCACAAGGAGTGGTTACATCTGAGCTGAATCTTACGTCTCTTTCGAAAAAACCTAATCTTGACCCCAACAACCTTCAAAATTACTGACCAGTTGCAGGCCTCCCCTGGCCAGGATACCTTCCAATCAGGTTTCGCCAAAGACATGGAATGGAAACGGCAATGGTTTCAGTATGGGACAACCTATTAGAATGGTCAGATAATGGCAAACTCTCTCTTCTAGTGATGCTGGACCTATCGGCAGCATTTGACATGGGGGACCATATCATCGTACTGTCACGCCTGAGGAAGGTATGAGGAGTCTCAGAGAATGCCCGCTCATGGTTTAACTCCTTCCTGTCTAGATGTCATCAACAAGTAAACTATGGCAGCTACCTATCAGACACTCTGCCTGTGAGATGTGGCGTCCTCCTTTTCAATCTTTATATGAAACTCTAGTGAGTATTTTCAAGAAATTTGACTTAAGCTTTAGCAGTGCGCGGTATAAATCAACATAACATAACTCATATGCAGAAGACACACATAATTTTCTGAAATTAGGTAATTTTGAGGAGTCATCTCAGAACGTAGGTCAGTGCTTGGACGAAGTCAGCCACTGGCTGTCCCTGAACCGGCTGCAGTTAAACGCCAACAAAACTGAAGTGTCACTGTTCAGACCCAAACACTTGTTAGCAGATGCCTTTAAATGTCCCCCCATCCCTTGCCTTATGGGCTTGAGTTTCACTTATGCCTCCAAAATTAATAGCCGGGGCTGTATGTGGTGAACGAACCTTGGTCGTGAAAACCAAGTGGGAGCTAAAATGCAGTCTGCTTTCTACTCTCTACTGCTTCTGCGCCGTGCCCTCCCTTTTACACCTCAAAATGATCGTGACTACAGTAATAGTCCGTTGGCAGGATGCCCAGAAAGACAATTGATGAGGTTACAGAGAGCACAGAATGTGGCAGATTGGTTCATCTTTAAAGTCTCTAAATCAACCGCTATTTCATCGTCAGTCACGCAGATCTCTAGACTTGCTCCTGGTGAAGGAGAGAATCAATTTCAAGATTCTTTGTTTGTTTTCAGATGTTTACATGGTCTCGCACCATCATATCTCGCAGAGAAACTCAAATGGTACCCACCGAGCTGGCCTCTTAGGTCAGCTGATAAGCTACTGTTTGAGGTTCCATCCTACAAGTGTGTTTCCAGAGGAGATTAGCGCTTTGATGTCTACAGCCCTAGATCATGGAACTGTTGGCATGGAAACTATGAAATATGAGTTTTACGATTTCATAAATCATTAAAACATTTTTGTTCAACTAAGATTTTGAGCAGAGGTCAGCCTCTTTTATTTTTATTACAGTTGGATGACAAATTGACAGAGTTGAAGTCTTTTGTATCACCTGGGCCCAGGTGCAGTTTATTCTGCCAGGTTTAGTGCTATTTAAATACTTCAAATATCAAATATAAATACCAAATATTTCCCTTAAATATCCCCAGAAATTCTCTTTTCCAAATTCCCTCTTTTATCGCCAGTATGAGTGGCGATCCTAGAGGCTTTGCCACCACCATATATGGCAACCTCACTTCTTTATATTTTCCACCCTTTGTCAGTCTCTCTCTTTCTTACTAGCCTTCCATTGCCTGGTGTCCCCTCTCTGTCATTGTCCCATTGGCCCTGACCTCTTCCTTCTTTTTCACATCTCCCTGCGTTTTCCTTGTTTCTACACTTCCTTCCTGTTTCTTCTTTCCAAATCAAGCAACCCAGCACTCCAACCCCCTTCCTTTCTCTTCTGTCAGTGTCCCAACCCATGTGCCTTCATTTTTGTTTCAAGAATGCACCCCACAAACTCCACCACCTTCCTGCCTTTCCCATTCGCTGTTCCCCTTCTTCTTGCTCACCTCCTCCCTCCTTTTTCATTCCATGACCATATGCAATTCCCTGCATACCTGTCACTATAGGACTGCCCCACAGCAGTTTCCTGTCCTCCTCTCTCCCAGCCTCTGTGTAAGTTTGCCTCTTTCTCGTACGGTTTTCGCTGCTGTGTTTGTCCTGTCCGTTTGTATGTGCGCGCCCTGAGGCCCATGGGCATGTGGCGCGGTATACAAGAATTTGTAATAAATAAATAAATAAATAAATACCGTTTTATGACACGATGTCCCTTACACCTGGCTACTTCCTTTGCATTCTGTGCCACTTTGCCCACGTCTCTTCTGTCCTCTTTTCTCCGTTCCCTAAAACATCCCATCATGCTCTCTCCTCAACCTTTTATTCTATTTCCCCCTCCAGCGACCAATCCCCAGCATCCTCAGATATCTCCCAATCCTCTTTTTTGTTTCCCACTCCTTTTCCCATCCCTACATGATCTCGATCTGCCATGACCCCGTCCATTGCCTCCCACATTACCCCCTTCTTCTTCCTGTCTGTGAAACAGTAGTATACATTTGTTTCTATGAAATCCTCCCCTTGACTCTGTGTACTTTCTCTTCCTTCCTTTTGACCACTCCTATCTCTGCTTTCTAGGCCACCCAGGCAATTTCTTTGTCCACGTCAGCAGATCTCTCACTCTCTGCCCATCCTCTACTTGTCTCAACCCCTCTGCTGAGGCCAGTCCGTTGTAAGGGCTGTACCTCCTTTTCTGTTGTAGCTTCCCTCTTTGCCCTTGATATGTCTGGAGTCCTCAACTCACTCCTGCTGTCTCACTGCACCTCCTCGTGCATCTCTTCTTCCATTACTTTTCATCTGACTTCACCTCCCACACTCCCCCTTTGTATCACTCCTATCCCCCACTCCCTCTTCTCTACACTGTTCCCCATACTGTAACACATTCTTCCTTTATCTCGCAATGTCCCCACTCTTCACACTTATACTCTCTTTACCTTCCAGTATCTCCCTCCATGTCATCTCAGATCTAGCCCTCACTCTGATGACTGGCTTTGTGTGCCCACTTAAATTCCCCTCTACATCTTCAGCCACATGTGTCCCTTTGGACCCCCCCACACGTTGCCCCCTACTTGAGCCTCCTTCCCCAACACCTTTTTTCTTTGGGCCCCACAAGCCCAAACTGCTGCAGCCACTCTTGCAGAGGCAACCCTCCTCTTGGTTCTCGCGCTTGTGGTTGGGCTAGCCTCCCCCCCACATCTTTCCCTAAAACCACCCTGCCTCATGCAACCAGCTACTTGGAGAAGCACAATAGCGGCTGCGATCTGCCTTTCCAATGTAGCCACAGCCCGCACCGCCATGGCATCCTTCTCCCTTGCCAGCCTTTCTCAGAGAGGGGCATGCCAGTGACAATGGAAGACAGCAAGAAAAATGGAGGAGGCACCACGATAACTTGTGCGGTGTCCACCTCCTCTCCTCCTCCTTCCCCCCTGGGTAAAGGGGAGGGGTCGCCCGAAGCGCGGCAAAATTGGGGAAAGCCCGCGAAGGGCCAACAAAGGAAAGGGGCGGGGTTCCCCCTATATAACGGGCGGGCTCCTTGCATCAGGAAACATCCAGCCCTGCAGAAGGACGCCTGCCCGCCGGAGGATAAGGAAGGATTTCATTCTGAAGGATTTAGTTCTGGACCAGTGGAAGACGTGGAGCAGCCGTCGCGGAAAGCAGCCGAACAGCAGCGAGGAGAAGAACAGAACCGGGGACCAGCTGTGTTAGGAAGAATTCTCCTTCTAGGGCTAATTTCCCTCACCTAGTGAGTCCCCCAGCAGCTTTGCTGGATTTCTGGAGTTTATTTTTTCCAATTGATAAGAGTGTACACCTTTTTTTCCACTCTTACCTGTGTTTTGCCATGTGTGTTTTTACAAACTGTGTGATCTTGGGCTCTGGAGCACACCACTCCAGGAGCCTCCTTTGTTGTGTGTTACACAGCACCTTCAGTGCAGTAACAGGGTTGTCTTTGAGACTTCCCTCTGACTCCATTTCTCTGGGGCTGACTACTGTCCTCCAGAGAAAAGTAAAGTTGCCATTAACTTTACTTAGTCATTTAACCACAGATTCAGTACACCCCATCTTACATGGAGTACTGGAAAGGGTTAACCCTTAGCCCTTTTTATCTGTACCTCCTGGAGCATTGTTTCGCTCTTTTAACATTTAGACTTGCCTGGTGGCAGTGGTATCTAGCCTAACTTTTCTACTGCAATTATACTAGATAAACGTGGTATTGTTTTAGGCTATTATATTGGCCTCGAACATAAACCCGCTTGACCAAATTGTCTTTCTTTTGGCTCCAGTCAGGTTTATTCGCCATTTCTTTTTGTTAAAGTCCTTCTTGTGTTTTACTTTGCGCGGCAAACCAGGTTTGCCTTCTTTGTTCACCGTCTTTTGGCGGGCTTCTGCAGAGAAGCCCTCCTCTTGGCGCCTGGGTGTCTAGGTGGGCTGAATGTGAGGGATGGGTGTAGTAACCCCCTGCACAGGGTATCCTAGGAAACCCAAGTCGCACTTTGCCATGATTGGCTGAGGTGGTGGTCCGAGCCGGACAACCTCCCTGCTGCGTGATTGACAGCCAGGCTGTGTGAATGGGGGTTTTGCGCATAAAAGGCAGGTCTCTTGGGCTCGAAGTCTGAGTCGCCACTGGAACTACAAAGAACCGAAGAGAAGCGGAGAAGACGACGACTGCTGCAACTACCCGGTCCCGGTGAAGCCCTGCTGCAGTCCTGAGCTATCTATCCTTCAACGACCAGAGAAGATCCAGTGCGGAATCTTCTTCCCTTGAACCTGGTGGGGATAACCAGCTCATCTTCCAAAGCCAGAGGATCCTCTTCTTGGTCTAAATCGCTGCACATTGCTGTAGTGGTCCAGATAGTCATCTGAAGAGCCTCTCCTGTTTTTAAGGAGTGCACCTTTTATTCATCGTTGCTGCTGCCGGCATCATCCCTGTGTGGTGCAGACCCCTTCAGACGTCCTCCTTCGTGCCGAAGTTCCAGGAACCGTGGGTCTGCAGGAAACTACCAGGAACAACTGCCGTGGCATCAGCTCTTCCCTTGAATAAGGTACTGTGTTCTACTTGAGGAATTAGGGTGAATCCCTTTTCTTCGCCTCCAAGGCTTGCCCTTGTCTTCCCTCCTTATAACTTTTGCTTCCGCTATCGACAATATCTAAGTACTCCTGGCTACGTTGAATCTTGAACTGTCTGACTGTGTGATCCTTGACAACAGGAACCCGGTTCCAATTGACACTGGCTCCGGCCTATTGACTTTGTGTATTTCAGTCAGCGAGTGTTTTCTGGTTCTGTCTGCCTTGACAAAAGTATTGCATGTGATTTTTGCCCCCAACTCCTTCTGGTTAGCCCAGGTGCTAAGTGTGCTTTTGCCCCGGTAACATTTCTTGCCGCCGATACGCGTTTCTTTAATACGACCAAACTGTCAAATATTGATCGCAAATTTATTCACAGTAACGCTTTTGTTTCACAACACCGGTTTGCCTAAATCACAAGGTACTTATCTTGAGCTATTTTGTGCCAAGAGGAGTGGTTGGTTGTAGTGTATTTTTCATGTGGTTTAGAATTGCTAGAAGTGCTGTGTTTTACTGATGGTTTAAAAAAATAAATGTACTTATAATTTTTACCTGAAACCTTGAGTCAGTGTTTGCTTGAGTCACAGTAATTGTGGTCCTTTGTGTAATCTCCCCTTCTGCTCATATACTCTTGAGATAAGCCTGGCTGCTCCGCTACTGCTACCACTTTAACATAGTAGTAGAGGCTTGTACCAAAGGTAAACTTGTATTACCACTTGTTGTCTTAATTGTGTGTAGTGGTCCCTAAGGGCACTGCACAGGATTCTGCCTAACAACCTGTAAGGCCGTGGCTCGGGAGCCTGGAGCGCCCGTCGGGTAGAAGGAGCAACCAGGTGGCAGAGGAGCAGCATGCAGCCAAGCATCGCCTGAAGAGCAGGAAGGAGCGGCTCGGGATTAACGGGTCACTCAGAGCAGGCGTCACGGTCGACGGCAAGGAACAGCAGCAGGAGAGGCACCCGGGTCGTGATGCAGACGCAGGAGCATTCGGAGAGAAGATACACAGCAACAGGTAAGGCAGCCGCGGGGGAATGATACGTGGTGCCTGCTTGAATTCGAATCCACCCGGCTTAAGGGTGAAGGAGGCCTGGGCCCGCCTGGGTGAAAACATTGTGGCACAGCTGGCAGTTTTAACCATTGTGCTGTCCGGTTAGCTCAGTTGGGTAGAGCGTGGTGCTAATAACACCAAGGTCGCTGGTTCGTTCCCCGTATTGGCCACTTTGTCATTTTGGGGACACAACTGCTGGTAAATCAAGACAGGGGGCACCTATCCGTGCAGCCATCCGGGGGCGTGTGTACGGAGCAAACAGGCAAAGTAAAGGATGCTGATTTCCCTTTTTGTCTCCCATAAACTGGCACAAGCGCCTGCCTGGGTAACTTGTGTTTGACTTGAACTTGCTTAACCAAACATTGCAAAGGAGGGGCACTGAGGCTTGTGATAAGGGTGAATTGAAGAAGGAGAAATGGATCTGGAGGCATTTATGGCAATGGCCAGGTTGGCTGCTGCTAAGCACAGGCCCAACTGGATGGAGTCAATGGTCCCACACCAGGGGGAGGAACAAGCTGGCACCAGCCAGAGGGCGGATTCCCCTTTAATGTTCCCCAACAGCGACAGCGAGGAAGCTTTGAGTGAGCTTCAAGGACGGGAGGAAGAAGAAGGTGCAGAAGATCACAGAGAGGCGGAAGCGGAGCCGACTTCAAAAAGAAAGAGAACCATGACACAGAGGGCTAAAGCAAGCAAGGAGCAAGCAGGGACCAGCAAGAAGCCTATAACCAACGGGCCAAGAGGGAAAGGAAGGGTGCAGGGGGTTGTAGCCGTACTGGCACCTACACCTGCTGAGGCTCCAGGGAACCTGCTCCTGTAACCAGACCAGTGGTAGTGGCTGAGGAAGGGCCCACATCCTTGGAGGCAGTAAAAGGTATAATAATCCAATGTATGCAAGCATGGGGCAATGGGGGCAATGGTCAATTATTGAGTGGTAATGTTAATGCTTTTAATCAAATTGCAAGTAATGCTGCAGTGGTACAACAGCGGGGGGTGATTCTGGGACCAGCTGGGCTTGGGCCAGGGGGCTATCAGGCATTCACCTCACACAACACAGGATTCCCAGGCGGGGTGGTCCGGGTGCCCCAGGGGTATCATGTGGCAGCTGTAGCTAATGCAAGCCCCCTAGTGGGGGTTAATACATTGCTTCAGGAAGGGACAGCGCTGGCAGGGTCAAAGGAGGGTCCTGCATGGTGGGTGCAAGGGTTGACGAGGCCCGGAGTGAGCACCACTAGTGGGGGGAATCAAAGGGCTCAGACTGCGGGGGTGCCAATGACATACAAGGGGGTGTGTGGGGCAATGTTACGCAATATGGGAGACCAATGCCAGGCTTCTCTCCTGTACGGGTGTCTGTGAGTTCTTTGGTGTGGCACATTCCATGGGTTACCAAGGAGAAGCTGTGGCGAAAAGAATGTATTGAAATCTTAGATTTGGTAGGAATGGAACCCTTAGGGGAAGGTATAAAGGATTTGTCTGAAAAAGAGAAGAAGAGGGAAAGGGAGAAACCCAAGGTGGAGCCAACCATCCACAATTGGCTGAAAGCATTCAAAATGTACATGTCAATTATGTTAGAGAAGTACCCACAGGTTGCTTTGTCAATGATCGCCTATGAACAGCATATCCACAACCTATACTTAAAACATGGGGGGTTAAGGTTGGTTACAGTATGACCGGTGCTTTCGGTTAAAAATGCAAGTCTGGCCCGCCATGTCTTGGGATGAGATGGACATAGGGGGGTTCATAGATAAAATGGTACCCGCAAGTGAAGGGGGGGGGACAAGGCCCAAGGGGAGAAACCTCAAAGCTGGAGGGGCAGAGGGGGTTATCCGCAATGGGGTAGAGCATCCTTTTGCAGGTACTCCTACTGGAACAGCCGAGCCGGTTACCAGGGGGAGCAAGCAGAATGAGGGGGGCTGCCCCTTTGGCAAAACATTCAGGCATGTGCGGGGCAAGTGGGCAGGGGACCGTAGCTCCTCTGTCGGTGAAGGGAAGTGGAGGAGTAGCCCCAAGGCAAAAAAAAAAGGAAAGAGGGAATGAAGGAGACGCGCTCATGTTAAAGTGTACTTACCCGTGGGTGTCTCAGATTGTAATTAAAAATTGTTTACCCACGCTGGTTAACCTCCAGGCAATGACTCCCTTTTTAAACGCATACCACAAAAGTATGGATGCAAAACTGCTATGGGAAGGTTTCAGGTGGGGTTTCAGAATTCCATGCACAGGGGTTAAGAGGGGTAGGGAGGCACTTAATTTACGATCGGCATTGGGGATGCCGGGGGTGGTGGCTCTGAAAGTGGATAAAGAAATCAAGCTGGGTAGAGTGGCTGGCCCCTTCGCCTGCCCACCAATGGAGAATGTTGTTGTGTCACCTTTGGGGTTGGTCCCTAAAAAAGAGGAGGGACAATATCGCTTGATTCATCACCTTTCCTTCCCCGAAGGTGAATCAGTGAATGACGGCATAGCCGAAGAGCTATGCCGTGTGCATTATTCATCTATTGATGATGCGGTGGAAATGGTAAGGGCAGCCGGGAGGGGGGGCCTGATGGGGAAGGCCGATATTGAGTCTGCATTCCGGTTGCTGCCTATTCACAAAGATAGTCATCACTTGTTGAGGTGCAAGGTACAAGACCAGTATTTCTACGATAAATGTCTGCCAATGGGTTGCGCCATTTCATGTGCTTATTTTGCGGCTTTCAGCACCTTTTTGGAGTTTGCAGTGAAGCAAGAGTTTCAAGACGGGGGAATATTGCATTACCTTGATGATTTTTTGTTCATCGGCAAAGAAGGGACTGGGAAGTGTGGGTCTCTCATGAGTACATTTCAGGAATTGATGAAGGGAATGGGGGACCCGCTAGCTGAAGGGAAGACGATGGGTCCAGTTACATGCTTGACATTTCTAGGGATAGAAATGGACTCAGTCTAGGGTGTGTGCAGGCTCAAGGACAAAGTGATGAGACTGAGGGAGACTATCAAGGGCTTGAAGGGGAAGAGTAAGGTGACTCTTAAGAAGCTCCAGTCACTGGCAGGCAATCTCAATTTCGCGGGGAATGTCATCCTGGCCGGCAAAGTGTTTGCAAGAAGCATCAAGCTCCAAACAGTGGGGTTGCAACATGCTGGTCAACATGTCAGGCTGGGCTCCGAAGTGAGGGAGGACCTGGGGATGTGGGAAAAGTTTTAGGAAAATTTCAATGGGGTGCTGCTATGGAGGGAGGAATGGACCAGCAGCGACAGGCTAAGGCTATTCACGAATTCATCTGGTTCACTGGGTTTTGGGGCAATCCTGGACAACAAGTGGTGTGGTAAGGCTTGGCCCATGGAGTGGCATCGGCGTGGGATCACGAGGGACATCACGTTGCTCGAACTGTTCCCCATTGTGGTAGCCTTTCAAATGAGGGGTGAACAGTTGAAGAACAGAAAGGTGCTGCTCTGGTCAGACAACCTGGCAGTGGTTCAGATCATAAATCAGGGATCGTCTAGCAATACAAGGGTTTTAAGACTGCTCAGAGAACTCAACAAAAGCATGCTTGCATTAAACATCGAGGTCAGAGCGTGACAAATTCCTGGGTTCAAAAACATAGCCGCTGACTCTCTCTCTCGTTTACAGTGGGAAAAGTTCCGAGTGAATTATCCAGGAGCAAGCTAGGTGATGACCCCATTCAAAAATCAGTGGTGGGGCATGATTGGGGCGATTTGAGTTTTTTGATTCACACAGCGCTAGCACCGGGCACGGCAAGAAGATACACAGCGTGCTGGGGACGGTTCTTGGCCTTCCAGGAAGAGGTGTTGTTGGAAGGACAAAGGGAACTGCCAGTAAGGGCCTTTGTGGGCTGGTGCTGGCGTTCGGGGAAAACCAGAGTGTGGATGGCATATCACTTGGTGGCAATAGCCCATTATTTTAAGATAGGGTTTAAAGGTGACCCCACGAAGGAACATTACATTGTAATGGCCATGAAGGGCTGGGCGAAACAGGTGGTGAAAAAGCCCGATGAAAGACGGCCCATTGACATTGTAAAACTGCATAACTTGGTCAAATGCCTAGGGGAGGTGTGCCAGGACGAATATGAGAGAGTTTTGTTCAAAGCAGCCTTCACACTAGCTCTCTTTGGGGCATTTAGAGTGAGCGAGTGGTCCCGGAGAATAGGGATGCCAAGGGAGCGGGGTTTCTACAATTGGGGGATGTACGCATGACAGAAGACCGGTTAAGCATGGTATTAAGGAGGTCCAAAACCGACGAGGAAGGGAAAGGGTTTACAGTCACCCTCAGACCCATAGCAGGGAGCATAGTATGCCCAGTCAGGGCACTAAGAGCATTTCTCCGGGAGAGGCCACCGACGGGGGATGTGGGGTGCCCTCTTCTCATGCACAGGGATTGGTCTGCGTTGAGCCGCTTCCAGTTTAGAAGGGTCATGAACATGGCACTGGGAAACATTGGGGAAACAGAAGGGGTGTTCGGGACCCACTCCTTTAGGATAGGGGCAGCCACGTCAGCTGCAGCCGTGGGCCTGGGGGGAGTACATCAAGCAAATCGGGAGATGGAGATCAGGGTGTTTTAAGAGATACGTCAGAACCGAGAAACTGTGACTTACCATGCTGCCTTCTCATCCCAATAGCAGCGGCACGAAGGAAAAGGAGGTCCGTCTGAGTAGTAGGACACTCCTTTGTGTCGAGGGCTGGGGCGAGCTGGACGTCAGAGCAGGAGGAGTTGACGGCCGGTGAATTCAGTATATGGTGGCACGGTGTGCCCGGGATGAAATGGACACAGTTGCAGGGGCACGTGCGGAAATTGCTGGGTAAGCAGCAGATACTGGACATCTTGGTCATACATCTGGGGGTAATGATTTGATGAGCCTGGGGAGGGGGCTTTAATGAGGGAAATGATGGTCTCATTGCAGGGACTGGCCGCACAGATGGGAGAGACGGAAATCATCTGGTCGGAGATAATCCCAAGGCAGGAGTGGAGTGGTGCGGATAGCCACTCTGCTGTGGAAAAATCTAGATGAAAATTGAATTATGCTATGTCAAAATTCTGCAGGGGCAGAGGTTTTCCACAGATCAGGCACAGCCTGATTAATTTGAAAGGCCCCGAATATTATCTGAAGGATTGCGTACATTTGTCGGCAATGAGAATGGATCTCTTTTATTGGAATGTCTGCACAAAACTATTGGAATTGTAAGAGAAGAAAAGTGGGAGCCACGGTGGACGGTAACCCACCCGTGGCGTGGCGGTGTTTGGGCAACCAAGCACAAGAGACAGACTCCAAATGAGCCAGGAGAAAGCCGTAAGGGTCTTCGCTCTTCTCAGACCAGCGCCTCTTGGGAGCCTAAGCGGCAGGGGCGTCTGGTGGTAACAAGAAGGGCTCAGCTTCCCCCAAAGAAACGGCGCTCTCTCCACCCAGGAACACCTGCAAGGGCAGGCCAGGCTTAGACACGGAGGGTTGGGAGAGTTGGGCCTACTGTGGACTTTGTGGAAAGAATGGGGGAAGCAGGTTGTTGGACACTGAGCAGTGGCCGCTTCTTCAGAACTATTTTCACTAATGTGTGCAGTGTGGTTTTATGACATTGTGAAAATAAATCTGCTGCCTTTTTATGCCAAAAAACAAGACAAGGCTCATTCTGCACTTTACTGGGGGTGCAGAAGAATGAGCATGTATAATGTTATGGGTCCAAATGGACAGATGCACGGGTTATCTTCCCTTCCTCTCTGTTCGACACCGGCCAGCGGCCCAATCTGTGTGGGCAAGTGTTGTGCATCCTCCCATTTCCCCACCCCTTCCTCCCACAATGTCCCAGTGGTCGGGATCGTCCCTTCCCACCCATGGGGCCCTCTTTGTGCTCGTGGGTATTTGTGTCATTGCCAAGCTTCCAGAGTAGACTGCAAGATCAGATTCAGCTTTGCGATTAATAAACAACAGCATCTTAGTGGAGAGACCTTTTCATAGGCCCATGTAAGCATATTCATATTTACTGTCGAAATCAATAGTGCATCAAGAAGAGGAGCAGGAACAGGCTGGTCTTATACCTGGCCGATGCAAAGTCCTTGTGGACCCCGGGTGGACCTTTTTCATTGAAGCCTACGGGTTGCGATTGGGGTTTGGTAGAAGGACTGTCTTCTCCTCTGTTAGGCAGAATCCTGTGCAGTGCCCTTAGGGACCACTACACAAAATTAAGACTACGGGTGGCAATACAAGTTTACCTTTGGTACAAGCCTGTACTACTATGTCAGAGTGGTAGCAGTGGCGGAGCAGCCAGGCTTATCTCAAGAGTATATGAGCAGTAATAGAGATTGCACAAAGGGACCACAATTACTGTGACTCAAGCAAACACTGTCTCAAGGTTTCAGGTAAAAAATATAAGTACATTTATTTTTAAACCATCAGTTATAAACACAACACTTCTATTAAACTTAAATAAAAACCACACATTAAATATACTACAACTAACCAATCCACTTTGTACAGTAAGTCTCAAGGTAAGTATACTGTGTTTGAATGAACCGTTATTACAAACAAAACACGTTTCCGCAAATACGATTGCGATCACTTTTTGACAGTTCAGTCTACTAAATAACCGCATATCCGTTACATGAAATGCTACCGGGGCATAAACACACTTAGCACCTGAGATACCCAGAGAGAGTTGGAGGCACTGGAGGCCTGTTGCCGAAGATCACACAGTCAGACAGTTCACGATTCAACGTAGTCAAGAGCACTTCGATATTGTCAATGTTCGGAAGCAAAAGTTATAAGAAGAAGGGAAGACAAGGGCAAGCCTTGAAGATGAAGAAAAGGGATTCACCCAGTTTCCTCAAGCAGAACACAGTACCTTATTTCAGTTGTGCAGCTGGTGCCCTGGCCGTTGTTCCTGTTGGTTTCCCGCAGACCCACGATTCCTGGAGCTTCGTTGTGAAGGAGGACGTCTGAAGAGGGTCTGCACCACAAAGGGATGAAGCCGGCAGCAGCGACAACGAATAAACGGTGTGCTCCTTAAAAACTGGAGAGGCTCTTCAGGTGGCTATCCGGACCACTGCAGCAGTGTGCAGCGATTTCGACCACGAAGGCGACCTCTGACTGAAGAAGATGAGCTGGTTATCCCCACCAGGCTCAAGGGAAGAAGACTCCGGACTGGATCTTCTCTTAGTCGTTGAAGGGTAGATAGCTCAGGACTGCAGCAGGGCTTCACCGGGACGGGGTAGTTGAAGCAGCCGTTGTTATCTCCGCTTCTCTTCGGTTCTTTGTAGTTCCAGTGGCGACTCTCCAACTTCTAGACCAAGAGACCTGCCTTTTGTGCGCAAAACCTCCATTCACACAGCCTGGCTGTCAATCACGCAGCAGGGGGGGGTTGTCCAGCCTGGACAACCACCTCAGCCAATCATGGCAAAGTGCAACTTGGGTTTCCTAGGATACCCTGTGCAGGGGGTGACTACACCCCTCCCTCACATTCAGTCCACCTAGACACCCAGGCGCCTTGAGGAGGGCTTCTGAGCAGATGCACGCCAAAAGACAGTGAACAAAGAAGGCAAACCTAGTTTGCCGCGCAAAGTAAAACACAAGAAGGACTTTAACAAAAAGAAATGGCGAATAAACCCAGCCGGAGCCAAAAGAAAGACAATTTGGTCAAGTGGGTTTATGCCTGAGGCTGCTAAAATAGCCAAAAGCATTACCACGTTTATATAATATAATTGCGGTAGAAAATTTAGGGTAGATACCACTGCCACCAGCCAAGTCTAAATGTTAAAAGAGCAAAACAATGCTCCAGGAGGTACAGATAGCAAGGGCTAAGGATTAACCCTTTCCAGTACTCCGTGTAAGATGGGGTGTGCTGGATCTGTGGTAGATTGACTAGGTAAAGTTAAAGGTAACTTTACCCTTTTCAGGGGGACAGTAGTCGCCTCAGAAATGGAGTCGAGGGAAGTCTCAAAGACAACCCTTTGTTACTGCACGGAAGGTGCTGGGTAACACAAAACAAAGAAGGGGGTCCCGGAGTGGTGTGCTCCAGAGCCCAAGATCACACAAATAGTAGAAACACACATGGCAAAACACATGTAAGAGTGGACAAAAGGTGTACACTCTTACCAGGTGAATAAAAAATAACTCCAGAAATCCAGCAAAGCTGCTGGGGGACTCACTAGGTGAGGGAAATTAGCCCTAGAAGGAGAATTCTCCCTAACATCCTCCCTCCATAATAACCCAGTGTAGAGCATCAGCTCTTTCAACTCCTTCAGTCTTTAGCGATTTTGCATGCATGAGCAGGAATCAGTGGGAAATGGTATCAGGTAATACAATCACGGCAAAAATGTCACCGGTAAAAAGAATTGCGGCAAAAATGCTGTGCTTTGACCGGGTAAAGGTGTACTCCATTATACCATTTAAGGGGAGCAGGGATTGCGGGGATGCCTCCCGCTCCCCTTAAATGGTATAATGGGTCCAGGAGTTGCGGGGGTGTCCCCCGCATCCTTTACATGGATTGCAGCGGCAAAACCACAACATTTTTGCCACAATATTTTGTATACACAGCCATTTTTGCTGCGAATTTAAGATATGGAACCTGGGAAATGTTATAGAGTTCGAATTGGGCACACCAGATCATGCCTCGACTGCCCGTAGCATAGCATTGCTGGTTCACTGGGTTAAACAGGCACCCATAAGGAGAAGTTGGCCAGGGATCCGGCACAGAACCAGCACTTAGTAGTTGCTATGGTGACCGATGGCCCGGGCCTCTTTGACAGTGACCTGTTTTTAGAATTCCATAGGCTCCCTGCTCCACACGCCCAGAGTCAGCTACTCCCCATGAGGCATCCAAGCAGATTTTAATGTTTTAGTTTTTAAGTGCGTGATATGGCTCACTTTTAACAGTCTTAAAAAAAAGTAATAATATTTGGGTTTTCTAAATTAATCAAAAATAAATTGACAACACATTAATGTTTCAAAATCCAGGGGGAACGTTGCAAACGAATGGGCTTTTAAAACAGCTACGTTGTATCAGCAGTATTTTATTTATTTATTTATTTTGTTATACGCCCGGTTATACGCCCAGACTGGGAGGTATCACGGTATCACGGCATAGATTACGGCATACAGTATAACCGAGGCTTCCTAAAGGCTTATTAACGAATCAAAGAGGAAACATATTGGCATTGACTAGTGCTTTGGATTAATCTAAGATGAACATATTAAACAGTAGGGCAGCCAAAGG
Source organism: Ambystoma mexicanum (assembly GCF_040938575.1). Lineage (NCBI taxonomy): Eukaryota > Metazoa > Chordata > Amphibia > Caudata > Ambystomatidae > Ambystoma > Ambystoma mexicanum. The sequence continues at coordinate 240,577,505 of NC_090928.1, read as the reverse complement.
ACACCCCTGCTTGAGCCTGTCCAACCGTTTATCCAGGCATTAGAATGCAAGGCGGTAAAGAGAGTGAGCGAACCCCCGAGGAACATCCCATTATCATCGGCCCACTTGGGTAAAGCTATTATATAACCCTGATCTAAGCCCCTGCGCCCAGTTATGCAATCATGCTATAATTCAATCCATGTGAGTATTATTTTTCCAGTGAATTCGTGGAATAATACTCTTTAGATGGTGAAATGAAAGAGAAGCATCACAAAACAGTTTCAAGTCTGGGTAATCCCAGTAATGGGGAATACTTTCATACTCCGTGAGATAACCCACCCAAACCCCCTGCCCTTGAAGTTCTTGATGTCTCTAAAACCTCTCAACAGATGACATTCCAATGGAAACCATCCAATAGACTGCCTATAATACTTGCAGTCACCAGCTAATGCTGGTATGGGCTTGCCGCAAGATTCCAGTTGTACAGGTACACAATATTTTCAGCGACTCTATCATTCACACTCAGGGAGCACTGATATTCCTAGTAACTGTGCAATACATTGAACCCAAATAACCTCTGCCACCCCCCACTTGTTACTGGGTCCACTTATTTCATAGTAGCCAGAATGTAGCACTTTTTTTCATGTAGTACATTCATTATTACAGCCACCATCTTATAATTGTGTGATATTTGTCTCCATTTTATAACATTTTTATACCCCTATTTCTTAAAAGTATTTTATTCAAAGATAGAGAATTATTTCATAGTTGTATGTTTAATTTGCATGTTACCTTTTTGCAGGATATACTCAGCTCAATATCAAACCAGTCTTTCCCTACCTATCTTTTTCCATGTTCAGAAATAACCGGTGGCAGCATTGAGCCATGCCCGTGTTAGTCATTGCTATACGCCATGATTCTATCCTAATTTCAAGACAGTAGTGGCGGGGAGAAACCCATTGAATGGGAATCTGATATCAAACAAACAACAATAAAAATGATAGCAATAGTCATGTGGCAGGCTAAAAAACAGGATTCTAACAAGAAATGGAAAACTTAAAAAAGGAAACAACAAAGCTTAACCTACCAGATGCTACAAGCAAGAATTATATAATTTTAGATTACTTTTCCATGGATTACAAGAAGAACTACAGTGAAAACAGATCTGCAAACCCCTCGCAGAGGAAAAGGATTATAAGGAAGGCAGAGTATACACATTTCAAAAGAAACGTAGAGGTCCAAGGGGTAAATGACTCTAATCTTAATGTGACTGCAGTCACTCCATTCAGATTCTCAGGCTAGGCCAATTGACACACCGAAAGGAAGTAATAATGCAACTATCTGGGCGGTACCCACTCTTTTTTACAGCATGTAATATGATTGGTCATTTATAACGCGCTTAATACCCAGAGGTTTCTAAGCTGCGGACCCTGGGATTGAACCTGTGTTGCTCCCTGTTATCTTGCTTCCAAGGCGAGCACGTTGCCCAGGAGCTATCCGTTCACCACAGTGTTTGCTAGCTATTTTTACCGCTTTATTTTTGCTGCAGAATGCAGGGGTGTGTTCGGGTAAGACGATATGGTGTGAGCGGTGGGGGGTGGGGTGGGAGCAGGGAGGTGCAGATGGTCTCCCCCGCGTATTTTGGTAAAAAGTCTCAATAAATCTGCGGAAAACCAATCTGCAGTGAAATATTGCACAAACAAACACATAGAACCTAGCTCGACTAACAATCAAGGTTTACGTTTTTTTAGACAAAACTAGATGTCACCTTTGAGGGACCAGGGCACCATCTCAAAAAAGTGCCACCCATCGGATATTCGATTACAGGAACAACAAGCAGTATGGGCTGCCCGTTAGAGGGTGAAGAGGTGGCAGCAAGAAGAGGACATGTTGGAAGCACACCACCAGGAAAAGGGTTTAACACATACATAGCATTCAACTGGATAAATCAGTGGTAGTGCCATTATCAAAAACAAGAAGCCTTGAAAAAGCGCCTGTGGGGTGCAAAACCTGTGTTGTATTTGGAATTAAAGAAGCTTAGAATTGGATAGAGCAAGCAATAATTGCAGAAAAAATAACAGTGAACAGAATAAATATTGACTGAATACAGATCTTGACCACGCACAAAGTCATTTTACCCCAGATGGTATTATTCCATAAAATGATCTACAGGCCGTTGGCGCGTGGCAGTATCTGAGGCTTTCAAGTTAGGTGTGCGCTATAGAACGCCCACAGAGCCATACATGCATATAAAGACCAGATATTACAGTGTTGACTGGCTTTTGAAAGAAGGTACCCTTTGGACTCACAACCTCAACCTTTATTTTGCCTTATAAAATATGTTTATCGTGCAACATATTCCCTACATTTTAAATATTCCTGTCTGTCTAGGTAATGCTTTGCCATTTAGCCTATTTAATTGAAAATAATACTTCTAAAAGTAGGTCCTGGAGTTTAGGCTAGCCAGGCCTCTACTGCAAACATCAAAGGCCTTTACGTTTTCCATAATAAAGAATGAAACACACTTACAATCGCTGAGATTTTTTCTTTAACACTTCATGTGAGTGGATTTAACAGCAATAACTCGCCATTTAAAGAGGTTGGGTTCATCCAAGAGTTTACTAATGACATAAGGACAAGTCTCTTTTAATTTGACTTCACCAAGAAAAGCATATGTTTCATTATATCCCATAAACTATCAAGAGCTGTTTTATTCCCACTCAGTGGGTCATTTGCGCTTAAATAGGCCTGATCATTTGATACCATGTACATTATACTTCTTAGGCAAGTATTTGATTACGTTCTCTAAATGGTGTAAAGTCCAGAAAAAGCCTTTCATGGGGAGGTGTTTAGATGTTGAAAATAATTTCATTTATCGCAGCCCTGTGAGAATAAAATAATACAAAATTCCTTCCTACCCCGTAAACAATCAGCTATATTCCATTGTATTGTGACAAATTTGGGCTCTTTGACCGTAACCGAAAAGATTGCGGTTTATATGACCGTAGCTAACTTGACAGTTACAGTCAAACAACCCATACAGTTGAAATACACTCCCTCTCCCTTTACTTACCTTTTGGCAGCACACCTCGTTGGGTCCCGCCGACTCCCCTGACTCCCTGCAACACCGGTTCCCTTCACGTGCATGCTTGGGAACCGGTGCCGCATAGTCTGTTCCTTTTTTAAAATTTTTCTTTTTTAAATTTATTTCCGTATGCGGGGGACACCCCTGCAAACCCCGTTCCCATTATAATGAACAAGGGAAGCGTTGAACCCGCTTGTTTGCTATAATGGGTTTGTATGGCATATTTGTTCGAATTTTTAGGCTATATGAAATTTTCGTACAGCCTAAATTCGGTCAAATATGCCATACGTTTTTTTTTTATTTTCTGTCTTTTTGGGTATTTACTATCATGACCTTTGCAATTAAGATTTCTGACTTTTTTGCTCTCCCATCCAGTTGCTTCACACCTTTTTATATGAAAGCCTACAAAACCATTCAGCTCATTTATTTCTGTGTCCAAAGAACTGCAGCCTGAAGCCCTAAAAGAAAACGGAAAACATCAGGCTTTGGAGATTCTTTAAGCACCTGCAGAGTTCCAGGAGGCAATGAACATTAGCCCATTACTAGCAGTAGTTTCAGCATTACCCAAAACACATCTAAGCCCAGTCCATGAGTATTTCTCATGCATTGTCCTCTTCTGTCTACAAAAAATCTTGGTCCTCTTCAAATGTATCCCCATGTGCTACCTTTACATCGTTGACCTTTAATTGTTGTAATGACCATCGGCGCACAGCTACACTGGTCTCTACATTTCCTCAAAGATTTGTCCCATTTAATATTGACAAGTCTTTTTGTCGGTAGGAGCAGCAATAATATTGATCTTACATCTCTTTAGTTTTTATCAAGAATGTTTGTTCATTTCTATTCTGAGGAGTATCTTATTCACCTATTTTTTGAGTAGGTAGGCCCTTTTACCTTGTCTGGACTTTTTGCAGTGAGTTTGTGTTTTTTCTCTCATATTACAGTGACTGGGTATGCAGCTCTAGGTCATTGTTAGGATAATGTGTGTCTTTTGCTAATATACTTTTTCAGCATCACATTACATTGCTGTAAGTACAATCAGATAGATATTTTCAAGTCAGGCAACACCTATCAATGCAAATACGGCATCAAACTACCAAATCATTCAATGAAATCTATTGTGATAGCCTGTTGATGTTGTAAACATGTTGGAACACCCAATAAAACAGCTGTCAGCTAAAAGAAGTTACATCTCATCAACATTTCTTGAAAAGCCTTCCATCAAGGGACCTGCAGCTTCAAATCTATAGCCGCACAACCTATTGGACGGGGCACAGGGATTTGGAATCCCTTTCTAGCTCAGTGATCTGGTCCTCAATTCGAACCTCGATGTCACTGCAGGTTTCCTGAATGGCGATGACACTAGTTTTCTTGGACAAACAAGTTACCATGTGTTTTTCATGTAGGCAGACTCATTCTCCTAGCTAATCGACTTTAGAGCGGATGATGTCTATAAAAGGACCATGCGTAAAGGTTGTCACTCCATTGTCTTCATAAAGATAAACAGAACAGTTCACATTTTTGAAAGGCTCTAACTGTCCAATGGCTTGCGCATTTTCATTTTGGTAGAGCTGGATTAGGAAAGGTAATACGAAATGGATTTCAAACAAAGAAAACCCCATTTTAGTGCACAATTATGTTTCCAGGCAGTCACACCTTCATTAAGTACCGTCACATAGATACTGATGATCTCTGGATGTTTCATCATAGAAACCGCAGTCGATCCGGGTGTTGAGGCTTAAATTTGATGTCATTGAGTATCATGGTAGGAGACCCATAAGTAAAATTATATTTAAAAAGATGCAAACTAGCATCCTGTGAGAGTCCAGAGAGTCATCAATAATCAGTGCAGTGGTTATTCAGCGCATGAAATTATCAAAGAACCTCTTCCCACAGGACACATTAGGAATGCATAACGGTCCAGATCTGCCTTTATACGTTAACTAGAGGAACTATTGCCTAGATCAGAAGTTATTTTTTGTGCAAGAAATTCTGGATCAAGTAAATCTCTCCCCATGATCCGCATATATCATTTATTTTAATTTTGAAGCTTGAACAGGTATTTTCTTTGTTTCTTTTTGACATTTATTGAGCGCAAAGTTCGCCCGATGGCATCTTGGTGCTCCTTTCAGGACAGAGAACAATTTTTCAAAAGAAGCGTTTTCAGGGCTTTGCGGAACGCTGGCTGGGCAGCTGTGGCTCTAAGGGAGAGCGGCAGGGAGTTCCAAAGACCTGGCACAACCACAGAAAAAGAATGACCACCATTTCGACTACATTTGTCCAAGGTGACAGTGAGAAGACAGGCATCGGTGGAGCGTACAGCCCAGCCCGGCACATATGACTGGAATTTAGCCACAAGATATTCAGCTCCTAGACCGTAAAAGGCCCCATACACCAAGCAGAGAGTTTTGAAATGAATGTGTTTGGCCACACAGAGCTAGTGGAGATTTCAAAGAACAGGATTCAGAACATTCCGTTCAAACATTGAATCTAATGCCTTTGAAGAACATAATGAGGAAAGAAGTCAGTACTTTTAGTGATATCCACTTTATTAAAGGGAGGAGGGACCTTTTCATTAACATAAGCTTTGCCAAACTTGTCAAAAACTAACTTAGTTAAGTTCCCACTCATATCACTAACTAGAAGATGACCCGTTTTTTAATCTTATAAAATTGATTGATCAGCAACACAGATGACAAAATGTAAACTCATTCTGTAGATTTTGCTCCATGGGCCCAACTACGAATGAGATGTGAGCAGCAGCAACCCCTCCCTCCTGCTACTGTGGACAGTTCTGTTGAGGGACGGTTGTTCTTGAGGTTAATGATACAATAGCAGTTCACTTTCAGCCAATTGCAGTTGCGCTTCATCATAATGGTGTTGTCCTGCTTCAGACGCCTCTCCGATCCAATAAAAGGGGGAATGGAACATATTCCTGAGTCGATGATCTGTGTTTGTCACAGCGACACATGAAACAGAGTAACAGAATGACAAAAATGCACTGTTTCAAGATCCAGTCCAGTGGTGGCTCTGTCAGCATCGCACCAACTTGCATCTGGTCTTTCAGAGAGTCTGCAACATATCAGGTCCAGGAAGAGGGAGAGAAGTGGGACCACCTCTATCACTGAAATGGCTTAATGGTAACTTTTCGATATAACAACTTTTTAAGATGCACGTGTGGGAGCTCACCCATGACTGTGACAAGTTCCCGGCATATTTTATATAGTCGCTCACAGATTCAGGAACCAATCTGATCCAATTAGATCTAATAGTTGGGTGGAAAAAGGGCCAGGCTCCTTGGCTGAGACAGACCTCTGGTCACCTGTACTAAACACTGTATCCGGTGCAACGTAGAGAAAGATTGACAAAGACGACACAGGCCCTCATTATGAGTGAGCCAGTCTGGAAGTAAGGTGCCTGGTACAATGTTACCGGCACCTTTTGCGGACCGGCTCACTCTGAGTCTACCAGTAGGGGCTGTGAACTACTGGCAGGCCTGACTTGCCGGTAGTTCAGGCCCCTACCGGCAGATAAATCACTGAAGCACCGGCACCGTTACAAATGGTGCCGGTGCTTCAGTTTTCCCATTCCCATGGAGTCCTATTGGACACCACAGGAATAGGGACTTAGCGTTCTGCCACCTCTTGTAATATCCTGGTATTACCGGGATATGTGCGGTGGAAACGGTAAGCCGAGTTTGCCGGCAGGCCATGGCTAATACTGGCGCCCTACTGGCAACCTCATAATGAGTCTCACAGTGTTTCAAAATGTACCTGCAGGAGACTCAAATTGTTACAACAATGAGGAGCTTTCGATTTCTTGACTGTATTAGTCATATGTTTTGGGGGTGGTATTAGACATGTTTAGAATTTGGGTTTGTTGTGTTTGCAACTGATTGGTAACTTATGTAATCAGACAGTCAATAACTATGTCAGCATCACCATAGCTGGTGGCTGGTTTTGTGCAGCAGCACACTCTTTGCGGAAGGATGCTGTTTCTGCGTCTAAGTCTTAAAGAAAATCTCCTGTACAACATTCTTCTCCCGGCAAAGGGTTAATAGTCCATAACCCATGTCTCAACCATCAGTGAGCGAGATATATACCTTTCAACACACATACACATAAGGCTGTTAGTATTTTTTCAGGTATAATGTTAGTTTAAGAGATATACAATCTTGTATTTGCTGTTATCCGCACATGATTAAGTAGATGTGTTATAGATTCAATGGGGCCTCAATAGCTATGTTAGGAGGATAAGAGTGCATGCATACTTGTGTAGAATGGGAGTGGGGTTTGCGCTCCTACAGGAAACGCACCTCACTGAGGATAGGCATGCTGTGCTAGCTAGGAGGTGGGGTGTACAGTTGTATGGGTCACCATTCTCGCGTAAGCACTGGGGCTCCTTGTGTGGTTTGCCACAACGGTACTTTTCAGGCTAGTGGAAACCAAATGTGACAATGAAGGGTGAATGTTATTAGTGTATGGACTCCTGGAGAACAGGGAGTTGTGTATTATCAATTAATATGCCCCCAACCATGAAATTTCAGCCTTTTTCACCTGGCTTTATCCTACACTGACTTTGCATAGAAATGCTTTGTGGATATGGGGGGGGGGGCTTCAATTGCACTTAAGATCCGAGGGTAGACAGATTGGATGGTAAGCATTGAAGGCCTATGCCTCCAGCGAAAGCTTTATGTGTGCCATTGAAACATCTGGATCTGGTCGACATATGGAGGCGGACACATGAGTACGAGAGATCATACTCACTTTATTCAGCTCCACATGGGGTACATTACCCATATATATTTTGTTTTTACGGGTCGCGAAACACTGGGTGACTTTTCAGAGGCAGCTTATAAGACTAGGGCCCTCTCTGATCACTCCCCGTTGATGGTCACTTCGCCACGATGTACAAGTAACCCTCCAATTCCTACCAGGAGATTGCAGCCCGAAGCATTGCTTGATGAAGCTTTTAGGGAACATCTGAGTGCTGTGATAGAGGAATATTGTGAAACTACTACTGATAGCGTTGCACAGTCAAGCACTTTGTGGGATGCTTTTAAGATGGTGCTGTGCGGCAGAACGGTGAAACGAGGGGTCAGGAAAGTAGGCCGGAGGTCTACTTAGCTTGTGTCAAAGGTGTTTCGCTGACTGGGATAGGTTGGACAAGTTTGATTGTGCTACATACACCCAGAAGTTACACGAAGGGGGGGGGGGATAAACCCTGTTGGTTGTTGACATGGCTGTGCAAGAGGGAGGATAGGAAGGAGATGATTAGTGTTATACAAGACGGCCAAGGTGGCAAAACTCTAGAGCAGGGGGAGATTAACGCTGTCTTTGAAATATTTTTATGAGAGGCTTTACACATCTGGGGCAACTCCATGCAGTCCTGGCGTTGAGGAGGCTTTGTCTCACATTTGCTTGCCCCGACTGGAGGAGGAACAGAGGAAAATGCAGATGCCCCGCTCTCGGCTAAGGAATTGCTGACCACTATACATGCTTTGCCGCCTGGAAAAATGCTGGGGGCTGATCTGCTAGGAGAACTCTATGAGGAGGTTGGAGAGGCACTTGCTCCCAGACTCCTGGAAGTGTTTCAGGAAGCGTATGATATTGGCATATTACCACATAGCCTGAGGGAATCTATTATAGTTCCAATATTGAAACCCAATAAATCGCCCTTGGACTGTGGCTCCTACCTTGTTTATGGTGAACCAGGACTGCAAGATCCTAACAGCCTTGTTAGCAAACAGATTGAAGAGGGTGATTGGTGTTCTGGTGCACCCGGACCTGAGTGGGTACGTTCCAGGTAGAAACACCTTGTGCAATCTGAGGAGATTTCACCATATTATCGACTGTAATAAACATCAAGACCTGGTTTTTGCTGATGCCTCTTTGGATGCTGTTAAAGCATTCGACTCAGTCAAATGGGACAGGCTGTATGAGGCTATGCAAAGCTTTGGGTTTGGCACAAGCTTTCTGCGGTGGGTGCAATTAGTCTATGCAAGACCCATGGCAAGGGTGCAAACTGGTAGGCAAATAACGAAAGGGTGGGAGTTGAGGAAGGGCACTAAGCAGGGTTGTCCGCTTTCCTCAATGCTATTCATTCTTGCTCTAGTGCCGCTAGCAACCTTCCTGACATTGGAATGACCCAACCTGACCCTAACTTGCAATACATCCTACATGAGGTGGATCCGTTTGCAGACCTCTCGGGCATACATATCAGCCGACACAAATCCAGTTTGTTCCCGCTAGCCGGGTTGCAGAACCTGCACCGTGTCCAGCTGCCCAACATAGGCATGAAATAGGAAACTGACACCTTCAGATATCTAGGAGTCAATGTGTGGCGTGACTTTAAAACTTCACATTATCATAATACACAGAAGGCATTGGATGGAATTGTGAAATCAATGTCGTTCTGAAATAGGCTTCCCCTGTCAATGGCGGGCAGGGTTGCATTATTGATAATTATAGCGCCCCCCGACTGCTATATCATTTCATTAACATGCCCTTTGTTATCCATAAATGTTTTTTTGGCAAGCTGGATGCCATGGTCGGAGAGTTTATATGGGGAGGTCAGAGAAGCACAATTTCATTGAATACTCTACAAAAGGATTACAAAGACGGATGACTCTGGTTACCCCATTTTGAATTATATTAACTCTCTGGGCAGTTGCAGTTTGTAGCAGGCAGGTTGGCGAACAAGCCATCATTGGATACTATTGTGCTTCAACCTTCTGTCAAACAATATTTTTTGAATGAAGTGTTGTGGATACGTGGGGCCTGGTTCCCCGATATGCCACACCTTTCAACAGTGGGCAGGACGCTGTGGCATAGAACTTGGGAATTTTTGGGAGATGTGGACCCCTATTCCCCCAACATTCCCCTGGTAGGGCTGCTGGGAGGACAGCATAACTTAGAAAAAGGGCTCAAGAAATACTGGGAGGTCAACAGGATGGTGACAGTGGGAGATTTGCTACAGGACGGGAAGGTGATGGACTTTCAGTCCCTCACACAAGCCTCAGGCATCCATAAAGGCCAATTCTTGTTGTACTCTGGCTTGGTAAAAGAGATAGAGACTACATGGTCAGATTCCCAGGGGGAGGAGGGCATCGAGAGGGGCTCGGTTCTCGACACAGTGTGTGATGTGTCAGAGGGGGACCACACGGCCCCCAGATTATAGGATTTGTTTACAAATAAGCTTAGTACGCCTGTTTTGAAAGTGCAAGAGCAATGGGAGGTGGACGTGGGGAGGACCTTTAAAGATGCAGAATGGGCCTGAATCCTGATGTATATTAAGAAGGTATCTAGAAACGCCAGATTCCAACTGATGCAGCTGTACGTCACACATAGGGCATACATAAACCAGCACAGGATAACACAGTTCCACGGCGCTGGGCAGCGGGTGTGCCCTAGATGTGCAGCTGAACACATGTTTTAGAGCTGTCCGGTGATTGGCACGTTTTGGTTGGCAATTGCACATCTCCCAAAAATTCCCAAGTTCTATGCCACAGCGTCCTGCCCACTGTTGAAAGGTGTGGCATAAGAAAGACTTGATTTGTGTGCTCGCAAAACGCAGGATGGCGATCAGCTGGAAGTCAAGGGAGGGGCCTAGTATTGATGCATAGTGGGAGGATTTGCAGAAATGGGCACTGGCAGAAACCGCAGTATGCACAGAGCAGTATACAGAGGGATGAAGGATGTAGGAGATGATGTGGCTGCATGAAACGTCTGACGCAGGCAATGTTCACCCCTTCTGATGAAATGCCTCCATAGAAGTCTATTGGGGCAGTTACACCATGGACGGATCAGGGGAGGGCGTCAATAGAACCACTCAGGTAGGGGTTATTATACATTTCCTTTGGTTGTTTGTTGTTTTTTTATTGTTGTTATTTTTTTCCCATTTATGGTTGCTAGGTTGGCCTCGGGAGAATTGAATTGATTATTATACATGGAGAAGTGAAGCAATTTTTTTTTTTTGTGTTTCTTCTTTCTTTATGTAAATTGGAATATAAAATAAAATTGTTTAAAACAAAAACATGTTATAGATTTAATGGTTATTGCTCTTTATTTATTACAAATTGATCATGATTTACTTATGGATTTTGCTTACTGGGTATGGTGCATCCTGCTACCATTACAAAAGCTATGTATGGTACCATGATCTGCTGAGGTTTCCTAAATGTATTTAAACATTAAAATAATGTTAATAGTGATGGAAATCAGGAAGGATTACTGATGGGTTTGGGTGGATTGTTTGTAGAATCTGCAGTGGATTCAATTGTGGAGTTCATCTTGGGGCGCTTTGGCTGTCATGGGCGAGTATAACTCTGGTCTCTCCCTCAGGTGTGTATACTAATGGTTCATGTTTAGCTAGATGCCAAAAGTATAATGTGTGTGTGCATTGGTTTTAACTTTTAAGTATACATAGTCATAAACATGTTACATAGCAAGTGAGGTTAGTGTGCATAGCTAGGTCAACAGAGCACACAAGTACAGTATTCTTGGCAAGGCCCATCCTTTGGGGAGGTGACAAGGCACTGTTAAGCACACTCTCTATTTTTGAAAATGGATCTTCTTGAGCCATCAGAATCTGCTTGATGCTCCAGGACTTTGCTGCCATCCGGAAAGCTGGCATGGGCGGACTCGAACCATAAGACAGCAGCAGAATTAAAGAAGAACAGATAGGTGGCCTCTGCTGATAGAAAGAGAGATACCCCTGGAGTGTTGATATCAATAATCGATTGTTGATGTCCGTCATGCCTCTTTGCTGTTGTGATACTGTCAATGTCTCCTTGTTACATATCTTTGCACTTTCCACCAACATTTGCCAGACTATCTCCTTGCTGTAAGGTTCTTTGTCGTCCCACGAGGTGTGACCTGGGACTGAAAACATATTTTTCTAAGTAATGAAATAAACAAAGCAATATGTTAATAAATGCATGAATCTTAACACCAAATACTTTCAATGCTATTTTGCTTTTTGTTTGGGTTGTTTGTATTAGGTATAATAATGACAATATTTGTTTAATGTATTCTCTTCGTTACCTGTTAAAATGTAATGTAATGGTTAGCATAATCCATTAATGAAAATGGGGAAAATGGGGAAAATGTTTTTTTGTTATTTGTATTATATTTTTAAATTCAGGATGCACTTCCAAGAAATGACAAATGCCTATTCGCTGACTCTGTAAAATACAAACCTGAAGGCATCACAGTGACCAAAAACCTGCCTGTGAGTAGAGCTATTGTGTGCCATCCATTGCCCTAAACCTTTAAGACCGACTGTCATTTCTGTGACATTGTGTCACACAGCACTTGGTTCATTATATGTACAGCACAGTGTTGTTCGGATTAGGGTGGCATTGAGAAGAGAAGAAAAAGCAAGAACATACAGGAAGGAAAGCAAGAATGAAACGAATATTCACCCTAACCAACCTTTGTCTTCAAGGTCCTTTAAATGCTTTTCAGGAGGTGCCCATTCAAATATGCTCCTAATATAGACCTCAGTGCCAGCGCTCATAATTATTGTCACTGTAGCTATTTCCTGCTTTCCTACCACCACGAAAAGAACGTTTTCATTTGAAAACTTCTAATTTATTTTGGTTTTGTGGCTAGGATGCACAGCTTAACTGTGGGCCTAATTGCACAATTTAGAAAATAATATTACAACTGTTACTACTTTTATTTTATGTATTTATTTTATTTTATTGTTTGCTTGTTAGGCGCTTATACAATAAGAATATACTGTTTCAAAGCACCCACAAGACAGGGAAGGGGGGAGGGTGGGAAATACATTGCAACACATTGTTAAGAGCAGAGGGGGAAGAGGGACGAACCTACTATTCCTTGTGAGTATTCTGAACGTGCAAGTGCAGAAAGGAAGAGGGAAGAGGGGGTAAGTGCTAGGAAGTCTGAGCTCGTGGGTGAGCCATGGATGAAGTGCTAGGAATGTTGAGTGCTACATGACCTGGGCCACGGGAGGTGTAAGTGAGAGTCTCCAAAGTGCAGCGTGTGCAGATGGAAGTGCTGTGGATAGACAGGAGTTGGGAAGAATTGGTGTGGGAGCTCAAGGCCCCGAAGATGCATAATGGCCAAGCACACCGATTCAGCAACTGTAGGATCAGCAGAGGAGAGAAGGAGGGAAAGAGGAGGAAAAGAAGAAAGTCTTAAGGAACTTCTGGCATTTGAGAAGATCCTGCTGAATGTGCAGGGAGAGGGGGAGGCTATTACAAAGGAGGGAGCACGCAGAGGAAAGTGAGCGACCCCCTGCCCTCTGTTGAGCAAAATGCTTTACACACAAAGAGTTGGTGCCAGAGGAGTGAAGCGGTCTAGAGGGAGAGTATTTAGTGAGATCAAGTTGAAGATAGTGTGGTCCCCGGGCCCAGATAACCTTGTGGATGATGCAGAGGGATTTTAATTTAATCTGTGCAGCAACCGGGAGCCAGTGAAGACTTTTTAGTTCAGGAGAGATGCCGTCTCTGGGCTCCTGGGTCCCTCATGAGGTCTCCATATATGTGCAAACGTTGCCAGGAGCTACTTTGACTGAGGACAATGGTACACTATGTCACTCACATTCTTATGGATCGGTTATGTGGTGAGCTCGACTCACGCAAGGCACTTAAAGTGAAGTAGAAGAAAGCCTGTATTATGTAAAATTGTAGTAGTATTGCCAGCAGCCAATATCCACTCTGATTCCATAGGGAAGCCAATATTCCTGTCTCACATGGCTCTCATCTTAACCAGTGCTGGATACTTTGCAGCGAACAACAGGAAAGGTAGGGACCCGTTATACTGTTTTAAAAGCAATGTAGGGCGACTTCCGGGTGTTGGAGAGCATGAATTAAAGGATGGGAGGACATGGCACCCTCAGCTGGAACGCAGGAGAACAAGGACTTTCAAACATAAAATCAATAGATAAATGTCAAAGAGAAAATAAATATTTAAACAATAATATTTTTTCAAATTTGTAAAGGTGTATTTTCAAATGCCAAGTTTCAGGATGACATTTTCAAACTTTGTTGTCTGAACCTTACATTTTTTAAACTAAAAATTCATAGTCACTCCCACCTGGTACTCCTCGTGTAGCAGCCCAACTGTGCCTTTGCTGGCCTGCCAGCTGGAATCTTACTGAGAAGTTTACAGTGCCTGAAAAACGTGGATAGGGGTCAGTGGGTGCCACAGTCCAGTCTTATCTCTTTGTCTAGCTTTGTTGAGTACATACCACTGTTAGCCTTGTTTTCAAATTCTACAAGGACGCCTCTGACCAGTGCCTTGTTGCAAAGCCACAAACATCTGGGAGCTGGCAGGTCTAGGCACTGTACAATTCTAGGGCATATCATCACCTCCAGGCGTTGCCCTTTGCCTATCTTCCTCAGCAGCCATTTAATTAATGATAGATTCAGAGGGGCACTGATCGCCACTCCACATTCACCATCTAAGATTGGCACCTCCTCTTCCTCCAGCTTGTCACACACCTGCTCCAGATCCACTCTAATCTACTGGAATTATAGGTCCTTGCAAAACACATCGAACGCTTGGATAAACATGGCTCCTGGACGGGAAGTGGCTATTCGGGCATTTGTGTTTACATTGCTCTAATGTGCACCTGCAACGTGCTCGTTAAGTACTTTGAATCCGAGAATAACGATCCCTCTGCAAAATTCTCTTGCGAGAAACTGCCTGACCCCAATTACCATATTTCTTGCCAGCACTAAAAGGCATTCTGCGTGAATTGGCAGACTTGGAACATTTCTTTTTCAAAGGAACGCCTTAATCACAGTTGAAGGCAACGGTTCCAGGGCCAGGATCAACAAGGAATGAGAGCTGTGCCTCGGCCAGGCAGTGCCCCAGACAAGCAGTGGCAGAAACCTGACTTCAGCATTTTCAAATCCTTGCAGCGGCCATAGAGTTTTACTCAACCGCTTTGTCCGCATGATGCGCTTAGTCAGCCCTGCCCGGATTCGAACCTGTGCCGTGCAGGATGAACCACAGAGGTGAATGTGCAGCCTGCAGTTGGGCAATAGAAGCCAAGGTAGTAGATTAATGAAGCTGAGCGTAGTGCTCTGTGGACCAATGGCTCGTTGCCTTGCTCCCGAGGTGCCCTTCCACTGTGAGGGTGCGCATGCACATTCGCCGAGGCAGATGCTTTCACAAGTATCTGTAACTGACACGGCTATCCTGGGGGGACCACAAGAAAACCCTAGGAAACTCGTAAATGATTAGCATATGTTCTCACACCTTAACAGAAAACAGTGCTCTGCAATGTGCACTCTAGTGATACACCAAGAGAGACATAGCTAGCACAAGAAGTGATTAGCTTTGCCACAAGAATATGTATTTGATCCACACACGAAAGTGATTAGCATGAGAGCTTGTACTGCACCTTAGGTCATATGACATCATGAACAAAGCAAACAGTAACAAACTAATATTAACTAAATCCACAGTCAGAGACTCTGCGCGTTTGTCTCTACTTGCTGTCAAGCCCCTTAAGCAGGGTGTGGTCAGCGTATGTTATGTTATGTTACTTGGCATTTGTATAGCGCCTTATGTATCATTGGTATGATCTCAAAGCGCTGGTAGGTTAAACGCCCTTGGGAACCGTAGTTCAAGTCAGTAGAGAGAAAGAGTGTCGTACAGTGCGTGGGTGCACCGAATATGTGTGCAGCTGGTGTAGTTATTGGATGATAGCTGCTTCCTAACTATAGGCGTGGTGCTGAGGAAATCAGTTGGATGTGTTCAGTCTGGTGGGTGGGCACCTAGACTGGGTTCTTTCTGCGTAAGGCCTGAGGGACCGTCTATGCGAACAGCTAGCCGGAATGTGCTCAGCTAGCTGCATTTCATTAGGGTGATGAGGTGATCATGGAGTCGTGTTCGTATGTGAACAGCTAGGCCGAATTAACAGGGGTTTAGCTGTGTTCTGGTTGTATGATGGTGTATAGTAGAGAGTAGGCGTAGTGGTGTGATATGGTGGTTATCAGTATAAGCGCCTGAGACCAGGCATGTGAGCAGGACAGTGGGGACATACAGGCGACATATGGATATATAGCGACACGATGGATACAGGTCTATATGGGTTACAGACATATATGGTGATACAGGTAGATAGCATATATAGGCGATACAGATATATGGCGACATCATGGAGAACAGGTGTTGCCTCCATCAGCAACATCCGCACCATTGGCAACATCCGCACCATCTGCACCATCCGTAACTTCCGCACCATCCGTAATTTTCGCACCATCCCTAACTTCCGCACCGTCCATAACTTCCGCACCGTCCATAACTTCCGCACCATCTGTAACTTCTGCACCATCTGTAACTTCTACACCATCCGTAACATCCGCACCATCCGTAACATCCGCACCATCTGTAACATCTGTAACACCCACAACATCTGTAACATCCGTAACATCCGCACCATCCGTAACATCTGCACCAGACGTAGCATCTGCACCATCCATAACATCTGCATCCTTCGTAACATCCACACCATTTGTAACATCCGCACCATCTATAACATCCGCACCATCCATAACATCCGTAACATCCGCACCATCCATAACATCCGCACCATCCTCAACATCCGCAACATCTGTGACATCCGTAACATCCATAACATTAGCACCATCCGTAACATCCATAACATCCGCACCATCCGTAACATCCATAACATCCGCACCATCCGTAACGTCCGAACCATCCAATCTGCACCATCCATAACATCTGCACCATCCGTAACATCCGCACCATCCTCAACATCCGCAACATCCGTAACATCCGTAACATCCATAACATTGGCACCATCTGTAACATCCGTAACATCCGCACCATCCGTAAAATCCACACCATCCGTAGCATCCACACCATCCATAGCATCCACACCATCCGTAGCATCCGTAACATCCGTAGCATCATAACCATCCATAGCATCCGCACCATTCGTAGCATCCGCACCATTCGTAACATCCGCACCATCCGTAGCCTCCACACCATCCGTAGCACCCGCACCATTCATAGCATCTGCACCATTCACACCATCTGTAACATCTGTAACATCCGCACCATCCGTAACATCCACACCATCCGTAGCATCCACACCATCCGTAGCATCCGCACCATTCGTAGCATTCGCACCATTCGTAATATCTGCACCATCCGTAACATCTGCACCATCCGTAACATCCGTAGCATCCACACCATCCGTAGCATCTGCACCATTCGTAGCATCCGCACCATTCGTAACATCCGCACCATCCGTAACATCCGCACCATTCGTAACATCTGTACCATCCGTAACATTCGCACCATCCGTAACATCCGTAACATCCGCACCATCCGTAACATCTGCACCATCCGTAACATCCGTAGCATCCACACCATCCGTAGCATCCGCACCATTCGTAGCATCCGCACCATTCGTAACATCCGCACCATCCGTAACATCCGTAACATCCGCACCATCCGTAACATCTGCACCATCCGTAACATCCGTAGCATCCACACCATCCGTAGCATCCACACCATCCGTAGCATCCACACCATCCGTAGCATCCCCACCATTCATAGCATTCGCACCATTCGTAATATCTGCACCAATCCGTAACATCTGCACCATCCGTAACATCCGTAGCATCCACACCATCCGTAGCATCTGCACCATTCGTAGCATCCGCACCATTCGTAACATCCGCACCATCCGTAACATCCGCACCATTCGTAACATCCGTACCATCCGTAACATTCGCACCATCCGTAACATCCGTAACATCCGCACCATCCGTAACATCTGCACCATCTGTAACATCCGTAGCATCCACACCATCCGTAGCATCCGCATCATTCTTAGCATCCGCACCATTCGTAACATCCGCACCATCCATAACATCCGTAACATCCGCACCATCCGTAACATCTGCACCATCCGTAACATCCATAGCATCCACACCATCCATAGCATCCGCACCATTTGTAGCATCCGCACCATTTGTAGCATCCGCACCATTCGTAACATCCACACCATCCGTAACATCCGCACCTTTCGTAACATCCGCACCATCCGTAACAATCGCACCATCCGTAACATCCGTAACATTCGCACCATCCATAACATCCGCACCATCCATAACATCCACACCATCCGTAGCATCCACACCATCCGTAGCATCCGCACCATTTGTAGCATCTGCACCATTCGTAACATCCGCACCATCCGTACCATATGCACCATCTGAACCATCCGTAACATCCACGCCATCCGTAACATCTGTAAAATTCGCACCATCTGTAACATCCGCACCATCCGTAACATCCGCACGATCCGTAACATCCTCACCATCTGCACCATCCGCACCATCCGTAACATCCGCACCATCCACATCATCCATAACATCCGCACCATCCGTAACATCTGCACCAACCGTAACATCCGTAACATCCGCACCATCCGCACCATCTGCACCATCCGCACCATCCATAACATCTGCACCATCCGCATCATCCGTAACATCAGTTCCATCCGTTCCATCCACTCCATCCACTCTATCCACACCATCTGTTCCATCTACTCCATCCTTTCCGTCTGTTCCATCTACTCCATCCACTTCATCCGTTCCATCCACTTCATCCATTCCATCCACTTCATCCGGTCCATCCACTCCATCGGTTCCATCCACTCCATCGGTTCCATCCACACCACCAGTTCCATTCACTCCATCCGTTCCATCTGTTCCATCCAGTCTATTCGTCTTAGTCACTCTATCTGTTACATCCACTCCATTTACTCTTTTATTTTCTCTGTTCGATTAACTCAGACATTCTGCTCACTGTGTCTATTTGTTCCATTTACTCCATCCATCGACTCCATTCACTCCAATAATTCCCTCTAATCCATCCATTATGTCCTATCATGTGGGTCTGCATCAGATAGGACAGCTGTGTTGTGTGTTTCGTCGTTCGGTTGCTGGGGGGTTTGGACACATCTTTGGGTGGTCATCAGTGTTAGGGGAAGAGCCACGTTTTCAGTAGTTTGTGGAATGACAAGTAGTCTTCGGTGAGTCGGAATTGTGGGGTGGAAGCGAGCTCCATAGAGTGGGGGCCAAGGCTGAGAACGAGGATCCTCCTATCTTGACTGAGTTGGTGTTTGGAATCACTAAAAGGAGGGCGGAGCTTGATCTTAGAGTGCGCAGTGGGTGGTAAGGTTTTAGCTAGTCTTGCAGGTATAGAGGGCCAGTCTTGTGCACTGTCCGGTGGGCGATGCAAAGTGTTTTGAAAGTGGCCCTTCGTCCAACTGGGAGACAGTGGAGAATTCTGAGTGCTGGAGTGGTGTTCTCTCTTGGGCCAAGTGCTAGTAGCATTTTAGCGGCAGCGTTTTGTGCTCTTTGTAATTTAATGAGGTGGTCTGCCCGGACTCTGAGATTGAGGGAGTTAGCGTAGTCCAGTCTCAACATTACAATAGACTGAACAGCAGCAAGTCTGTTAGTAAAGGAGAGGTAGGGAAAAATGCGTCTAAGAATTTTGAGGTGGTAATGACAAGACTTAGATACGTTGTTGATTTGGCGAGAGAGAGTTAGGTCAGAGTCGAGAGTGCATCCAAGATTTTTTTACTATGGCCGAGGTGATCGGTGGATTGCCCATGGATATGGGCCAAGGTAAAGGGTGGGGGAGAAGCTCGGTGTTGCCGCACACCATGATTTTGGTTTTAGTGAGGTTTAGGATGAGGTGGTTTGTATTCATCCAACGATCAATGTCAAGGAGGCAGGCTGCGAGGTTGGGCTGAGAGTTGGAGTGTGAGTTGAGGAGTTTTAGGATTATTTGGGTGTCATCGGCATAGTTATAGAACAGGATATTGTGCGGGCGGATTATTCCAGGGAGGGTGGACATATAGAGGTTGAACAGGAGGGCTGATAGGCATGCTCCTTGTGCTACTCCAGTATTAACTGGTTGAACGGCAGAAGCAAAGGTGGAGAGCAGGGTTATTTGTTTCCTGTTGTTGAGGACAGAGGCAATCCATTTGAGTGCGTTTCCACGGATTCCTAGGGAGTGGAGGCGGTCAAGTGGGATTGAGTAGTTAATTGTGTTGAAGGAGGCAGAGAGGTCTAGGAGGATCAGTGCAGCACATCCTGCAGAGTCCATGGTGATCTTAAGATCGTCCCAGAATGAAGCCAGAGTGGTTTCGGTTCTGTGTCGTGGTCTGAAGCCTGATTGTGCAGGGTCCAGGAGGTTGTTGGATTCGACAAAGGCGTTTAGTTGGGAGTATGCTGTTCGATCAATGAGTTTTACAAGGAACCTGGTGTTTGAGATGGGGTGGTAGTTTTTGGGTTCAGGGGGTCGAGAGATGTTTTTTTTAGAAGAGGCTTGACATGTGCGATTTTCAGGGCGTCGCGCAAGTTTCCCGAGCTGAGGGTGTCATTTATAATGGTTCTTGCATACTCTCCTGCACAGGTGGATGAGAATATTTCTTTGAGGACTGAGGCGGGGCAAGGGTCAAGGGGGGAGCCAGTTGGTTTTTGAGCTGAGAGAAGGTCAAGAAATTCTTCTCTCGAGATTGGTGTGAACGAGTCGAAAGTGGGAGGAGTTGTTGCTGTAGCGGGCGGGGGGGTGATTGATAGGGAGGGTGGATTATGTGGCGGTGAGAGGAGGGCCGGTTTGTTGTTAAGAGAAGTTGTTCTGTCGAGAGCAGTGGTGTAGAAGTGGAGAGAGAGCGAGTAGCAGAGTGGTTGAGATGGGGTGAATTGGCTGAGGTGCAGGTCAGTTTGGCGAATTCCGAAATGATTTTGTGGAGTTCCTTGCTGTGGTTTTCACAGTTGAGAATTCGGGCGCTGTAGTGGGATTTTTTAGCTTTTCGTATTTCAGCTTTGTAGTGCGATGGTGCAGGGCGAGGGTGGATCTACTAAGGTTGGTTTTACTTTTCCGCCATTTGCGTTCGAGGCATTTACTCAGTTGTTTTGCAATCTTCAGTTCTGGCGTGAACCATCTGGGATAAGGACCACGGCGAGAGGAGGATTGGCAAGTGGGGGTGAGCGGGATTAGTGAGATATTGAGCCAAGAGTCAAATGAGTCAATGGTTAAGGGTTCATTACGTGGGATGGTTGAGGGAGGACTTTGAAGCAGAGCTTTGGCTAGGTCAGGGAGGATCTTTAGTTTCTTCCAGCATTTGCGGCGGAGGGGGGCAGCTGGCTCAAGAATGGGCATGGATGCAGGCGAGCAGATGGTGAAAGGGACAATTAAGTGATCAGACCAGATGAGAGGTACGGGGGGGTTTAGATGTGTACTGAGGAGACCCTCGACTGGCCCATATAGCTGAGGTTTGCTCCAAAAGTACTTTAAGACAAGATAGCTGCACCTTCAGATGGATGGGGGTGCATATATATTACTCCAACACCAATCAATAAGGACAACTCAATGGTTTGGCAAAGGGAGTCCGTTTAATGACAAGTACAAAAAACGGGGAGTTATGGATATCAGCAGTGATGCGATCGTCCTTCTCGCTTCAACTCCAAAAAAAAACATCGTTTATACTGAAAATTCATCATAAGTGAGGTGTAACACTCAAAAGTTAATAAGCATTTCTATTGGTTAGGAAAAGGTAACTTTAATATAGGTGCTATATCTGTATATGGTAACGGAGTGAGGGATTGGGTAAAACACTGTCAGGTGGGCGTCTAAGCCCTTCCTTCAAAATGACCACTGTGGACGTCACAAAAGTACGACGTCCCATTGGTTCTACTAACTATAGGACCCTAGATTATTTGGTCCATTGTGATTGGGTTGGCACCAACCCCATGCATACATTTCCACTTTACTTAGCAGCACGCAGAATGGTCAGCCAGGTGCAGCGTGCCCCTGAGCTACCCGGCCTTCCTCCAATTAAGGTTACAATCAATCATCACTTCAACAACAATGTGTCAATTATGTTACTGTGGTTGGCCTCGAAACTGCATCTTCTGCTTGGGAAAGTTCTGCTATCTTCTCCTGGGTGGATGCCACGCGTAGGTGTGAACTCGTGCTTCTCCTCGCTCGGATGGTCACGTGATGCAGACACCGTGAATTTGCCTAGTTTCTCTCAATTTGTGCATTTAATTCTTATTCAGCCTGCCACATGCCTACGCTTCCTTATCTTGACCTTTCAAAGACAGGATATTCTGTTCTTAGGTTTTAATTAGATGCAGATACTGTTCGTTCCTTCTATTGGTATGACCTTGGCTCTCTTGGAATGAGTTGCATCTGTTGAGTTTCAATTCAGCCGTCTCTTCTCATTTTGCTAGAATATGAATCTTGTCTTATTTGGCCTCTAGTAACCTGAGTTGATTCTGCTTTTCGCGTAAAGTGGAATCGCACTCATAATACTGTACTTCGTTTTGAGGCACATTATATACAATGGCGCTTGTCGCGCTATTCTTCTGGCAAGCCGTACTGTTTTCTTATCTTTCTTGCAGTTTCAAGCATATGTACAGGCGTAAACTGATCGACTGTAGTCATTTTGCTTACAGCTTAACTCTCTTGCATTTTGATAGCTTCTTAACACTATAAGCTCACAATCTCTTTTCTAATGGCGAGATCTCTTTTCTCATGGCGTTTCGTTTGTCATTCTTGGTTCATCATTTGTTCTATCTGTGAGTCCATCCGGGCTCTCATGACGTCACCATTCGTCTTCCATTAAGACCTTTTTGGTTTCTTCCGGGACGGTACTAAGGCAATCTTCATTTTGTCTAATTTTCTGGTAGGGTTTTCTCAATGGATACCTTACTGTCCATGGTTGTCTGGTTATTGGTACTTCACTAGGTGTTGCTCTTCTGATGGGTACTGGGCAGAGCCCTACTTCAGCTCTCTGCTGATTTATTAGTTCATCATACATCACATATTTTGGTGTGATTGTTCCTGGTACTTCAAAATGGGCGATGGGAGTGCAGGCTTTATTTGGGACCTCCTCTACACTCCCCCCTCTGCGCGATTCATCGACCACTTTCACCTCCTCCTTTGGATGCAATTCACTCGATTCTTCTATATTTATCTTCACTCCATTGCCTGAGTTCATTCCTTCTTCATCTTCTGGATCTATACATGATGGTTTGATGGCTTCCTGCTGTCTTTACATGTTCGTCTTTCTTCCATGTCATTAGTTGACATTGTCCATTTGGGCTACAGTAAACCCATCTTCCCACATAGTTTCTGTGCTTCCTGGGATAGAGAAACTTTATACCTTCTGGCGCGTGCCTGCTGGCCTTCACAAAGTCTCTTATTTCTTCATCAGTCAGGTCTTTGGACTTCCATTCTAGCTTGATATAAATCATAATCTTCACCCCTATGACTTTCTTCACAGTTTTCTGGCATTGCGAGATTATTATCTTGGTAACACAAAATCCTAGTAATATTATCCCTAGTAGGGCTCTTAGAAACTTGAATATGTCTGCCATCCATTGTGGGAGCCAAGAGAATAGTGATCCAAACCAGCTGTCATCATTAACTTCGTCAGTTTCGTCAATCATCTGGTTCTCTAGCTTTGTCAGCATACCTATGGCTTCTGTTAAGGTTCCATTTTCCTCGTCGTGAGAGGGTATAAATGTGCAACATGATTCTCCTATATTTGCACAAACTCCTCCATCCATGGCTGTGATCATTTCAAGCACATATCTGTTCTGGAGAGTCATCAGTCGGATGGCTCTTAACTCTTCTTTGCATTGAATCCCTTTATGGTGGTGTTGATGGTCTGCAGTAACTCCCATCTGGTTATCTGTAACCATTTAGTATTTGCTCCAACTTGGAATCTTGGCATGAAAATTGTTGCGAACACTGATGAGGTGAGGGTGAACAGCCTGTGTTCGTATGGGATTGCATGAAAAGCTTCTTCTGATTTAGCAGAGAAGTATTTCTCTCTTTTCATCTGAGTTATTAGTTCCACAGATCTCTTCTTTCTCAGGTGAGCATCTGCGTTTGGGAAACTATCAATATTCAGGTCAATTTTTGGGATTACCAATGCTGGAACGTAGACGTTCACTATCGTGCATATGCCTCCCCAGTCTCTTGGCAGTCTGATGTATGCTTTGGATCCACATGCCCAATAATGGTCCATAATCACTGCGGTTCCATGTACCATTCCTGGAGCGTAAAAAACTCATCCACAGTTCCGATTCTCTCCCAGCTTCCTTGTGCTGTTATTTCTGAAACAGAACTTTGGGGTTTCTAGTGGCGCTATCTGCAGGTGTCCTCCTCTGTCTTTGACCCGCATGAGTAGTTTTACAAGTTTTGGCCATAATGGTTTGCATCCGTTTCGCACTATGTTGATGGTTGGCTCATAGTGACCCAAGACCATTCATGCTCGGCATATCACTACTCCTTTCTCCCATCCGTCTGGTGAAAGCACTGTTCCCCAAATTTTCATTTAGCCTCTATTCTTCCATCTCTGAGCTTCTTCTGGAGTTTTTCCTTCGACATTTAGCTTCTGATTTGCTTCTCTTCTGATCTCTGCTCCTTTGACTCCAGGCTTCTCATATCTGATCACAATGTGTTTCATCTTTCCATTGTTTCTTGTCTTTATGTCCTGGACATAATCGTCTTTGGATCAGTTGCTTCAGTTCACTACCCATGAACTGGCCTCTGGTCTTGCACATTGCTACGTGTGACATACAGTGTGCTGTCTGGACATCGATTTCTACAGCTGCGAAGATCTTGGACTTCCCCATGCTGTATGGTAGGAGTGCACAAACAAAGCATTCCCCTTCTGAACTTCGTCTTCCAACTTCTTTCATGTGCTGGTACCAAATGTTGTTTCCCAGATGTGCTGTGCTGTCCAGGTAGTCCTTTAGCTCATTGTCATCTCTATGCATACTTCTCTTGATTTTGAAAGTTTTCCTGTAGTTGGCTATGACTACATCCCTGAATGCATCTGTTTGGCTTTTTCTTGCTGGTGGATTCTCCGGTATCCTAGTCCACTGTGCAGGCCTTCGCATCTGCGCCATTTGGGTAGATCGAATTCTGGCAGCTCTTTCTCTCTCTTCATACATCTTTCTCTGTCGGGTTATAAATGTTCGTATCCATTCTGGCATTGGTCTAGTATACGGTTATATGGAACTAGTGCTCGTTCCTTGCGTTGGAATGTATATGCTTGGTATAATAGTCTCTGCAATTTTGTTCTTCAGTTTTGCTTGTAGTTCCCTTGCTCGGGCTATGTGCGGAACTAATGAGTCTACTATCAGTTTGGTTTGTGCAGAGAGTTTCTCAGTGTTGGCTCTTGTTTTCTTAAGAGTTTCTAATATAACTGCTCCTGTTGGTTTTTTCTTTAATTCTTGTTTTCTCACAACATCTGCTGTGGATTTTCTTGTGGCAGGCAGTCTCTTCTTCTCTGCTGATTTGGTTTGTGCTTCTGCAGTAATTGACACTAGGCCTGTTTCGTGTGCATTCAGTGTTTGCGTGCGTGTAGTCGTCAGTGATGTTACTTCATTCATTCCTTGCCGACCCGGTCTCTGGCTTTTCTTTTCGTTTGTTACCACAAGTGTGTGTGTATCGTTGCTAATTACATCCATTCAAGTTCATTCACTCCACCGTCAGGTCTTCTAGGGACTGCAATGACTATATAAGGTCTGGGTGCCTTTGTGGGTTTTGTACGTGCATCATTAGGTGGGTGTACTGAAATTGGGATGCTTTGTGAAACAATAAAGAATGCAGTTCTGATTGTTAATGACAGTAAAACATTAATTCACATGATGCATAGGTACATTATGCTCTTGTAGGTCAGGCGACAGCATTTTCTTCCAGAGAAGCGGGGTTGCCTCTCTTCTTGTGGGGGGACCAGATTGCTGCTCTGGACCCCCAATCGCGATCATTCTACAAATGTCAGTGTTTATTGTTTCTGTGGTTTAAGAGTGTCCTGTACTTCACAAGTGTCCCCCCTCTCGTGAGTTTCAAATTGTCTCTTTTTACCAGGATACAGTTCCTTTGCTAGACTATGGGAAAAATCAGATGTAAAATAACTTTTTAGTGAGTCCTTTTACTGTCCATGTTCAAAATAGGTAAGCTCCCGTCCACTCCCCTTATTTACTTCAATCCTGAGGACTTGGTGGATGCCGGTCAATACAAAGGATTAGGGACAAAAATAACAACAAATATGAGTTCTTGGCACCGCTTCCTTGATCTGTCCCTCAGCAGAAGGTTCGTAGAATCTCCTCAGATATCTCCTCTGATGGTTAGAGAGTTCCACTTGGAGTATGATTCCGTGTAAGAGCATTCCCATCTGTGCCAGATTAGCTGGGTCTCAGATGAAAGTGAGGATGTCAACATCGATTGGTCTCTGCACTATCTCTGGAAAGTCAGTGACTAGGCGAAAGAGAACATTATGGGCCAACCTGGTGTCTTCTGGTGACAGGGTCATCCGTCCTGTCCTGCTGAGGTTCAGGATTATATGTTTTCTCCCAAATGTGAACAATGTCTGCACTGTCCGGTCGCATGGAGTGCAACCAGAATGATTATCTTATTTAAAAGATAGCTTAAATGTTCTGTATTTGCTGGATCTCGAAGAAAGGTGAGTGTGTCTGATGTTCTTCCGACAAGAGTTGGACAGTCGTCGATTATGCGAAAGAACAGTGTGTTGATGAGCTCATTTATTTCTGCCTGTGTTGGGATCATTTGATTCTTTCTCACTGTACTCAGGGAGTAGGATAAATTGTTCGGCAATGACAGTGTGGAGCTGCCTTATTGTCTTTTCGTTTTCAGGATCTTGTAGGAAGTCAGTGACACTGGTGAGCCTCCCTACCAGTGACGGGTATGATCTTAGCACTAGATAAAAGTAGATTATTATGTCCTTTGTGATGTCTCTACTGTGGGACACCATAAGTGATTCCGAAGAGTGTCTCAGTATTTAACGAAGTGGGATACTGTATTTGCTTCCAATGTAAGTGTCCTCGGTCAAAACTTGGCATACTAATTTCTCAAAGTCATCCGACTGTGTTGTGGCTTGTGCAATGCAATATTCTTCTTCACCGTGCAACTAGGATGCACACAATGTCTGTTTTTATGTCCTTATCCACTTCCTTTCTTAGATCAAGTGTCTAATTTAAGCCACAATTTGCAAAAAGTTCCTTGTCTTTGTCTGGCTGGTCATGCGTCCTTCTTCTGCATCACAGATCTCGTCTGCACGTGCTGTGGTTCTTCCCCGTTGCTCGTCGATTCCTCTCGTTGGGGTGCAGGCAGGGGGCCTTCTCCGATGTAGGGTTTGATATCGCCCAGAAAAATCCAAGCTCTCCTGCCTCGTAGTTTCACTGCGTTCGGAGTGCAGTCCTCCACTGTAAAAGAACCATTGAACATTGGCTCGTCCCACTTTTTCCTTGTGTGATTCCTCACAAGGACGGCATCTCCAGGGAACACGGGTGGAACATGTAAACCTTAAACTTGGTCTGTTGTAGTGTCTCAGTGTGTTCTGTGCTGCACTGCACCATTTTCGTCATCGCTGCAGCTCGTCTGAAATTACAGTAAGGCAAGATGTCATGCAGTTCAGATAGTTTTGCATTTCAGACCCTAAAACCTCTCCTATTGACTGGGCATCACATCTAGCTCTATCTCGGGGTGTCAGAGGAGTTCTCATTCTTCTTCCTGTGGCTATCTCGTGTGGAGTAATATGATGGTCGGACCCTGGTTGGTTCCGAAGAGCAAACAGTACCAGTGGAAGGCAGTGCAACCATCCCTTCCTTAGAGTGAGCTTCAACTTGGCTTTCCTTTCCTTTAACAAGCCATTCAGCTTCTCAAAGAATCCATTATCTTGTGGATGGTACACCGACGAGAACTTTTGCTTTATACCAAGCAGCAAGCTAATCTGCTCGAACACTGCATTGACAAAATGTGGGCCATTATCTGACCTCATGACCTCGCACACCCCCCATCTGGGGAACACTTCTCTCACTAAGAATTTGGCCACACAGGTAGAGTCTGGGTGTGTACATCGACCTGCCTCAATCCATCTAGAGAATGGACACACCACAACAATTAAGTATCTGTACCCATTACATACTTGAATCATGTCGACGTAATCAACATGCAAGTGTTGAAAAGGCCCATTTGGCCTTGGGATGATTCCTCTCATTACTTTTAATGTGTGTCCCGCAGTAAATTGCTGGCAAATTATACTGTTCACTATAAAGAATGCAACGCGCTCGTTAAATTCGGTATAAACCAGTCTTCTGTGAGTGTTGCTGCTAGGTTCTCTTTTGTCATGTGCGCCGGGTAATGTAACTGATCCAACGCTATTTTTAATAGGGCTGCAGGCATTACTGGTTTACCAGTGCTGTATTGTCGTCACAAGCTGTCAGAGGGGTTTAAAGAACACCCTTGACGTTTCCACATAGTCTTCTCTTCCTGTGGTGCCTCCCCTTGGAGTTTCACTAGCCGTGTTTGCCCCAAATTACTGTAACTTTCAGGAGCAGTTTGTGTAACCATCATTCGTTCGTTGGTATGGATAACTTCCTCTTCCATGATCGTCTCACTTTTGGATGCCATACGCTTGGCTTCCGTGTCTGCTGCTTGATTTCCGCGTGAGATAAAATCTGTCCCTTTCGTGTGGGCGGCGCATTTCATGACCGCTATGCCCACTGGGAGCTGTAGTGCCTTGATCAGCCTGTCCAATAAGGCTGCGTGCTGCACTGGTGTGCCGTCTGCTCAGAGGTAGCGCCTCCTTTTCCAGCGCGCTTGGCCTGCATGCACTGTTTACATCACATAGGCGGAGTCACTGTACACCATTAGTTCCTGGTCTGCGTGATTCTCAATGGCGAGTATCAACGCCAATAATTCTGCAGCCTGTGCTGAATAATGAGATTGTATTCGTGCACTAAGAAGCACTTGAAACTCTCCATTCGTTGTGTGTTTCATCACAGCAACGCTTGTATATCTTTGCCCATCATTTTGGTCGATCCTTGAGGACCCATCAATAAAGACAATCTCTCCTCCTGCCAAGGCATTTTCTTTCACCCTGGGGATTTCATCATAGAATTCTTTATAATTTGCACAGTCATGCATGGGCTCTCCTTCAGTGACTGGCTCTGCCACGAACATAGCTGGGTTCACTATCTTACATCGGACTATTTTAATCGATGGATTTGATATGATCACTTCATAAGCAGAAGCTCTCTGAGATGTCAATGTGCCCTTTGGTTTCTCTAGAATGCCAAATAGCGAGTGCTCAACGTACAACGTCATTGAGCATCCCTTCACAATGGTTGTAGCCTTCTCTATGGCGAACGCTACGGCAGCTAAACTTTGTTCGCACAGGAAGTGGCCTCTCATCACTGGGTCCAGATTCCTGCTGTAATATCCAGGGGCTTGTACCCCAACAAGGTCCTTTGAGTGAGTACTGCCGTCATAACGCTGCCATTTGTGTGTGAAAACAGGTACAATTCCTCTGCATAATTGGGAATCCCTAGAACTGGTGCTGTGCAAAGGGCTCTTTTGAGTTTTGTAAAACTTTTCTCCATGGTCTCAGACCATTCGATCTTTTCCTTTGTCACTTGGGCCTTCTTTGGTGCCTGAAGTAAAGGCTTGGTGTAAGAGCTGTAGTCGAAGACCCATGCCCTGACGTAGTTGCATAGGCCTAAAAAGCTCTGCATCTGCTTTATCGTGTGTGGCTTAGTCGTGTTAAATATGGCTTCAGCCCTTTCTGGGGTTACCTTCTTTCCCTCATGTGAGATCAGCTGGCCTATGTACAGCACTTCTTCTTTGTCAACTTTATACCCTTTCTCAGCCAGTATAGTCAATTGCTGAACAGAATTGTGCCTGCATTGCTCTTCTGTTGTGCTGCAAATTAAGATGTCGTATTGCAGGGCGACACTTTCTAGTACAATATTGTTCAAGTCCATCTGCAGTACTCTGTTAACGATAGAAGGAGACTCACAGTACCCCTGTGGCAGCCTCGTGCTTTTCAGACACATTTGTCTGAACGTTAATGACATCAGATCTTGTCACGGTGCAACGAGATTGAGAAAAATGCATTTTTCAGGTCAATCACAGCGAAATATTTTGCCTCAACAGGTATATAACGTAGTATTGTAGACAGGTTTGGGACTAGAGGGAATTCAGCCTCAACAATATCGTTTATTGGCCTAAGGTCTTGAATTAGCCTCCACGACCCCCCTCTACTTTTTTTCACAGGGTACACTGATGTATTACATGATGACTCTGACTTTACTAAGATGCCTTGGTCTATCATGGCAGAAATTGTCTTAAAAATCCCCTCTGCCTCTCTGGACATGGAATATTGCCAGGCTCTTGGTAGAATTGCTCCTGGTTTCAGTTTAATCTTCACCTCTCCGACCCCCTTCAAGAGGCCTACGTCATAGGGACCTGTAGACCATACTGAGACAGGCACCTTTGCTATGTCATCATCAAAATATTCAGGACTATTTAGTGCCAACATCATTCTCTGAGGTACTTCTCTTTTAATCATCTTTACCCAAAAGGTAAGACTCACTTCCACCATTGTCTCTCCCATATCTGCTTGTTCTTCAAACAGCTCATCATCGGTGAGGTCAGTCAATCGATATAATTTTTCAATGGTGATTACTGCTCACCATTGTCGGCCCTCGTCGTCATAACCATCAATCAAGGCCACTCTCCCTTTCACTGCAGCCGTGTGTATCATCAAGGGAAATACTTGTCCCTTCTCCTCATGCATCGGTATTCTGGGCCTGAATGCCTGAATAAGAACTCATCAGGGTTTCTCATGATTTTGTCTGCAAGGCCTGGCAATCCTGCCATAAGCACACGCATACCATGTGCGAAAATGTCTGGCTCTAATGGTATGGAACTCATGGTTATGTGTCCTGAGTATGCTCTAATCATTTTGCATACATTTGAGTAGTGCATTCCTGGAGTGAACATACTATGCCCTCCTCCATGAACGAGATTGTCATGTTTAGCTTTGTCATTAAGTCTCGAACCAAAATATTTACTGGGGTCTGCCGAGAATATAATAAAGGTACATTCATTTCACATTCTCCTATAGAGACTGAAAGTGCATTTGTGAAGGGAACAGGACTGGTAGCTCCTGTAAAACTCTGAGTATCTATGGTCTCGCCACACAAAGAAAACTTGCCTTCACGTATGCATGAGCGTGTTGCACCCATGTCGACTAAGAAGGAATATTCATTATCTCCTATAACGACATCCACCCTAGGTTCCCGTGAGGGTCTAGTGTCACTGATAGCATAGAACACATCAGGGATCCCAGTGAGGTGTCCTAGTTCATATACAAATTTGGCCCACTGTGTGCTGGTGAATTTCACCCATTCCCATTGTTACTCCCCTTTCCAGGGTTCGTGGTCTGCCCTGTGCCCATCATCTGCGATAGTTGCAGCGGCGCCTGTTGGGATTGTCCTTGTGGAAAATTCCCCATGCTTTGCGGTTGCACACCTTGTTGAGCTCCTGGCACTTGTTGCTGCACCGTGTGATTCTCTGCACCACCCTGCTGTAAAACTACAGGTGGATTTGCCATGCCTGCTCCTGTTCCTTGGCCGCTCTGCATCATGCCTTGATTTCTGCATGTGCGCGCCAAATGTCCCGTCATTCCACACAGCCATCATACTGGCGGCGGTCGGATCATTTGCCCATTTGACATATCTTGTTTATCATTTTGCACATTTTGAAAACCTCCTTGATTATTTTGGAAACCTCCCTGATTGCTCTGCCATCCTCTTCTCCTAAATCCCCTTCCCCTGGGATAAAACCCTGTATTGCCTTGGTTATTTTGCTGTGGACTAGCCACCTGCTGCATGCTTGCGTCAGCTGTGCTAGTTATCATGGCTCCTTCAAGAGCATATTTTGACAATTTCTTCTGCACCAGTTTCGTTTCCTCACCCTTTCGAGTTGCTTCCTTTTTGCGATTCTTTTCCTGCAGCAATCTGCAATAATGTGTAATGGTCAACTGTATTTCAGACCAAGGCTTGGCTTCAATTCCCACCAATTTCTTGAGTTGTTTCTGTATCGGCCCTGGCAGCCCTTGGCACAATATGTGGTAAAACACAGGTATAGATTTCGTCCAAGATTCATGAGTCTCGAGCACCCATGTGTCTTGAAAATTTTCTATGTAAATTAACGGATCTTCAGACACCTTCATCTTTTGCGTCATTATAGCTCCCATATCAGAAGTATCTGGGTAAAGCACTCGTAGCGCTTTCCATACTGCGGCTCTATAATTGTTAAATGGAGCTCCGTCGTGCACGGTATTAATTGTGGTTACGCCAGGGTAGCCTGCTCGTGCCCACACGTCTGCTCTCTCACCAAATATGGCGATTAAGAGACCTTTGATATCCCCTATAGCTAACGTGTTCCCTCCTGTCATTTTTTCTAACTCATGAATCCACTTTCCGGCTCCCGATGTCAGCATTGGAAGTTTGTTTTTCAAATTTTCTCGATCCAAGTGTGGCCATGGTATATATTGCGGTCTTACTCCCCCTTCTCGAGCAACGGAAATTGGAATATGTAGCCCTCTCTCTCTTCTCTTATTGTTCTCCTGTCTATTGGAGGGGTAATATTCACGCATCGCCGTCTACCTGGTAATGCCCTTAGTCTGTCCACATAGGGCGGCGAAGACACACCCCTCTGACTGTGAGATACTTCTTCATATCGGTCAGGCTGTGTGGCGGACTCTGATGCTCTCGGTGCGGAGTCGCTATTGTCTGACCACCTTATTCCTTTTTCCCCCGGGAGTCGTCTTCTGCTCCTTCCCTCTTCCTCATTTTCCTTGAGCTCCTCCCTTTCGGAGTCGGACATTGTCTGTCCCCAACTAGTACGACTTCTCATATCCTCTTTGTCTCTACTTATTTCTAATCTATCCAGGGATAGCTCTCTATTCCCACTACTTCGGGAGACATCCTCAGTGTCATACAACTGAGTGCTCTCCAGGTGCTCGTCTTCCCCCTCCCCTTGGGGTATTTGTTCTAGCCCCATTTCATCATATATTCTATTGATCGTTTAGCCTATGCTTCTGGTGTCGAAGTCATAATCAATATTTGCCCTAGACGTGCCTGGTACTGAATCGTACTCAGGGAAGAATTGTTCGATGTCCTCCCAATCTACTAGTGGAGCGGGTTTTTTAACCTCTCTCCCCAGATATTCAAGATCGCGTGCTCTGTGTCTTCGCTTACGTTCTACGTCATCATCAAATTCTTTGCGTTTCCTCGCCTCTTCTTGGACCCTATCTTCTTCCTTTCTCTTTTCATTTCTGCGTTCATCTGCCCTTCGTATTTCCTCATCTCTTCGTCTTTTTATTCTTTTCTCACGTATCCTTTGCTCTTCCTCTAACCTTTGCTGTTTCTGTCTGTCTTGATCATTGGCTGCTCTCGGGTTACGATCGAGCTGTCTCTCTTGCTCTTCGCGATATAGCTGCTCTTGCCTTTGCATGTCTTTCTTTCTTATCCTTTCATCTCTTAACTCCTTCTCTTTCCCCTTTCTTCATGTCTCATCCAACCTCTCCTTTTGTTTCGCGTCACCAATGCCTTTGCCATCGAGTTTCAATAAAATGTGTCCTCCCATCCATTCGTCTTTTGCAAATGCTATCTCGTCAGTTCTATCTTCGCTCCCCTTCCATCGCTTCCCTTCTCTATCTTTGTCGAGAGATGCACTTGTCTGTGCCTGATCTCTTCGTTCGTCATCACGTCTCTCCTTGTCCATTGGGACTGCTGAGGTAATATTCTTGTCCTTATTTTTCTCTTGATTTTCGTCACTACTATGTGTAGGTGACTCATATGCGGGGTTGCTATACCCCGTGGCTGCTTTGAGTTCTCTCAGTGGGTATTATCCCTCGTCCTTGCTTTCTTAAATTTTCATTTCGGGTGGGGCAGGTGGCGCAGTAGGCGTCTCACCCCCCTCTGTGCATACATTAAGTATCCAATCTGTTGGCTGCTCTTCCTCCTTTCCCTGTTCATTCATTTTCCAAAACTCGAGAACAGCAAGGTGTTTTTCTAATTTCTTTCCTGTATATGTGGCATGCAAATATGTCATCATATG
Organism: Ambystoma mexicanum; assembly: GCF_040938575.1. NCBI lineage: Eukaryota > Metazoa > Chordata > Amphibia > Caudata > Ambystomatidae > Ambystoma > Ambystoma mexicanum. Next base: position 240,543,458 of record NC_090928.1, on the reverse strand, counting down.
TTGTAAGACGGCTTTAGATAAAGACCCATTTTGTGGCCATAGCATAAACATCTTGTGGGCGGTACCTTTAACCCACTCCGTACTATATTTCTTTAGCTTGGGTGCGTGTTTTGGCAACTGCTTGCATAAGTGTACCAATGAAGTCATGTGTTCCATACTTAAATCTGTTTCCTTTCTTCTTATATAACACTTGTCAACGTTTCCGTGTGGCTTCTAACAATATGAGCGAGCACCAAACACCGCAAGCTCCAATCCAAATTATCGCAAAATTTTATACCTTCTGATTTTTTCAAAAAACATCAATTCATATGCAATTTGATCTCAGCTATCCAATCGCACAAAATTCAAATCTGTTTTCTTTAATATTTTTTTTTTAAAAACATGTAAGACAGAACGCTTGACAGACTAGACAGACACCAGCTGGACACAGCTATCTCTGACTCTAATCATTACCCCTTCATGGGGTGTAAATTTACACCTTTCACGACATCTTTAAACATTGTGGTAGACTATTTGTTCCCCATTATGCGGGACTCTGGGTACACGTTTCTTCTAGCCACTTGTATTAAAAGCGTAGGTATAAGGCGAATCCTCTCACTTCTTGGGTGTCTGCCCCGGTAACCTTTCTCTTACTTTTATTATTTTCAAGTCATTATCCCCATATATATATGAAAATGGACTTATACACTTTTTTCTATAACACTACAGTCCTCTCTCTGTGTCACATACCAGACGAAGCCCGAGTAGGGTGAAACGCGTTGTTCCTTTCTTGCATCCAAAACCATTGCTGCCTCCTTTGTCCATGCATTTCAATTAATAAAGGACACTTTGACTGCACGGTACACAAGCCTGGGTGTGGATTTGTTGGAGATATCCAGTCTTTCTTTACTATCACAGCCGGAGTGCCGATGTAACCCGGATTGGTTCCCAATCCACCTTCTTTTATATATATATATATATATATATTTGAAGAAAAAAACAATTCCCAGATCCTGGATCGAACCGGGAAAAAAGTCGGCGGAAATGCACTCCCAAGAACAGTAGAGAATGCCTGAATAGCTCTCTACAAAGAGGTAAAAGCACACCAATGTTAATCCAGACTGACAATGCTTTATTCTTTATGTCAGCATGGTAAGGAAAAAGGACCAGAAAACGACACGTTTCACGGTACACAGACCGCTTGATCACGTTAGAAAGTGCAAACATAAACAAGGTGACTTTAAAAAGGGTACTTAGTCTCTTTGATCTCTGTGTCAGATAGAAAGTATCCCTTTCAAACACTGTGGTTGAATTGCATTTCAGTGGCAGACATCTTTGAATATATAAAGAAGCTCAGTGATTACCACAATGTAGGAGCACATTTTAGATGCTACTTAGTATATGAATTCACTTTCTCAGCGATAAAACATGCATGATTGACACTTGCTCAGTCGTTAAACCGAAATGGACAGTTATCGAGCATCTCACATAATATAATTTACATAACCAAATGGATAATTAGCGCTTAGTGCGTCACGTTCCAAATGGGAGAAAAAACATATTAAGAGCATGTTAAAACCCAAAATGCATATAATAATTCTCGTTTCGCTTACATAACTATTAGTAGCAACCTCCAAGATATATGCTCATTCAACACCCCATGTGTATATGTCATTTTACTGCCATAGCTTAATGTCTTGCTAGAAAGACCCCTTATTATATTTCATTGTAGGCAAAGAAATACACAAACAATGTTACATGCAATTCTCAATTAAACATATGCTGTGTGACTAAATAGAGTTGGGTGTATTGCCCTATGCAAAATTATAGGACTACACCAACCTTAAAGCATGGTTCCTAATGAACTAGTCCTGAGCTCTAAAGTGCTAGTTGCCTTGTTGCTGTAAAGTGCCAAGTGCATGTCTTGCATAAAGTGCCAAGTGCCTAATGTAAAGTGCATAGTGCCCGTAAACATTCAACTTGTGCAAAATAGCAAAAAATTAATTTCAATATACACATTAAACCAGAGATTCAATCTTTAAAAATATTTCACACAGTCAGCATAGTGGAAAGCAACATGCTTGCACAGCATATAATAATTGTGGGTCTACAATTCAGAAAATCATTTGTTAGGTGCAAAAGAGATATATAAAAAAAAAGGCAAGAAAAGAAAGGGGATAACAAAACAGAGACTGGATAAAGGATACCCAATTATGTATGAAACCTAGGCGCACTTTCATGAAACAAAATTAGAAAAAGGTATGATGAAAAACAATACATCACATTTCTAAAAACAAAAATATATCCTCTGCTGTACTAGGGGTAGGGAGAAAGAATACGTACTGAAATGAGCCCTATAGAATAATCTATATGATAAACCCAAAAAAGGGGGGGGTGCCCCTAAATTAAAGCAGTGCGGAATCAAACATAACCTCAAACCCTAAGGGGAAGCACCAGGACCACTGGCATGTACAGATTTCCGCGGTGTAGGTAAGACAGAATGGAAGGTTTATCTTTTGTACATGCCAAAAAAGGGAAGAGCAACTATATAACTCTTGATAACATCATTGAGGGAAGATAAGTATTGTCATTAGGTCCCTAGAAAGGTATGAAGTTCTTCATCCAAGTTATGACCTCTTGGTTTCTTCGTGTCAAGATCAAGAATGCATTTAGTTTCCAACTGTCTCAGTGCCAATTCTCTATTTCCACCCCTAGGGTGTTTGGCTATGGTGTAAATGCCAAAATATGTCAAGCCATCTAGCTTACCATCATGTACTTCTTTAAAGTGTAAGGCCATAGGATATGATACATCAACATTTTTAATAGCTCGAATATGCTGCAACATCCGCAGCTTAAGTCTTCCTATGGTACTCCCAACGTACCACTTGCCACATGGACACGCGAGCACATAAACAACGTACTCAGTGTCACAGGTGATTCGCGATGTAATGGGAATACTTTTGGCCAAAATAGGGTGAACATAACTGGAGACATTCTCAGCAAACAGACAGGCCTTACATTTCCTACATTTTTGAAAGCCTATATTTGATGTATGTAGCCAGGTAGAGCCTCTTGAGAGCGAGGAAGGACTCATAAAACTAGAGACAAGATTGTCTTTAAGTGAGGCAGAACGTCTGAATGTAATGTTCATCCTCTCTCCCAGGATCCCTCCCAAGTGTTCGTCCAATTGTAGAACATGCCAGTGTTTTCTCATAATCTGTCGTATGTTCTGAGAATGCGTGCCATAAGTAAGAATAAGACGTGTTTCACTCTGACATTCTTGTGATGATGGTGACACTGTAGTTGTTAATAATAAAGAACGGTCTTGGTCCCTTGCTTTGTGATATGCTCGTTCCAATATCTTCTTGGGGTAACCTCGCTGTTTAAATTTATGAGCCATATATCCGCATTCTGCATCAAAAGTCTCCAGTCTAGAACAATTCCTTCTTATGCGAATAAATTCGCCATATGGTATAGACCATTTCAGGGAGGTGGGATGATTGCTCTTCGCATGTAGTGGTATATTGGAACTTGTCGGTTTCCTATAAAGTTCCGTCACAAGTTCCTCAGAGGCCACTTTAACAAGAATATCGAGAAACACAATAGCAGTCTTGTTGTGGCTTTCTGTAAACTGCAGATTTAATTCATTGGTATTAAGTTTCTTCACAAAATCTAACCACTCGGAGCTGGTTCCATCCCAGATAATGAATAGATCATCTATATACCTCAGCCAGAGTACAATTTTAGATGTATAGCCATTGTACTCTGAGCCCCAAGCTACAAACTTCTCCCACCAACCCATGAATAAATTGGCGTACGAAGGAGCAAAAGTTGTCCCCATTGCGGTGCCCTGGAGCTGTATATAAAACTCTTTATCAAATATAAAACAGTTATTGGTTAAACAAAGGTGAATCATATCCAATATCATGCGACTATGTAATAGAAAATTCATAGACCTAGTGTGGAGAAAATATTCACAGGCCCGTAACCCATCTTCATGTCTAATGGAGGTGTATAGGGAGACTACATCTAAGGTGGTAAGCAGGTATGTTGATTCCCAGGTGATTCCATCAATCTTATTCAGAAAATCTTTGGTGTCTCTCAAATGAGAAGGAAGCATCGTTACGAAGGACACCAAAGTCTCGTCCACAAATTTTGAGGTGTTCTCATATAGTGCCCCACAGAGTGTTACAATGGGACGTCCTGGGGGCTTCCTCATGTTCTTGTGTACTTTAGGTAAAAAATAGATTGTAGGCATTATTGGAAATTTTGGATGCAAGTACTTGCACATATCTTCGTCTAGTAAACCCTGGTCTTTATATGTATTCAGCAAGTCAAAAAAAGTTTCATATTCATACCTGCAGTGGGATCCTTACCCAATTTCGCATAGCAGGATTGATCATTGAGTTGTCTCGCCGCCTCTTTAATGTAATCAACACGGTTCATCACCACAATATTCGTGCCTTTATCAGATGGTTTGATAATGCAGTCTGACAACATACTAAGATCCTTTAAAACACCGAGTTCATGACGTGTGAGGTTATCCCTGTAGTTGTATTTGGTCTTTCTGATTTTTCTTAAATCATTAATGACTAGATCCTGAAATGCTTCAATGTGTCCTCCCGGATTAAACATGGGATTAAATCTCGATTTGCACCTCAATTGACTAGTTCCTGGCCAATCCGTATGTATATTCATGGAATGCCAGTCTAGATCTATGTTGTCATCAGATGGTGCACTACCCAATCCCAGGCTTATGAGGTTGCCAAATGTGGTCATGTCTTCAATGGAAACAGATGTGTGACCCTCTAGAATCTCTGGACTTGTAATTTTAGACGGGTTGATGGCAAAAAACTTTTTGAGCCTAACTTTACGCATATATTTGTCGAAGTCTATGCGTGTTTCTGCATAGTTGTAATGGCTCGTCGGGCAAAAGTTGAGGCCAAGTTTCAGAATTTTAAGTTGGTCGTCTGAAAGGGGGTGGGAGGAGAGGTTGATGATGGACTTATCTTGTTCTTCCATATTAGTTGTTACAAATTCTTGGCACCAGAGCGGGTCTTGCGTGCTGTCTGGTCCTTGTCCCCGGTGTCTGAGCCTGTTGCTCCTCCTTGTTTTCTTCCTCCTCTCTGTCCCACCGATTTGCCTCTGCCTCTTGGTTTTTTGTTGCTGTTTCGTGTATCCATCCCCAGCAACTGCAATTCTTCTAAAAAATTCAGCTTTCGTATGGGTTGCTCACTTTCACTTTCCGTGGTATCCACTTCCGAAGATGAGCATATATATATATATACAGTCTTCTCTACTTCTAATTATGTTTAGTTTTTTCCCGCCTCCCTCCGTTACCTTTTCCTGTTACTTGTTCTAAAGCATGCACTTTTGCCAGAACATTAGTCTTTTTCACTCACCGTTCGCATTGTTCTTCTCTGCACCCTCGGGATCACTGTCTTTGTTACCACCTTCTTTGACTTTTCACCCACTCAGCTGCCCGTAGGAATTGGAAGGGGTGTGTGGGGAACACGGTCCCTTCAGGCCCACGTCTGTAGTATTTCCCTTGAATCTACCACTGTATATGGGGAGCTTCACGGTCTACTCAGCCGAATGGCAAAGGACTCGTGATATTGCCGAAGACCTAGAGTTACTTTATGTTGACGGTCAATAGGTATCTTATTCAAATCAATAATCGATAATCGATAACCATCAGATCTCTGCTACCAAGTGTACTGGGGAGACCCTCGACCGGCCCATATAGCTGAGGTTTGCTCCAACAGTACTTTAAGACAAGATAGCTGCACCTTGAGATGGATGGGGGTGCATATTTATTACTCCAACACCAATCAATAAGGACAACTTGGTTTGGCAGAGGGAGGCCGTTTAATGACAAGTACAAAAAACAGGGAGTTATGGATTGATGGATATCAGCAGTGATGTGATCGTCCTTCTCGCTTCAACTCCAATGAACTTCATAAAAAACACCTTGTTTATCCTGAAAATTCGTCATAAGTTATGTGTAACACTCACAAGTTAATAAGCATCTCTATTGGTAAGGAAAAGGTAACTTTAATATAGGTGCTATATCTGTATATGGTAACGGAGTGAGGGATTGGGTAAAACACTGTCAGGTTGGCGTCTAAGCCCTTCCTTTAAAATGACTACTGTGGACGTCACCAAAAGTACGACGCGACGTCCCATTGGTTCTACTAACTATAGGACCCTAGATTATTTGGTCCATTGTGATTGGGTTGGCACCAACTCCATGCATACATTTCCACTTTACTTAGCAGCACGCAGAATGGTCAGCCAGGTGCAGGGTGCCCCCTGAGCTACCCAGCCTTCCTCCAATTAAGGTTACAATCAATCATCACTTCAACAACAATGTATCAATTATGTTACTGTGTTTGGCCTCGAAACTGCATATTCTGCTTGGGAAATTCCGCTATCTTCTCCCGGGCGGATGCCACGCGTAGGTGTGAACTCGTGCTTCTCCTCGCTCGGATGGTCATGTGATGCAGACACTGTGAATTTGCCTAGTTTCTCTCGATTTGTGCATTTAATTCTTATTCGGCCTGCCGCCTGCCTACGCTTCCTTATCTTGACCTTTCAGAGAAAGGATATTCTGTTCTTAGGTTTCAATTAGATGCAGATACTGTTTGTTCCTTCTATTGGTATGACCTTGGCTCTCTTGGCATGAGTTGCATCTGTTGAGTTTCAATTCAGCCGTCTCTTCTCATTTTGATAGAATATGAATCTTGTCTTGTTTGGCTTCCAGTAACCTGAGTTGATTCTGCTTTTCACGTAAAGTGGAATCGCACTTATAATACTGTACTTCGTTTTGAGGTAGATTATATACAATGGCGCTTGCCGCGCTATTCTTCTTCTTAGCATAGCAAGCCTTACTGTTTTCTTAGCTTTCTTGCAGTTTCAAGCATATGTACAGGCGTAACCTGATCGCCTGTAGTCATTTTGCTTACATTTAACTCTCTTACGTTTTGATAGCTTCTTAACACTATAAGGTCACGATCTCTTTTCTCATGGCGTTTCGTCTCCTTGTGTCATTCTTAGTTTATCATTTGTTCTATCTGTGAGTCCGTCCGGTGTCTCATGACATCACCATTCGTCTTCCATTAAGACCTTTTTGGTTTCTTCCGGGACAGTACTTAGGCAATCTTAATTTCGTCTCATTTGTTGGTAGGGTTTTCTCAATGGATACCTTACTGTCCATGGTTGTTTGGTTATTGGTACTTCACTAGGTGTTGCTCTTCTGATGGGTACTGGGCAGAGTCCTACTGCGGCTCTCTGCTGATTTATTTGTTTATCATACGTCACATATTTTGGGGTGAATGTTCCTGGTACTTCAAAATGGGCGATGGGAGTGCAGACTTTATTTGGGACCTCTTCTGCAGATGTATCTGGTCGTGGGAGCTAAAGATAGCATCAAGGGTGTGTCCTTTAGAGTGAGTTGGGCCGTTCATGTGAAGGCGGAGGTTAAGTGCATCAAGACAGTCGACCAGTGAGCGGGTCATGGGGTTGGTGGGAATGTCTAGCCAGATATTGAAGTCCCATAGAAGAGTGAGAGAGGGGTGGTTTACTTGGATGGTGGCTATAGAGTCACAGAGGTTGTTTGTGAAATGTCTGTCATTGCCGGGGGGTCTGTAGATGATTAGGAAGCTGTGAGAGAACGTCGGGGGGAGTGATAGTTTGACAATAAGGTATTCAAAAGAAGGAGTGATTGTCTGGCAGTCGACGAGTGAGACGGAAAAGTGTGATTTGAAAACGACTGCTACTCCACGTCCTCTAGAGGGTCTGTTGAGAGGGATGAAGGAGTAGTCCGGGGGGGGCTTCATTAACAACAGGGGCAAAGTCGTCGAAGAACCAGATTTCAGTGATAAGGACCAGGTCTGGATTGTCAGTGGCGAGGAAGTCAAAGATGCTGTGTTTGTGTTTTGCTAAAAAGGATGCATCTTACTTCGGAATGGGGGGTTGTCCTGGAGGTTGTAGGGTTGGTGGTGGGGGGAATTGGGGGAGTGGCATGGGGTGGTGGCGAGGTTGGGTCAGGGGTAGGAGAGAGAGGGAGGGGGTAGGGTGGCAGCGGGATCTGGGAGATGAGTGATGCGGACCGGCCGATGGAGGTTGGGGAGAGTAGGCGGGCGGAGGAGGGGAGGGTGCGGGGGGAGGATGGATTTGGACTGGTGTGTGTGGGCAGTTGGGCAGAGGGATTTGGGACTGGGGATTCAAGGGTGAAACGCATGGGGCTATGGATGCTCAGTGTGCTGGGTGTGAAGTCGAGGGAGAGAGTTTGGAAGTGGGGTGAGGGAGGGTTGAGGGAGGGGGGAGGGTGGTGATGGTTGGGGTGAGAGATTAAGGAGATGGGTCGAAGTACGAGGGGTGAGGAGTAGTGGGAGATTGAAGGGGACCAGGAATGTTTCTCTTTTTCAGGGGTTTCAGTGCAGTTGGTGTGGGTGAGGGGGTGGGTGGGTCGGACGGTGATGGAGATGCGGCCACTGTTCTTGCCAGGGCATGATGTGCAGTTTTTAGGGAGAGGAAGGGATATGGTGGGAGGGGGATGTTAGTGGGATGTCAACGGGAGGAAAGGGCAGGGGGTGGGGTGGAGGTGGCTCTGCACGGGTGGGTGGGCAGTTCAGTGGTGGGATGGAGGGGTGGACTCTTGGTTAAAGTGGGGTGAGGGGGGAGTATGCTCGGAGGCGGGTGGGTGGAAGGGACGGGAGAAACAGAGGTCTTCAGATGGTTGGCACACCATCAGCCTCCTCTGGCTTGGGAGTTGGATAGGGGGTGGGGTGAGCGGTGACATCAAAGTGGTGGGTGGAATAGTTTGAGATGAGAGGGGGGAGGAGTTAAGGGGAGGGAGGTGGGAGGCACACCAGAGTGAGGCTCTCACCCTGGACCTAGCTGGGAGGGATGGAGTCATGGTGAGGCGCAGGGGGATTTAGGCTTGGTTGTAATATCAGGAAGTGGACATGGCGTTATCCCTGCGAGACCTCTGGGCCAGGGAACAGGCCCTCCTCCAGGACGTTGAACAGGAGTTCGATGATGCCCTGGCCCGGGAAATCAACAAGTGAACCATAGGACTTGCCCGCCTCCATTGTATATAGTTCATTAGTGTTAGGTTTCGTTTCTATTTTTCTTTCATTTGGGGCGCATGGACTATGGCCCACCTTTTTGTTTATAGTTATTTGTTAGGTAGGGTATTTTGTAGGTTTCCTTTGGATTGTTGGGCTCATAGACCCTGGATTTTTACATTGTATATATTTCTGGACTGCATTTGACTTCATTGATTTTTTTTACCAATGGAGCAATGGTTTTCCTTTTTGGTTACCTTTGGATTTGGTTTGATGGACGAACGCTTTGGAGCCTTTTTCATTTGGATTTATTTTGAATCAGCATTCATATTTTTTCATTCATTTTGGACATGCAGCCTTTTGTTAATTTTTTCTTTTATTGTGTGATTTTCTTTAATTCCCATGCTTTTGTATTTAATACATTTTGGTTTCATACTTCATTTGTGTGGTATTCTCTCATTGGTTTCATGCATGTCACGATGTGGGTTTCCTCATTCACTTGCACCCATTGTGTGTGTGCGCCGGACATGTATTGATATGCATACTTGTCATTTGGGATCTATCATGACTTGGGGATTTCAATGTGGGGTGGATGGAATACTTGGTTGGGTGTTTGGACTGGGGTGGCGTGGGGTGGTATTTGGGTGGCCATGAGGGCCATGAGTGTGGATCGTTATGACGTGTTGGGGGGGACATGAGTCGGGGCCTGCTGGCAGGTGCCTGTCACTGCTGGGTGGGTGGGGGTACAGGGGGACATGAGTGGGGGCCTGCTGGCAGGTTCCCGTCCCTGCTGGGTGGGTGAGTGGGTGGGGGACATGAGTCGGGGCTCACAAGTGTGCTCACAAGTGCATGGTGCCATGTGGGCTGCCTGCAGGGCATGGTGAGGGTTGTAGGGTAGTCCCCTCTGGTGTGGACTGCCTGCAGGGCATGGGGAGGGTTGTAGGGTAATCCCCTGTGGTGTGGGCTGCCTGCAAGGCATGGGGAGGGTTGTAGGGTAGTCCCCTGTGGTGTGGGCTGCCTGCAGGGCATGGGGAGGGGGGGAAACCGCACACCCGGGAGGGCCCACAATGCCAAATAGCGTGTGAAACTTCCCGCACACCCCCGAAATACACGTACCCCGCTCTCCCCTGGAGTATTGCGTGTGAAACTTCCCGCGCACCCACAAAATACACGTACCCCGCTCTCGCCTGGAGTATCACGTGTGAAACTTCCCACGCACCCCCGAAATACAGGTACCCCGCTGTTGCCTGGAGTATGGCATGTGAAACTTCCCGCGCACCCCCAAGATACACGTACCCCGCTCGCACAAGGCCTATCGCGTGTGAAACTCCCTGCGTACCCCCAAATACATGTACCCCGCTCGCACAAGCCCTATCGCATGTGAAACTTCCCACGCACCCCCAAGATACACGTACCCCGCTCACACAAGGTCTATCGCATGTGAAACTTTGCACGCACCCCCGAATTACACGTAACCCGCTCTCGGCTGGAGTATCGCATGTGAAACTTCCCGCGCACCCCCGAAATACACGTACCCCGCTCTCGCCTGGAGTATCGCATGTGAAACTTCCTGCACACCCCAATATACACGTACCCTGCTCGCACAAGGCCTATCGCGTGTGAAACTCCCCGCGTACCCCCCAAACACACGTACCCCGCTCGCACAAGCTCTATCGCCTGTGAAACTTCCCGCACACCCCGAAATACATGTACCCCGCTCTCGCCTGAAATATTGCGTGTGAAACTTCCCGCGCACCCCAAGATACACGTACCCCACTCACACAAGGCCTATCACTTGTGAAACTCCCCATGTACCCCCCAAACACATGTACCCCGCTCGCACAAGCCCTATCGCGTGTGAAACTTTGCACGCTCCCTCAAAATACACGTACCCCGCTTGCACAAGCCCTATCGTGTGTGAAACTTCCCACGCACCCCCGAAATACACATACCCCGCTCGCACAAGGCCTATCGCATGTGAGACTTCCCACTCACCCCCCAAATACACGTACCCCGCTCACACAAGCCCTATTGCATGTGAAACTTCCCGCACACCCCCGAAATACTCATAGCCCGCTCTCGACCAAGGCCTATCGCATGTGAAACTCCCCGCGCACCCCCAAAACACATGCAGGCACCCCATCCACCCTGGCCAGGCCCCACAGGCAGCCCACTCACCCTCCCCATGCCCCGCAGGCAGCCCATCCACCCTGGGCATGACCACAGGGGGTTGCTTTTTCTACACAATTTACCTGGCACGAGCAGGGTACACGCATTCCGAGGGGTGCACCAGTACATTTTCATGCTTTTGGGTGCCGTGAGCGGGGCGCGCGTAGTATTTTCATGCGATTACAGTGTACCGGCCCTGTAAGCTGGTGCAGGGTTAGCACAGCCCTTTGCGCTGCATTGGGGATTACAATGCCTTTTCCTTGCTCAAGGGGCATTCTTGGGGGCGTAACTGGTGCTGCGGGATGTTCTCTGCGCCAGCACTCAAAATGGCTTGGGAATTCCATGAATACGCGGTGCGCCAGAATGCTCTTTAGCGCACACGGCAGGCACACGGTGGCGCACGCTCCCTCTCTCCACTGCTCGCGTGCGCTGCCTCTGCGCTGAAATCTATGAATTACCAGCCTCAATGTTTTGGGCACACAATCTAGATGCAAGATTTAATACAGTGAAGCTAATAGGGCACACTCAATGTTGTTGGGCACACTTTCTAAATTCAAATTCAACACACAGACGCTTTTAGGGTACACTCAATGTTGTTGGGCACACCTTCTAAAATCAAACTTCAACACAGTAAATGTTTTAGGGGACGACACAGTGAAATTATTAGGCACACTCAATGTTGTTTTTTTTATTTATAATTTTCTTTGGGCACACAATCTAGGTGCAGGATTTAACACAATGACGCTAATAGGGCACACTCAATGTTGCTGGGCACACTTTCTAAATTCAAATTTCAACACACTGACGCTATTAGGGTATACTCAATGTTGTTGGGCACACTTTCTAAAATCAAACTAAACACACTAAAAGTTTTAGGGAACAACACAGTGAAATTATATAGGCACACTCAAGGTTTTTGGGCACACAATCTAGGTGCAAGATTCAACACAGTGAAACTAATAGGGTACAAATAATGTTGCTTGACCTTAGTATGTAGCTGCACGATTTAACACAGTAAACTTTTAAGTATGAGTGGTAGGGCTTTCTGGAATGAAGTAATTGTTTCAGTCCCCACCCTTGCCACACTTACTTTTCTTGGTTGGTGCTGGTTGACAGAAGGCTTCTGGCTTCTTGCTTCCCCTGCGGATACCGGCAGATACGATCTGGAGCCGTCTCTGTAGGAGCCGCCCTTTGCCTCGGGCCCTTAGCCGAAGGTACCCTCTTCTTCACCATTATTTCAGGTCAAAGACCCACAAAAGATAACAACAAAGTGCATAATTTATACAATAGCAAACCACATTCTATATAATCTAATCATGTGCAATAAAATGTACAACATATCCTAATTGAATAAAATGTATTGAAGCAATCAAGAACGGTGAGGCAATTAAAAAAGAATACACTTTCTAAACGGGAAATTATTATGTCAGTCATCCCTAGACAATAATTTTTTCAAGTCTAAATAATGCTCAGTTTTAGAAATTAGATTAAACAATGTTTGTATTATTCACAGCCAATTTACAGGAACTCACAGCACCAACAATGGTCCTAATAGCTGGCATTCTAAAGCAGGGGGCAATTGTTTGCTGAGATCTTGACGGAAGGGTCAGAACAGCAAAAATAGCCATCGTCCATTTTGGCATGTGTCTGAAACCCATTTGGGCCAACAGGACAGAGGTAGAGGATAAATGCATAATTCCCAAAACAATGTTTTCTTAAACTGGGGTTGTATTTAATCCAGATACACCTCTGCCTTAAAAAGACTTTTATACTCAAGATCATGTCAATGCGGCTCTGGAGTTGTACTCTATTAATCCTAGCTCCTGTGGCTCACTCACTATACCCTATGGGGACGGAACCGCCAATCAAGCACTGTAGGTGCAATGAGGAAAGAACTTGCCCTAACTTCTGCAATCAGGGTCACAAGCGCCCCTGGTAGATTTAATGGCATCTCTTAGGGCAGCTCTGTAATCAGCCAATCCACATGAGCTATTTAGCCTAAGCCATTAACTGTTATCTATACAGGAAAATGTTGAAGTAAAAGTGAATGTTTAAAAACAGCTCACAAAGGGCACACAAATAAAATTCCACCCAGCAGCTTCAGACGACCAAAAAAGCACCTTGGGACCCCCATTATTAAGGTCGTCCGGCTCGCCTCAGTGTAATCATTTGTCTTCCAGTGGGCAGGCCACCCATTCGGCCCGCCCCAGGCTCTGGAACGGCTGGGCCTGGATGTGGCACTCCTTTGTGCTAGCCCGCTTTCCCAGCTTAGAAAACATGAAGCGTATTGGATATTTACTATGGACACCTGCCACTCAGGTCTAAACACGGACGAGGAGTTGTATCATTTTCTTTGAGTCATATACATATATATACAATACATTTCTTAACTTGTGCTAGAGAAGATATTGTATACATATGTTGTATACAAATTGTATGTAAATGTGTTTTCTAATCTATAAAACAGATCAGCACTTGTATAACAACTCAGCCTCTAACCTAACACATAGCTTTAAAATAATTGGAATATTAGCCTTAGAATTTAATCTATTAATCTGTTGTTTTGACTGCTATATATCAAAAATAAGGCCATAAATAATTTCAAAGTTCAAACCAACTTAGACAAACCGGGTTTAATATTATGTGCCAAACACATGTATAACAATAATGCAATTATATTGAAGAAATTGAATTAACTACAATCAGTGACGATCCAGCATTGCTACATATAAAGTTTTCCCAACGAAAGATGGTGGATACGTACGTATGATGCATGACGTCATCACACATACGCTTACAACGACGTCATTGTGCATTATAAAATTCAGCCATTTCCAAACGCGAAACGACAATCGTACCGCAAGGATTCAGACGCAAAGAAAGCAAGATATTTATTATATTATATATGGCCATATAAACAAACTCATTTGCTCACTACTAACAAGATAGAGTAGCAAACTAAGAGATATTACAATTAAAGTAGAATCATGGCCAATTATTTTCATTACATGCACCCAAGACTCTAGGCCATGGCCACAACCACCACAGTATAACTCTACAATGCTACCAAATATTTTGATTGTGGTATGTGGGCTGCTTAGGGGATATGTTTTCAAAAATGTGAGTACTGATTGGTAGTAGTATAATTGTTTTTATAGGATAGTGAGATGATATGTGTTTGTTTGTTGGATTGTGTTCATATTGTTGGTATTGAAAAATCTAGGCATTTTGGGTTGTATTTTGTTGGTGAGGTGTTCATTTGTATGGCTGTGTTATGTTGCTGTGTTTGTGAGTTTAATTATTATATACTTACTGTTTTCTTTGTTGAGGCTGTATGAAGAGTTTTGTCCAGGCCATGCAGTCAACATTGTAGTGTTTGGCAACAAGCGCTGCAGCATAAGATACCCATGGAAGCAAACATTTTGGATTGTGGTTTATGGTCAGGTGTTTGCTTGAATGGGTGTTTTATGCTGTGGTGTTTGTGAGTCCAATTATTATATACTTACTGTTTGACTTGTTGTGGTTGTATGCAGTTTTTTCATGACATGGGCAGTTGGAGCACACATTCTTTTTCAATCCCTGTGATAAAATAAAAAATCACATGTTAGTGTATGAAGTTTATAATGAGTATTGCATTGCATAGTAGACATTTCTGTATTTTTTTACCCTTATAGTTAGTAATTTAGAAGTACTATTGTTCAAACCAGCGTACAGTGCAATTTGTTCAGTTCCTGTGATTGTTGATTAAATCATTGGGTCTGTGGGAAAAAAATCCATGCTGGAAAAATGGTCTACGTTGTGGTACAATATATTTCTTTCATTGATTTCAATAGGAGGAATTGAATAGGTGTATGTTTTTCATTTCAAAATGGTGGTAGTATTTTTGCAATTAAATAGCAGTTGGTATATTCTATTTGTATATTTCTTTTTCCATTTTAGTGGTATTCATCTATCTGTTGGCTTGTTGCAGATTTTTGGGTCAGTTAGATACCTGTTGGCGTATTCTAACTGTTTATTTCTTGTTTAATTTTAGTGGTATTCATTAATGTGTTTCTTTGTTGCAGATTCTTGGAGCAGTTAGATACCTGTTGGCGTGTTCTAACTGGTCATAGTTTTGAAGTTCAGGTTTTGTTTATGTTCATACACAGATTAGTTATTACATTTTGGTTTTAAGAATATTCAGTAAGCGTTTACAAGATTTGCTGGTAATCTCTGCTTTAGAGTAATGGTACTATCATTACATTCGAACCATCCACAATTCTTTTTTATATATGTAGTGTAGTGACCTGCATTGGTTGTGGCTCTTGCGTGGTAGATTATACCTATTGTTGTGAAGGTTTTCTTACCAAGTGATACTTGACCATATGTGAATCCAGTCAGCTTGCAGTTGTTTTTGGTACCATCTGCATCATAACGTAAAAGCATTAGTGTTACATATTTACTATGTGTCTGTATTTGTAAGGTGGAACGGTTATCGGAATTGCAAGTAGTACATAATCTGCCATGGTTTGCATTTTGTACAAGTTGCTGAAATGGAATGGATTCACAGTTAGGTATGGCTATATACACGAAGCATTCATTAGGAACTTGTTCTTGTACTACATGCCTGCAAAGAGTGCATGTATGTTTCCACATGCATGAAATCTGGAAGATTTCATTTATAGGTATGTTTTTGTTTTCTAGTACTTGCAGCAAGTACATTAGAAATTATTGTGGATCTTCTTCTTGTGAGTTTAAAGTGAATTTGACCATTCCAGCACACTAGTCCAATTTCTGCCTTATTCCATGAACACTGTAAGTGTTGTCAGGATTGTTGGTTGCATTTCTATGAAGGGCTAACATTTGTAAACACAATTGGTCTGTACCATGTAAGTAAATGTTGTCAATAATTGGTGGCAATTGGAATAGAATATTTATTGCTACATTTGCATAGCAATTTACACCAGTTGTATTTGAAAATTTGAATGGATCTGACAGTTCTGTGTCCAAGTCATTTGTTATGAGTGTGAGGTGCTTCTTTGAAGAGGTACTTGAGTTACTTTGAGCAGTAGATTCTTCTTTGGTTGTGGTCCTTGACGAAGTATTACCTTCTTTTACTTTCTTTGGAGGAATTGCTGTGAGATCCTGCATAGATTGAGTCTGAAGTAGTTTCCTTTTACAACGTTTTGCTTTTTGTAGAACAGGATAGGTTTTTAGATGGGGGGTGTAAAGTGAACGCAGTCTATTGTATTCTAGAATGCAAGAAATATCAGCATTTACTTTACTTGCATCAAAGTTGATTAGAAATAGTCTGTCAAGTGTATGTAAGCGTGATAGTACTACATAGCTCATGCCTTCTTTAAAGACTGTGCTACCAATATCTATCAATGCTTTATCTAGGGTAAGACCTTGTGATTTGTGAATGGTGACTGCGTATGCTAGAGTTAGAGAAAATTGTTCTCTGCGTACATACATGTCTTTGAGAAGAAGGAAGTGGGCAGCTTAGCGTCGTATCCTTTTGAACTTCGGATTGTTTGTCAAAGAGAATATTGACAAATTGAATATTGTTGTCACATGGGTATGTTTGAAAGCCAACAACTGTACCAAGTGCTGCATTAACTAGTCCTTGGTCCACGTCAAGGTTACGTTTAGGCATTATTCTACAGTTTAAAGATACTTTTAATATTTTCTCCAAACCAGCTGTGTTAGAGATAGAGTTTTCCAAGGTGTTTAGCCTTGTTGTGGCTTGTTGACACATGGGTAGTGTCATACCATGTACGTCCAGTTTGTCTGTGGAGACAATTTTAACTATTGGTTGCATTTCTTTTTTTAACATTGTTTCATTAAATTTTGAACAGCTTACAAGAGTTGGCATCAAGGACATACAATTGACATTTTTGTGTGCTAATTGTTCCATGACATCAGTAGCACATGAATTTGGCCATAGAGTGCATGGATGTGCCTGGTTTTTAATATAGTTTGTGCTTCTTGAGATAGTACACCAACTCTAATACTTTTTAAAATATTGGCATATGTCAGGTCTGCAGACTGCCGCATATTTTCATTTAATTCTCTGTATTGGAAATGTTGCCAAAGGTTGACATTTCCTATGCTGCCAAGAGTTTTATGGCACAGTTTGTGCCCTAAGGTTTTAAAAATAGGTTCCATTTTCACTGGTGTTAATTGAAGAAGATCTCCAAAATCAATAATGTGTTTTCCTCCAAAGAGCTCTTCGTAGTCTGTTTTGAGGACCTTTTGTAGTCTGAGGGGAATTAAAGCCAACATTAGGTCGGAGACCATGCTCACCTCATCTATTAGCAGCATTTTCATTTCTTTGAAAACTCTGCGTAGTTCCATTGCAGCTTCTGTAGAAAGTTTGTAATAGTCTAATTTGTTTTGGTGTTCTACTGGAAGGAGTAGTAATCGGTGTAAAGTGACACTGCCTATGTTGTAGGCAGCTAAACCTGTGGGGGCAGTTACAACAGCTGACAGTTTGTTGTTTGTCAATTGTTGGAGGAACTTGCAGATGATTTTGATTAAGAATGTTTTGCCGGAACCAGCTTGACCACTCACGTATAGCAGTATAGATTTGTAATCTTGGCAGGTACAGTTTTTCTTTTTATGTTGCACACCATGTTCAATTTGCTTTGTTACTTCTTGGAAAATGGTACACTGCTCAGTGTTTAGTTGTGATTTCAGTACAGCAAAGTCCTCTGTAGATTGCTCATACTGACACATGGTGTTTTCTACTTCTGCCATGGATAATTCTGCCTCATGTGCTATTAGTGGCTGTCCAAGTGGTTCCTGGCTTCCTGTTACAGAAAGTTGACTACTGTCAGGAGTGTCCACATCTAGTTGGGCCTGCAGTTCTTCTTCGTGTTGCTGTTCTTGTTCAACATTGTTTGGTACTGTGTAATGTTTATGTCTGTTATAGTGCTTTCATTTGCTTTGAAAGCGTCTTCATAGGAGTCATACGTATCCAGTAAGTCTTCTTCTTTTCTCCATGGTTTAAAAAGTTGTAGCAGGGACATGTAACACAGTTCTTTATGTTGAGTATTTTTTTTAACTTTTATTTTTGGTGGCAGAGGTTCACAAGGCACACACATCAAGGCAACAAATATGCATGATAAACATATGATGGAGCAGCACATTGATCACAGTACATTAATCACAGCAATGTCAAACGAGCTTCACATGAGAGGAGAGTAAATAGGAGTTCATGATGCAGGAGTGGTCCCTGATGGAGTGGGGGATGAGCTGGACCCAGACGTGCCCTCACTTTCATTGTTAAAATACGTATTGAATTCAACCCAGATGTTCTTGGGGCGGGAATGGGCAGGGAGCATTGACACGTTTTCCTCCTCACAGTTTCGCGACCAAGTTAGCATGTGGAGCCATTTCTGGTAGACCGGGGGGGAGGCACTTCTTCCGCTCTGGAGTATGCATTTTTTGGCTATCATACACCCTATGTTCAGAAATGTAGCCAAACGTCTGGTGCCATCCGTTTTCCAGGCTCCAAACAGAACTGCTAAAGGATCAGGATCAACCACAGTTTCAGTGATAACAGTGAGTGTTTCTAGAATGCTTTCCCAGAATCCAAACAGTTTATCGCCAGTCCAGAACATGTGTAATTGATCAGCTTCTGTCGCCCCGCAACGGGGGCAGGGGTGTACTGTGGCGTGGGTGAACCTCGAAGTCCTGTGTGGAGTATAATAAAGCCTGTTTAGAAGTTTATATTGCATGGCGCGATGACGGAAATTAAGGGAGACTTTTTGGGTGTCTAGGCACATTTCCCCCCAGACCTTGTCGGATATCTCTAGGCCCAGTTCAACTGCCCATTCATCGCGCACCCTAAGAGCAGGAGTAGGGGTAGCGTCCTGTAGGATCTTAAATAGTGAGGATACTACTCCACGGGTGCCACCAGAATTGGCAATATATGCAATCTCTTGGGTGTCTGGGGGCTCAGCTGGGAATGTGGGCCATTTGGTGCGAAACGCGGCCCGCAGTCTATAGTATTGGAGGGTCTCTAAGGAGGACCTGGTGTGCCCTTGTGTCCACATTTGGGGGTTAATGAACCTGCCTTCGGGGTAGAAGTCCGACAATGCTTGGTATCCCAACGCTCCCCAGTGTCGGACCAACGCTGCATCATGTGTGGGCTCCAGGCCGGGGAAGGCCTACACAGGGAGCCACTTATAGTATGGGGAGGCCTCAGGTGTCTGATATAGCAGGCACGTCCAGGCTTGAAGGGTCGTGTTGATTGTATCAATGGGAGAGTCAGGTGTGTAATGCTGGTGTAGTATGAGGGACATTATGTTGATGCCAGCGGCTGCCAGTCTTTCCAGCTTGACGTGGGGATGCGCCAGAGTACCAGGGTACCAATGAGTGGCGTGTTGGGCTTGAGCCGCAGACCAGTAAAGCGTCAGATCCGGAGCCGTGAGTCCCCCTTGACTGTATGGGAGCACCATGTCAGTCCACTTCTTGCGTACTGCACCAGAATGCCAAAGGAACTGTGCACATAGGGTGTGTAATCTAGCGAAGTATTCCCTCCCAGGCCATATGGGTACATTACTGAAAGTGTAAAGGAGTATGGGAGTAGAATCATTTTAATGAGGGAAAGCCGACCAGCAATGGATAATGGAAGGGTACGCCACCGTAAGACTTTGGTCTCGACTGTTTGTGCTACCGCAGAGTAATCATCAGCAAGCAGGGTGGATTTGGTTAGGGATATTTGTACACCCAGATATCTGACACCATTTGGGGACCAGCGGATGGGGTATTCGGTGGTGGGTTGTTGGGTGGATTTAGTGAGCGGGAAGATCTCTGATTTTGAATAATTAATAGTGAAACCGGAGTGGGTGCCGATGTGGGTAATATCTCTCAATATAGGGTCAAGATGGGTTGTGGGATCTCTGATGTACAGTAGAACATCGTCCGCATATAGGGATATCATTTCGGGGTTGTCTTTCAGTCTTATTCCCCTGCGGGCATGATGTGCACGGACATAGTCTGCCATAGGCTCTATTGCTAGAGCAAATAGAATTGGAGAGAAGGGGCATCCCTGTCGGGAACTCCTGAAGAGTGTGAAAAGGTCAGATGTCAGTGTATTAGCTCTTACCTGCGCCACAGGAGCAGTGTATAACAATTTAATTAACCCAATCATGTTTGGGTCGACGCCCATAGTCTCCAGTACCAGCCACATGTATCTCCAAGAGATCATATCAAAGGCCTTCTGAGCGTCTATCGTGACCGCCACAGCTTGTGCATCTTGGTCTCTGCGGGACATAACATTAAACAGTCTTCTGATATTATGGGAGGTAGACCTTCCAGGTACGAAGCCAGCCTGGTCTTCATGGACTAGATATGTCATGATGGGCAGAAAGCGATTCGCTATAATTTTTGCAAAGATTTTTGTGTCGAGGTTTATAAGGCAGAGGGGTCTATAAGACCCGCATTCATCGTCAGGCTTGCCAGGCTTGAGCAGCACCGTGATGACAGCTTTACGCATGGAAAGGGGAAGGATAGAGACACAAAGTGATTCATCCCAGACCTCAAGCAACCTGGGGGCTAATATGGCGATGTGCTCTTGATAGAAATCGGCGGTTAGCCCGTCAAGGCCCGGGGCCTTGCCTTTGGGCAAGTCTGTGATGGCTGTTACTATCTCGTCTAGTATAATTGGGGAATCCAACTGGTCCCGGGTAGTGGAGGAGATCTCTGTGGTGGGGATCTGGTCGAGAAGCTCTCGCATATGTTGTTCGGTGTGTTCAGCAGGCTGGGAGTAGAGGGACCTGTAAAACTCGGTGAATATATCTAGGATTTGTTGGTCAGCCCATTGTGCGTTACCATGTTTATCTTTAATAGAGGTGATTTGCGTCCGGCCAGATTCCCTTTTAACTAGTGTCGCTAATGTTTTCCCCGGCCTGTCCCCCTCGCCATATTTCCTGGCGGCCTGTGGGCGGCTGAAGTATTGGACTTCGTTGATGGCAAGTGTGTTATATGCCTGGAGTTCGTCACTGATTTGGGTGAGTATGGTGGGGTCGGCCCCAGCAGAACATCGCAGCTCCAATTGCTTCAGTTTGGCTTCCGAGCGACCGAGGGCGGCTCTGATTGCTTTCAGCACCCCAGCCTCCTGAGAGATAGACATACCCCTAATATACAGTTTGAAGGCCGCCCACCTAACTGCAGCTGAGGTGTCCTGAAGAGTGTTGTGCTCAAAGAAAGACACAATGTCCGCAAGTATTTCAGCCTTGAGTACAACATCCCTGAGGGCCTCGGATTTGAAACGCCAGGTGCTGAATGTCGGGACAGGTACCACCAGCCCCACCGATAATGTAATTGGGGCATGGTCCGACAATGTGCGATGTAGGATCTGGGACCTCTCCACCCTACCCATGACCTCTTTTGACGCAAAGAACAAGTCTATCCTAGATGAGCTATTGTGCACAGACGAATAATAAGTGTAATCCCGCCGGTGGGGGTATAGCGTCCTCCAAGCATCGCAGATGTCAAGTGTCTTAATGTGGCCATGTAGCCTACGTGCAGCACTGGACAGGGGATGGGGAGAAGTACCAGTCCTGTCCAGGACAGAGTCTAGAAGAAGATTTAAATCTCCTCCCCACAGAATCAAGATTCCCGCATAGCCCAGCAGTATGGTGGTAATAGTGTCAAAAAACTTGGGAGAGTCCACATTGGGGCAGTAGGTATTGACAAGTAGATATTCTTTGTTGACCAGTGTACAGTGTAGTATAACATAGGGTCCTTCAGGGTCCGTGTAGCTTTTGTGCAATATAAACTTAATTGATTTGTTAATCATTGCGCGAACGCCCCTGGATTGGGTGGAATAAGAGATAAAGAATCTAACCGGGCCCCATGCCGGGGCCATGGTTCTTGGTATGTGGTCATTGGAGTGTGTCTCCTGTAGAAGTAGCACCTTACAGCTATGCCTGTTAGCATAGGCCATGGTTTTACGGGCCTAGGTGTGATTGTTTAACCCACAGACGTTCCAGGACATTATGACGGTAGACATTTCAGTGACAGATATCTTATTCTACCATACATGTTTTAGTGAACATCCCAGTTCCAGCAATAGTGTGTGCCCCCAAAGTTGGAGTTGAAAGTGCAATCGTGGCCCTTTAATGTACGCGTCGTGCAACCTCGTATGTCTTTTTTGGATAACACCCCATATCCACCCACCACCCTCACCACCAACCCAAGTTTAGCAGTGTAAGCATCGCCCACCCTTAACTGTACACAGCTGAGCCGTCCCCAACTTGGCCCAGGCTGTTCAAGAGCCCAACTGGAGCTACCCCACAACAAAGGTGTGAAGAACAGTGCAATCGCAGTAGGGTGCGCTATTGCCGTGTACTAGCACGCTTGGAGCCCAAAGGGATCCGTTGAAAAACAAGCAGTATTTGCAGTCTTATAATACATGCCCTAGCATCTCTTAATAGGAATTAAGGGCCTGAATGTGAATCATAGGAACGTTGCAATTTAAACATCAAAAGACAATCAACATGGTCACGGTGAGTAGTTCGATATTACTATAGTTCGACAGTGCATATCAGAGAGAATAGGTGACGTAAGTACAACCCAAGCTGTATAAAAGGGTAAATATAATAACAGGGTAACTGTGAATAAGGTCAATAACTGGTGAAGTTCCCACTCAGCATGACAGCAGGACGATTGAAGGGAACAAGCCTCGGACAAAGTTCAATCATTGTCCATTATATCATCAGCGGGCGTACGAAGGGGGACATGTGCTTCTATGAATTTCACCACTTCCGAGGGCACCTTAAAAAAATAAAGTTTGTTGTTGAATGTGAACTTCAGGCGTGCAGGTAATAGAATGGCATAAGGAATTATTCTCTCCCTGAGCAGTTTTTTAACTCAAAGGAATTGGCGACGCTCCTGCTGCACTCCGATCGAGAAGTCGGGTAAAATTCGGATCACTTACAAGTCCATCCTGAGCTCTCCTTTTTCACGTGCAAGGCGGAGGATCTGGTCGCGGTCTTTAAAACTTAGAATTTTCGCAATGATGGGCCTCGGGAAATCCCCAGGCTTGGGACGCGGAGCCAGCGCCCTGTGAGCCCTTTCGATGGTGAAGAAGGGGGACATATCAGGATTGCCCAGTAGATCTTTCAAGAGGTTCTCAACAGCCAGTTCGAGTCGGCCCTTCAGCGCATTTTCCGGGACCCCGATAATACGTATATTATCCCTCCGTGATTTGGATTCGAGGTCATCACATTTGGCCTTTACTGACTTCATGTCCGTGACAAGGGTGGATACTGTACTCTGCAGTATGGTTATATTGTCCTCATTAGCACTGATTCTGTTCTCAGTTTCTGTGATTCTCGTCCCTTGCTGATCTAGTTTGGCCCTGAGAGATGCCACATTTGCATTAATGTCATCCAGCTTTTCGTGGAAGGCTGCAAAATATCTAGCCATTGATTCCATCACGACCGTCAGGTCCGCAGGGGGCCCCTCTGCGGGGAGTGGTGCATCGACCTAGTCGCATGATGCGTGAGCAGAGTCAGACCTTGGGGTGGCTTTAGCAAATTTGTCCATGGCTCCAGTCTTACTGGTGTTCCTGGTTCTGTTGGACATCGTGTTGTATGAGGTCTGAGTACTCAAAGTGCAGTGGTAAGTCCCGTGTGGATATTATATACCCTGAAGTTGTGCGGTGCAGAAACAGGATGGAGAAACAGCTCCCTTGTCAGTGGTGTAACAGCAGCCCACAGAGCTATCAGGCGAGGACTATCAATGCCCGGAGCCGGGATTCAGAGGAGACAGTGCTAGGGGAGACAACCAGGAAGTTCACCCCAATGGCTCATAGGAGGCAAAATGGGTGTGCGCCGCAGGATCCCAGTGCTACGGAGCCAGAAGGTTAGTCCTTGTGAGGGAGTGGGGGGCAGCAGCCAGACCAGGGGGACCGCAGAGAGAGTCTGTGCGCAGTAGCCTCCCCAACTCCTCACCTCGAGCTCGGCTCATGTCCGTGTCCAGGACCGGGATGGCAGAGTCTTCAATGAGCCCACACAAGCCCATGCGCCGAACACACGCGGCGGGCTGCCCAGGCACTGTGTTGTCTCGAAAGGCTCCCCGGCCGTTAGGTGCGGTGGGAGCAATGTCTCCAGAGGGTGCAGCAGTATCACAGGGGCCATGGGGGAGGGTCAGGCAGAGGTGCCGTATGAGCGCAGAGCGGCAGAAGGCCTCCGGGAGTCCCAGATGTCAGGCGCCGGCGTCTCACGTAGAATCTGCCCACAGGTGGCCCCCAAGCACCAGGCATGACCCCAGCCCCAAGTCCGCCGGGCGCGGCAGGCCAGATAGGGAGTCAGGCAGATGTGTGATGAGAGCCCGTGAGCCGCAGGCAGCAGCGGGCGTCACTCGGCGCCGCCGCACACCCCCGCAGTGCGAGGGCCCAGCCCAGCCCAACACAGCGTTAGTGGCCAAACACAGGGTCAGGAGGTCCGATTCGGGGCCAGATTTCACGGACAGGTAGCTAGGTAGGGGCCGAGTCTGGAGACGGAGCAGAGTAGCTGACCACAGATGGAGGCAGATGTAAAGCGGCAGCACACGGAGCTGGAAAGCTAGGCAGCCATTTTGTCAGGCCACCCCCCCATGTTGAGGAGTTTTAATGACAATTTGATATGATTAATTAAGCTGCGTTTGGTAAGTTTCCCTAAGCTGCCTTCACAATTTGCTACTCTGTATCTACCTTTCTTTTCATCTGGTTTAATATTAATTTTGTATGTGAAGTTTTGGGCTACGTATTATAGACACATGGTTTCCAGAGTGGTACTCCTGTTTGGGTAGTATGTGTATGGTAAAATTGTTTTTAAAAATGTCTTGGCTGTTGGGATCATTTTTGGCTATTGTTTCTATGTCCTCATATGATTTGCGAACTCTTTTTCTAAATTTAGCAGGACCAAGACTTAGCCATACTATATTGTCAGATTTTCCATACAATGCAGTACCGGTTAAATGGTCTGCAGCTTCATAGCAGCCACATTCTCTATGAGAGAGCATTTTTATGCCTATGCTGCACAATTTCTGTGATAGTGTTTTGTCAGATGATATGTCATCCCATACGTCCTCCTGAAGCTCGTTTTCTCTGCTTTGGTTACGTAGGCTGTGACATATTGTGCAACTGCAGTGGAATTCTCTGCAATGTACTGCAAATCTATATTTGCATTCCATAGGAGGGCAATTATTGCATTGCAATCATTGATGTATTTTGATTCTTCTGTTCTTTTTATGTGATATGTGTTATTAGTTGATTTACATTTGACACTATGTCTAACTGAAGACATGAAGTTGTTTATTTGACCTGTTGTTGAAACTGGTCTAGGGGAACCAAAGCAGCATTTGGTGTAGTATTTCCCTTTGTTTTTATATCTGCAACAACAATATTTCCCACATTTGTGCCTTTGAAATTCACTATGTGTTGTTTGTGAAGGGATTTCACAGGTTACATATTTGTGGATGAACTGCAAAACAGTGGCATCACTATCCTGACCAAATTTAGGAGCATCGTTAATCCACAAAAGCATGTGGATGTGTGGTGCTCCTCTGGCTTGGTATTCATTTCTCCAAAAGAAGTGTTGCACTTCTCCAAGGGGAGGAACAGTTTTATTACAAATGAAGTGTAGCATAGCAATGAAGCGATGATGGAAATATCTTGATACATTCACAGGATCTAGAGAGCAGAGTTCTCCTGGTGTTTTTATATCTGTTTGTTTTGTTTTTGTTTTCTATGCGTAGGAAATCATGCAAATCTTCCCATGCACATTCTGCACAACTTAATGTCACAAACCAAGTGGGTGGGCCAAGGTTTCTTATCATACAGCGTACATCTCCATGACGATGGAAAAGTATTCTTTTGAACCACGCATGTTTCCTGAAAGATTTTTAATGCTTGACTGTAAAATCTCATCTTTTTCTTGCACTTTTTGTAGTATTTCCGTAGCTGACATATTTTGAAAATGGGTACCTCATTTCAATGTGTGTTCAACTCCGTAGCATAGAGTTGCTAGTTCACTTTCAAAGAGAAGGTGAAATATTATTCCACATTTTGTCGGAATCTGGGGTCTTCAGAATACATTCGTAAAGAGCGGTATTCTGATGCTGTTATTTGTGTGTTTCTATCATCGTACCTTCCTCCTTTTCCAGTAGGAAAGAGTAGAGGAAAGGCACGTGCTTCTATACTTTTTTCCCATATGCTGATTGGAGATCCTTTGGCTTGTCACATTTGATACATTTCCAGTGCATCCACTATGGTGTCTTTAGAGTATAATGGGTGAATTGTATAATGGTCTAAAATATTGGATTCTGTAGCAGGATCTAGAAGTTGATATTGACCAGTTTCTGATGACTCTTGAATTATTTCAGTGGTTACCCTCAGGTTTTCTTCAATATGAATTTCTCTGTAGTATTTATTGTTGTCTTTTAGATATTGCAGGGCTTGTCTAACCTTATGTAAGACCATGAGTTGTTGCCAAATTGTTTTGTCTTTTGTAGGTATGCCATTTACTAAGATAATTAAAGATTGATCTATTGGACATTGCACTCCCAGAGTGTGTACATTTTCTTTGAGATCTAATGGCAAATAAACTACTTTGCCACAAATGCCTTTCACTAATTCAGAGGGAGGTAGTTTTGCTGTTTTTGGTTGGAGGAGTATTATTACTTGAAATGGGTGCACTGTTTGAACTATAATGCTCTCATATAGGTTGAGTTGTTGCAGGGGTTTTGGTAATGGGAATAATTCCAAGTTATTTGTCATAGCATGTGAAGATGTTTGGTTGTTGTCAAGTTTTGCAGTGCAGTAATTGCAAAGTATTAAGTGGTCATTAATTTTGTATTTGTTTTCTGCTATAAAATAGAGAACTGATTGGAACCATCTGGAATCTTCGTTGTCTTCTATTTTGTACGTTATGTCTACAGTTTTTGTGCTATTTTTATAAAAAGTCCTGTGGCAACACACACACAAATGGTTTGGTACTTCAGCAGATGTACTTTTAAACTTTAGTATTTCTTTTTTGTATGTGTGTAATAGAAGGTTGCCATCTGTACAGTTGTTTGTAGTCTGTTGTAAATCTATTGAATTTTGTAAGTGGCTTTCAATTCCAAAATATTTTCTGTGGATATGCTCTATTTCTTCGAGTAGTTGTTTGGCTTTACCATGTAGAAGATTGTTATTTAAGTTGGCTAGTGCTAAAGTATGACTTTTGGCATAGTACAGTTTATGGACCAGATTTATTATAGTTGAATGATGTGTTGATATCATTTTGATATGATGGAAGATGCTTTTACAAATAGGTCCAGACATGCAGGCTAATGAATGTCCTTTTAGTCCTGTGTATTTGTGCACTGTACAGGGGTCCATATTTTGTAGTAGTTTCATTTTGAATTTGTCTTTGTCTTTCACATACTGATTGAGGAAGTGGCATAAAGATTTGAAAGATTTTTTGGCAATGCTACACATTGATGTGCACGGCCATTTGTAGACTGGACGTATTGGTTGAGTGGAATGGACAGGTGATACTGAGTTTTCTGGGGATATTTTTGTGATGAGCGTTTCTTGATCCATAATGGTATTATTACGTTTTTCATACCCTCGTCCACTGGTATGTATGGCAATTGGGTTTATTTGCTTTTGTTTGTATGCTTCTTCATTGAAATATGGTTCTGTGCTCGTGGTGTGATTCCATTCACCTCCACAGATGTTTGTGAAGTTATCTCTGTTGATATTTTGTTTATTGATAAGTCTTTTTTGTAGTTTAGTACTTAGTTTTGTTAGTGGTTTCATTCTGTTTAAAACTAAAATAAATAATTTCCTTTTGAGAAGGATTGCACTGTCTATGAGAGCTTCTAGGATTAATTTTCTATGGTAGGTTTTAAGAGTTGTGTGTGATTTCTCTCCTGTTTTTATAAGGTTCTGAAGGACTGTGTGGTGGAACATTTTTTGTAAAAGAATTTGTTTGGTATGCTTACTTGCCGCTACATCAAGATTTATAGGTGCAGTTTTAGCACTAGTGGTAGCTGTAGTCTTGTTAATTACTTTCTGTTTCGTTTTACATAATGAAAGAGGAGGCAAAGTTTCTATACTGGAAGCTAGTTTTGATTTGGTTAATGACTGTATTAGCTTCTTTGTTTGAACTTTTTG